>NW_013952453.1:1177397-1182233 GCF_001266775.1 Austrofundulus limnaeus | reverse complement strand
GTGTGTGTGTGTGTGTGTGTGTGTGTGTGTGTGTGTGTGTGTGTGTGTGTGTGTGTGTGTGTGTGCAACACCCAGCTCCCCCTATTTTTTTCCATGAGTGGGTTCTACTTCAGTTCTCCTTAATTCATCACTTTAGTTCTCTTTCTCAGAGGCCTTAGAGCTTGAGGGTTCTGCAGAGTACTTCAGTTGTTCCCAGGAACAATCAGAGATTGCTGAGATTGTTCCTGGGATCTGTTGGGGCCACTCTTCCAGTTTGGGGGTCACAGTATCAAGTGCTCCAAGGACCACTGTCACCAATGAGTTTGTGACTCTGTTTCCTCATTTACTGTAGCTCTTGGTATTTCTCAAGCTTCTTGTGTGCCTTCTTCCTGGTATTACAGTTGCTTGGGATTGCTCCATCCATCACCAATGTCTTTTTCTGTAGCTTGTCGACCATCACAATGTCTGGTTGGTTACACTTTATGCAGTAGTTTGTCAATCTGAATGAAGAAGTCCTACAGTATTGGCCCTGCCCGTCTCACCATCCTCGGTCAGATTTATCACTTTTACTGTGGGACATCCGGTTCATACTCGGCACAGAGGTTCTTCTATTCCAACCACTTGGTCGTGGTATTACATGTATGTGTTGATGAATTCCCTGCCTGCCTCTTACATCCTCATGGGTTGGAGTGTCACAGGAGCATCGCTACACTGCCTGCATTTCAGGTTGTGTTTGGTATGGTAGACCAGAAGCTCTATTGCTCTTGTGCTGAGGGCCTGTGTTCATTCCGCTGTGATTAGTGCCTCTATTCTGTCCGTCAGTCCAGCCCTCTCTAAACAGTGGTAGGATTTGTTGTTACCTCTTCAATCTGTTGTTGGTACATGATGTGCAGGGCCTTATCTTTAAATGATGGTTAATCTTGTTTCTCTTCTTCCACATTGGGTTTTATGCTGCCTGAGATGTTCACTTAGCAGTTATCACTGAGAGCTTTCCTTCTTATGTAGTCCAGATCCTTAGTTGTTTCATCCTGTAGGCATTTTGATGGTCACTAGTCCTCTGCCTCTCTTCTTTCTTTTAGTATAGTGGCAGATAGCTGGATGTGGGGTGAACCCCTGTGATGGTGTGGAGTTTTTGTGTCTTCTATCTTTTGCTATGGTCAGGCTATTGTAAGTAAGTAAGTAAGTAAGTAAGTAAGTAAGTAAGTAAGTAAGTAAGTAAGTAGGTAGGTAGGTAAATAGGTAGGTAGGTAGGTAGGTAGGTAGGTAGGTAGGTAGGTAGGTAGGTAGGTAGGTAGGTAGGTAGGTAGGTAGGTAGGTAGGNGTAGGTAGGTAGGTAGGTAGGTAGGTAGGTAGGTAGGTAGGTAGGTAGGTAGGTAGGTAGGTAGGTAGGTAGGTAGGTAGGTTGGTAGGTAGGTAGGTAGGTAGGTTGGTAGGTAGGTAGGTAGGTAAAGTTTTATTTATAAAGCGCCTTTCACAGAAATACATTTACAAGGTGCTGTACAATCATTAACAGTATAAAAATAGTGGAAAGAATAAAATGAAACAGAAAACATAATTGCACATAAGCAACGAAAATTGAAACATCAAATCAAGAACTAATTTCTAAAACTGTAACTCAAAACACAAGGTCAACGCAGGGCAAAATATACAATAATACACAAAAAACATAATGAATGTGGGAGAGAAAAATATGGCGTAAGTTCAATAATAAAAAACACAGATTGGCAAGCATTTACGTAGGTTGGCAGTAATGGCGAAATGGTTAGCTAAATGCTTGAGTGAAAAAGTGAGTTTTTAGGAGTGTCTTTAAATAGACAATGTCATCAAGGGAGCGTAGATTAAATGGGAGTTCATTCCAGAACCTGGGGGCCACAGAGGAGAAGGCACAGTCACCAATGGTCTCAAAGCGAGTGAGGGGAACCATAGGAGATTTTGATCCTGCGAACGCAGGTCCCGTCTGGGGTTGTTAGGGGAAATGAGACTTTTAATGTATTCAGGTGCTTGGCCATGAAGAGCTCTGAAAGTGAGGACCAGGATTTTGAACCGGGTTCTGAAATTAACCGGAAGCTAGTGAAGTTCTGCTAGGATCGGGGAGATGTGGGTGAATTTGGAAGTTCTGGTTAGGAGTCTTGCTGCCGGGTTTTGGACAAGCTGAAGGCAATTCAACTGTTTCTGGTTAAGACAAGTGAACAAGCTATTACAATAGTCTAAGCGGGTAGAAATGAAGGCATGAATTACCATTTTCCAAGTCTGAAGTGCACAGCAGGGGCCGGAGTTTAGAGATTTTACAGAGCTGGTGTGGAGTTTTTGCGTCTTCTATCTCTTGCTTTGGTCAGGCTATTATACCATTGGGTATCTGATGACTCACACTGTGTTGATGACTTGGATTTTGTTCTTGTCATTCAGATAGCTCTTCAGGACCTGCCTCTCTCTGTAGGTACTATGGTTGACTTCCTTGCAGCCTCATCATAACTGGCTGTGGGACAGCAAGGCGTTTGTGGCTGTCCTGTGCTGCTTTCAGTTAATTCAAAGCCATGCTTGGACCTTGCGTTTAGCCAATGTTCTGAAGAGCGTTTAAATAGGAATGGAAAGAAAGAAAAATATATATACACCTATGACCGCCACAGCTGTCAGCTGTACATGTTAGTGAGGAAAAACTGAGCAATAGGCTATACTAGAGCAAAAGAGGTGGGAGAATGTTTTCAGCCAAATGATAAGATCTTGTGGCAAGCAGGTGCACGTGTGTAAGCCTGTATCTTTAGGAAAAACAGATAAGCCTGTGTTGCTTTAACCTCAACATTGCCTTAGTTTGTTTTTTGAGGCACAGCTCTATCAATAACCTGAGTCATGCCTAGCTAAACGGTGGGGAGGCCATTAGCAGGGGAAACACCAACCTCTAATTATTTATGAAGACAATTATCCACAAGAACAGTTTTCTTCTGTGTTTGTTTATGTGTGTGCATTAGACAGCAGGTCAGACAGAGATGGAGAAGGAAAGCCCAGATAGTAAAAAAGGTGTAGAAACACAGCTTTTGAAAGAAGTCTGAGAGCCAATGAGGCCATGCGGTTGTCTAATGCAAAAACATTGGTCTTTTATCTGGGTCTCAATTATTCAACATGAAAGCCCCCTCCCCCCCCCCTTTGAGTCGAGAGTAGATATTGGACTCTACATTACATTTCGACAGGGGAATAGTGGGACTGCAGCACATTCCACCTGAGAGGCTTTTCTGGGACCCAGCACCGGCTGTGCCCCTAATGACATCATCTATTTCTTTGGGCCTCCTGGAACACAATTATGGTGATTTACAATTTATTCACATCTGTTGTTGTGTTGAATTCTTTTGTCCTCAGCTCAGCTGTTTAGAACTGTGTGATCTACTTCTCTGGTCTAGTGGCACAGTGAATACCCAGCGGCTCCGCTATGGAGCCCACATTAAAATGTGGATGGTGCAGCTGAACATTTATCTGGTTACACAAAAAAAACAAATCACTTGTGTTGACCCTCCTATTTGTACTATACACATGCCATATATAGTTTTTATTGAGCAAATATTATTTTTTATCCCCTCAACACGTCTGTCATTGTAAGTGAAAAACAACTGAACAGAAGTTATTGTGAGCTACAAAAAAATTGTTATATTAAATCAGAGAGATGTCGAGGGTGGCATCTTTTCACAAATGGTCTGCAGTGTGTGCAGTAAGTAGATAAGTCTGCAACTCAGAGTTCATTGGTTATAACGATTATATGGAAAATGTCACAGGCAAAACAGTAGAGCAAAGTCAAACATGCTAATGTTTATGCAAACTCAAAAGCTTTTGAATAGCAAGCACAGATATAGTTTCAAGTAAAATCATTTTTTAGCATCTGTTTTTGCTAAAAGCTAAAAAAAAATCATCGCAGCAAAATAATTAAAAAAATTGTACTTTAAATCATAAACAATTATTTGTGAATTTTGAAAAAATGCATTACAATTTTGTGCTGCATCTCCTTGGGCTTTTTTGACAGCTTGAACGTTTAAAAAAACAAATACTTTTGAGAAATTAGCTTTAATGGTAGTCAGTGGAGGTCCTATTGTTGGTAATATCAGAGTACATAAAATGCAGATACAATGCAGTACAGTGAAGCATGACTTGATTGATTTATTTTTGCAATTCTGACACCCCATGAACAACACAAGTGACTGTTCCATGTTGATTTACTCCTGGTTTTTGCCTGACGTTTGGGCATCAGTATGCAAATTTATATTTTTTTAGCAGAAAAACTCACAATTATACAAAACTATTCAAATTTTAAGCAGATGGGTAGTTCCTTGAGACGTATTTTCCTATAGGCAATTTCAGTATTCTGAGTCGCTCATCACATTTAATGAGAGCTCTCTGCAATAGAAATCCTTTGTATCATTTTGTTGCCAGCTGTCAAAAACACCTTGGCTGTCCCTTACTGTACAGATAACACATCTCATGAACAATATAAAAAATGTAAATAAAACAAATAAATAAATGAAAACTGTTTTTTTAATTCCTTGTAAATGATGTGTTTTAATCACTGAGTAAACACATAGACTTACATCACAGTGACAGCCTTTGCAGAAATGTTCATTCTCACCATGTGTTAAATATTTTACTAGAAAAGGCTATGAGAGAAAAAGAAGTCCACTGATGACTGGTGTAGAGCCATTTTAAGTTCTCAGATTGCTGTAGTTTACTTTACAACTGTTCCAAATAAACAGTGTATTTGGTGCAGTAAAAACTTAGTGTTTTTTAGGTATTTTTTTAGTTTAGTTTAATTGTTTGTTCATTTCATTTAAAACCAAAATTTGTATACACATTAAAAAAATATACACAACATATATACAC
>NW_013952453.1:1157560-1177387 GCF_001266775.1 Austrofundulus limnaeus | reverse complement strand
CATATATACACAACAACAAAAAATATACAAATCAAATTGAAATGAAAGGAGGCAAAAAGAAGTAAAAAAATCATAATATCTGCCCCTTTTTTCCTATAATGAATTTAAAGCAATAATAATTAGGAAAAGAAAAGAAAAAGAAAAAAGAAAAAAATAATAAAATAAATAAGGATATAATTTTCAATGCCTTGTGATGTAACTGTTATTTTACCTTCAGTTACATCAGAAGACACAGCAATAACACATACAAAATCTACCCCCCCACCAAAAATAAAAAAAATAAATAAAATAAAGAAATGGTTATGCAAGTTCAGTCCTCATGCACATTTCAATTTGCTTACTGGTGTATATGATTATGTGTGTTTTTTATGTTCACACTGATTTGTGTCTTTATACATATACAGCAATGACATGAGTCTGTGCGAACCTTGCAGCTGCACACTTCAAAGAGCAGCATTGGTATGGCTCAGCAGGGGGTGGAACACAGGCCCCAAAGAGACCTCAGAAAGAAATAAAACTGCCTGTCATTTTCTGGGGCTAGCCAGCTTGACACAGGTTACGCTTTTCTTCTTCTTTTTCTCCCTCTCACCCGGTGTGACACCCTACTCAAAGCTAGAAATTAAAGATTCCAGATTATCTTTGAAACTCGCCCTTGCAGCAAGGGAAAGTTGAATGCAATTAAACTTTCTTGGATGAAATCATAAAAATTATGTCCAACATTAATGTGAATGTTGGCTGCTGCAGGTAAAGCATAGATTAAAGAAGCCAGAGAGCACAACAGTGCACATAAAAGGTGCAGGGGCAGGAGATAAAATCCACTTCAAATGGCTTTCAAAGAGTGGAGGAGTCTTACATAGAATGTGCTTCTTTTGATGAGTCTTTCAGTCACAATGCAACACAATTACCCCCATTATTTGCAGTGACTGGCAGACAGTCACTTGTCACTGGACTGAGAAAAGTGCAGTCAAAGGTCAACATGTAGTCAGGTTAACACTGTATGTTCACAGTTTTTTTTCTTCAAAATGACAATAAGAGAAAAAATCTTGGTTCAGACTGCCTGAACCAGGATTTAAGTTATTAGATTATGTCAGTGGATTCCAAGATAACGGTTAAAAGGTACAGTGTGTAGGATTTGTTGCTTTCAGCAACATCTAGTGGTTGAGTGGTTGAATCATCCTCCCTGGTCCTCCCCCCACCCCCACCCCCCGCTTCAAAATGCAAAGGAGTTTCTACGGTGTCTCTCAGGTGTCAAAAACCTTTGATAATTCCAACCACGATGTCTACCAGCAGCTTCAGGGCTAGTGATGTTTCAAGTGGTAAGATTATGAGCTTTAACAAGTAAAATTATCCCAGCTACAATGACAGACAACAAATATTACATTTATAGTATTACAACWAAAATCGTTTTTGATGCCGCCACCACAGTTTGTCCTTCATGAGCCTTCGTAGACAAGATGGCGGTGCAAGATGGCGGCTGCCTGTTGTGGCGACCCGCGACCATGGAGATATAAACAGCTTTTTATAAGATAAAAATAATAAAACGAGGTCTTTGTCCGCAATGATTAGACATGTTTTTTATTATTGTCATTAGTGATTATCTCAATTTCGGCTAAAAGAATTGACAAAATTCTACACATTGTGCCTTTAAATGTTCTGTAGGATGTTTACAAGCTGTTTGTTTACCTTTAGAAATATGCAAGGTTTTCTTTTTTTTTTCCTTTGTTTGTTTTTTGTATGTTTGGTATGAACCATGTTGTTGTGTTCTGTTTATGTATTGTGCGTTTTTTATTACACATTAGTTAGCTACTTGATCATATTTTGAAACTCAAAAATCTGATTGTAAAACACAGCATTATTCAATGAAAAAAATTACAGTTTGCGCAAAATGTCAAACATACAACATGCTTAGTTTAGCTATGAAATGACACATCATTTTGGCTTCTGGGAACTGGACTGGGTGCTTAAGAACATTTACTGCAGGAGCCATTTTTTCACCCTATTTTAAGTGTCTCATTAAACACTTCAGACTGAGTCACTTCTGCTCACAGAAATAGAAAACTTCTCCACCACTGTATTGTTCAGTTTTGATTGTCAGAATAAGAATCATCAAGTTCTCCTCTTGTCAGCAGTCAGATTTCTAAGACCGAGCTGAACACTGAGTGTTGTGTGCTGTGATAAATATTCTTACAGCCTATAGAAACAAGCCACAACAATTAGAACACCAGGTAAATCAGAGGAAAAACTGAGAAGCTGGAGGAACATTTTGCCATTTTATTTATTTTGTTGCTTCACGATAGAAATAGGATTCGGTTCTGTATTTACTTCTTTTACATCAAGCTGAGGTCAAATTAACTGAAAGAAATGCTCCTTTACTGTACAACAACAATCCTCCTTTGTTGTGTTTTGTAGCATTTTTTGCTTAAACCAATAGAAAAATACTTTATTTTCAACTTTCTTTGACATATGATCTGCAGGACACCATTCAAAGTTGATACTGCACTTAAAGTTTACAGTTAGGTTCATGTATATTTGGACAGAGACACTATTTTTCTAATTTTAGTTCCAGACATTACCACGATGAATTTTAAACAAAATAATTCAGATGCAGTTGAAATTCAGACAGTTTTAATTCAGTGGGTTGAGCAAAATGATTGCATAAAATTGTCTTAGGATGTACCAAACTGTAGATTTTGTCACTCCTGATATTGTAACAATTTCTCAGATGTTTTTTATTTTTTATTTTTTATTTTTTATTTTTATTTTTTGCAGCTTAAGGATGGCTTGTTTCACCTGCATGGAGAGCTCCTTTGACCGCATCTTTACTTCACAGCAAAACTTTCCAAATGCAAGCCCCACACCTCAAATCAACTCCAGGCCTTTTATCTGCTTAACTGAGAATGACATAACAAAAGGATTGCCCACATCTGTCCATGAAATAGACTTGGAGTCAATTGTCCAATTACTTTTGGTCCCTTTAAAAACAGGGTGGCACATGTTAAGGAGCTGAAACTCCTAAACTCTTCAGCCAATTTTAATGTGGATACTCTCAAATGAAAGCTGAATGTCTGGACTTTATGTCCATGTACATTATACAACTATAACTTGAAAATGTTTGAGTAAACAGGTAAAAAGAAAAAAAATTGTGTCAGTGTCCAAATATACTGTATATGGACCTAACTGTATACATACATACAATACAATACAATGTGATTGTTTTATTTTATAGTGAAGTTACAAGTTGAGAAATCCTATCTTGTACTACGTGACCTGCTACCTTACTAGGAAAGCTTTGTTTTATTTTTCTGTCTTTGCTTCTGGGAGCAATAGTTTGAAATAACTAACCAAATTGTGACTTGGGTGTACTATTAAACCCCTGCATGCACTATATGACTGTCAGGGAGCTTATGTAGCTCTCTCTTTCTCTCTCTCTATCACACACACACACACACACACACACACACACACACACACACACACACACACACACACACACACACACTTACAGAAATCCCCCCTTAGACAGGGATGTGTAGCCAGAAGGTTGATATTGTACAGATCATCATATGCCAATATAAACCATTTAATCTTACAGAGTGTCTGACAGAGAACATCAGAGGATGAACATAGTTGACGGTGATAAGAGTGAGAGCTCCACAAAAATAAAATAAAATAAATAAAAATTGCCACCTTCTTCTAGCCAGGTTGCTAAAGGCAAGTCTTGCATATAAAATATAATTGGAAGCTAGGTCAAAGGGCCCAATTTAAAGATTATGTTATTTCGTTTACGTATGTTTAAGATTTAACTGACACCTTGGAGGCATTTCCATTGAGTGAGCAGATGAGAATTAAGTGTCCTTAAGGACACTTTGGCAGGACACGTTGTTATTCCTGGATAGCTGTTAATTCCTTGATCGAATCAGGGGCAAGACATAAACTTTTCCTGGCCAGAGGCAGGTCTAACTGTCATGGTGTTCTGGAAGCAAGAAACATACTTTCTTTCAGCCCTGCAGCAATTCAGCTCTCCAACAGATGCCAAAGTAAAAATAAATAAATAAACAAGTGTCAAAATCAGCGCTCCTTCAATACAATCATGAATAATGACTTTATTAAATCACAAACCTGGTTAAAAGATTGTCTCACTGTGCAGGAAGGCAGAGAACTGAGCATGTTATCATATTTTAAATGAAAATGTATGTTTTGAATGAAATCAAAGGGTCATCAAACAAATTAATGTGCAGCAGAAATTCATTTGAAGTGGAAATCGGTGTGAATGAGCTCATCTGAAACAGCTGTCCAATCTCACTGGCAAACTGCTAACACAACCCATGCCCTCAGCAGTTCTCAGTGTGGGATTGTTGCATTTTTGGGTGAGTTTTTTTTTTTAAATGGCTCCTCAGGAGGTTTTTCATTTGCTGAGGTAAATAATTTCTTTCCTTTATTATCTGTGGAACAGAGTGAGCGGTGCCTTTGATCACCGCTGCTGTGGACATGACAGAATAGCTGCTGTAAATGAGCTGAAATGAACGTTTGAAACGCCAGCTTTAATCCACTTAAAAACACAGCACTTCAATGACAAAGTCAGTCTTTTGTTTCATTTAAAAAAAAATTTATTCCCTTAAAATGCAATGCATGATTGTGATCATTTTAATTTTACTTATTTATTTAGAAATATATCCATGTATTTTTGCCATTTCTTTTTTGTTTTGTTTATAAAACAGAGACTCTGTGTTGGTTCATAACCCCTTCCATTTCTGTGGTTTCCATTGACGAAAAAAAAGGGGGAGCAGCAGGAAATCTCAAGGCAGGCAGAAACAATCGCTGTCAAGCCAGAACAATTAGTATCAATAACATACGGGTTTTCCACCTGCAACAATGGAGCTGCCATTATACATAATGTTCACTGCCTATCTTGGCAGAGACAATCAAGGAGGGAGTGGGACACCGTGATCTAGTAAGAGAGAAAAGCCGGGCAATCATGGCAGGCTCGCAACATTAAAACCTTTTATAGATTTTTCCATGCTGCCATTTTCTGATGAGAGGGACATTTTCAATGGTTTGTGATTGCTACTGTCAGAAGATCATAGTTCGCTGGTGGATGGAGGATTTGAGAGCCACTGTTGATGGAGGGAACAGAAGTGGGGGTGACTCCGTTTTGATTGTCATCTCATTTCTACTTGATATTCATTGTGTCTCCTTCGGCCTGAGTCACTTGAGATTTTGAATCAGTGTGCGACCGTATGGAATAATGGGGTTGATGCACTAAAACCTGTTAACACTCAAAGTGTGGGTCAAAATAATAAACGATTCTGCAAAAGTCAGATCAGAATGCTGATCGGCCATATACAGTATAACTGCCTGAAAGTTCTCCTTTTTCTTAATTCAAAAGGGGCTCTGGTGAAAATTTAAAAAAGGAATCTATCGTATTTATTCGTGTATAATACGATCTCATATATAATATGACCCCCTGTTTTTTTAGCTTAAAAAGCATAAAAATTTAATCCTCAAACTACCTCCAATTTCATACAGACTTCAAGATTTTTCAGCCTTTGCAGTCTTTATACATATCAGTAAAATGATCATTGGACAGTTCATTTTATTTTAACAACATATGTACTAAAAAGTATTTTGACAACAAATATATATCAGCTGTAGCAGCATCATATGAATTCTGACATTTTACACATAGTCCACCAGGATGAACCAACACAAAAGTCAGAGACTTCACATAAGATTTGGGCCATCTTCTGGGGGAAAAGCAGATTACTTCCTACTCGCGAGCGCCCCCCTCTGGTGGGGAAACATTTTTTCAGGGATACAAACTTTTTCAGAACACCGGTAGACGGCCGCCATTGCAGACGAACATGTGTTTGTTGTTGTTCGAGGAGCGGCCCAGTCACACACTAATGTCATTAGTTTGTTATCATTACTAAGGTGCAGGACTGCTTTTTCCCCCTTTTTTTCACATCATCTCGCCTGCCTGGATCTGCTATTGTCTCACCCTGAAGCATGGAGGAGTGTCAAAGGTAAGCTTGCTCCAACTGCTTTTCCGGACTCAGGCATTTTGTGAATGAAGCTGATATTTAAGTTAAAATATTTATCCGAGTATAGTACTACCCCCCCAACTTTATGGATGATTTTATGGATTCCATTTTATGGATTATACTTGAATAAATACAGTATATTCAATCATGACAAGTTAGGACTAATTGTGGACAATGCAAACTCACTGTATTTACAAAAAATATACTATATACCTTTGTTATGTTTTCGTCAAAGATTTTACAATGTTTGTGGTCAGACAAAGTAAGAAAGCTTGATGAATGTGCATTTGAGCTTGATCCATATTCAACTTTTGCATGTACTATGTTTTTGGTTTCTTCACACCAGTTTTGAGCAAAAGGAGGTAAAAAGAAAAAGACAACAGGTGCAGATGCAATTGTGTTTTCACATCATTGCTTGAATGCATTTTTTTTATTCAGAATAACGTAACAAAACAAAATCATTATCAAACATAATTACCAAGTTACTCATCACAGAAAAGTTTCTAATTACTCTTTAAAGCATACTGAATCAGGGTTCTTTAAACTCCTGCTATGACCAAAACAATGTAGTCTTGCTTCCTGACATCTGCATAAATGGCAGACAGAACGATATATGCAGGATGGTTGGTTAAGCCGTGGCTGGACCAGTATCTAACAGCACTGCAAATGCTAGCATCACATGGGTCCCATTTGCACACTCCAGTAGGTCTGACACTCCCTTTAAAAACTTAGTTTGAAAGATCAAAGAACCTTTTTCTAACTTTAATTTGGCATTCTTTATCGCACAGGGAGCTGGTCTGACAGACATCACACGTGCAATAGGAACCAGACTTCCATCTTTCATCTTGTCTCCATACATTACTTGAGAAAAAGAAATTGCTTCATCCTCTTAAAGCCTTTGGAATATGCACATGCCATCTGTTTATTAACACTTTACTTTTATTGGAGACAAAGATAAATCATGATTAACTTGGGTTTCATTGTAGAAGAGCACACTGACAGTCCAGAGTAAAAGCTGAATGTGTAATGGGAGCTCTGTCTTTAATCTATATGCCAGTTTTCATTTAGAAAAGCAATATCAAGTTTGGAATAAAAGTTTATTATTTGACATTTTAAGAGAAGACTGTAGTAAACTATTATGTAGAATAGGTTTGCCTTAAAAGAATGCTGCAAATTCAATAATGGCACTTAAACCATCAAATAGCCAACATGTCTTTTCATTGCAGAGCAGCATGCTATAACTTTTTTCTCCTGTTCGATATGGCAACAAAGAAAAAATAAATAATTTTAACAATGTTAACTGAACTGCTTTGGAAATCTTTGTCATTATTAAACTTTTGAACTTGCTTCAAAGATGAGTATGGATATTTTTTTTAAAAAAGTAAATAAGGTATACTTTACTGCAACTGGAGATCATCAAAAATAAAAATATATAAAAACAGCAGCCATAAAAAACACATCATTAAAGTGCTGGTAACTTACCAGTTAAATAATTTGATGTCGTGGCAACTTGAAAATCTTGGCCAAGCTTTTCATAAAGTATACATGGTCTCTTGATGTTGAGGGAAAATGAATAAAAATTGAATAAAAAAAATAATAATGAAAAATAAATCATGCTCAGTCAATCATTACTAACAGGATCGGGGTGTTTTTTAATGTTTGTTTGTTTGTTTGTTTGTTTGCTTGAAGAATATTACATCATTGCAGTCAGGTTCAGCTGAATGATATTTCCTGTCAGTGTTAACTATTGGCACAACCCAAATCCTCATTAACCACGGTGGAAGAGATGGCCGGCAGTGTGCAGCTGCTGAGCAGTTCTCTGTGACACCAAAGGTCCAACTAGTTCATTGAAAACTGACACAAAGAGCATGTGACAAGTTGGGAATGAGAAAGTGTTGCCCCACTAATGGCACTTATTCTATATACTTCCTCTCGTTCCTCCTCTACAATCCAGCCTGCGCGGCTGCAGATTGCCGTGAGGAAACGAGGCTATAATCCCACAGGTTCATGACATCCTTTGATCTAACACTTCGTAATCACAATGGGTGGGGGGGTGGGGTATTATCCTTGTCACAAGGTGCTTCAGTGACACCCCGCCCCCAGTAGCTTTTGTCATTGATGCCAACTTCTTATCAAAGCCCACGAGGGCTGATAGCTGACACCCACTCATTTACTGGAAAAGAGCAGAGGTCAGAGGATCCCACTGGCTGGCCTCTTCTCATCATTCTCTACTTCACGATGGAAAACTACTGAGAACTAGATAATTAGTATTTCTGAATCCTTAAACAGGCTTTCCTCGCTTTATGCACTTTTTTCTTCCTGTTAGCGTAGGTATTTGTTTCATTTCGTTCATTTGTAAGACAATAAGGGACAAAAAATATTTGGAGTGTGATGCAAAAGCTGAATGATGGCATTTGATTTGTCTCCCTTTACTGCAAAAAATTTGTTTTGCATTGTTCTCTGCACACGTGTAGATACCTTTTGGTTTGGTTTATGTGCTTTTTGACTCAAAGTTCACAGCCCGGCAGAAGAGTAAACAAAACAGCACAACAGCAACGAAAGCTACTTTCATAATCCTCTCTGCTGACACTGGGGACTATTGGAGCAGTGTTTCGCAACATCTGGCTACAGCTTAACCTTTCCCTTCTGCACTCGTGAGCCCAAGGGCACACACCACTTCACGCACATTCACACATCTATATATGCACACATACACACACACACATTCCTCAAGGGTGTGATGCACACTGACTACAAAGTGATTTTACACTGTGACAGTGTGTGCCACATGGTGTGCATGTGCCTGTACGTCTGCTGATGGTACAAAGTCTATGTAGTGATGCCAGTGGTTAAACACCAGGCCGTCACAGGCAGAGCTGCGGCGTCTGATAGTCCAGCAGGATCCCCAGTGTTCCTCCTGATCACTCCGGTCCAGGAGGCAGAACACAGCTGCTGTGGCTCCGGTGCCCACTGGCACCAGTTCTTGAGAAAAATCTCATAGTCAGGAGTTCATGGGTGACAGAATGGCTAACACCGCAGTTGAATATCCTTTGCACGTTTTATTTTTAACTCTGTATCCCTGTGACAACTGCTATTATCTTTTTTTAAAGAGAGAAACTGCTATTATCTTTAATATTTAGTTCTATTTATTTTTTTGTTTGTTTCGTGGTTATTTAAAAAATCACACAACAGAGACAGTTATTTGGTGTTCTTTTTTTTGCACGCTATGAATAATTCGCTTTACTTTTTCATTGTACAACTAGGGATGCAACAATACATGTACCCGTATTGAACCGTATCGAACAGAGCTTTGGGTTCAACACACACTTGTATCGAACAATACAGATTTTTAAAATTTACTTTATCAGCTTGTCTTCTGAAGATGCTCTGTGTTAAAGGATCAGTGGATCTGTGTTCGACAACTCCGCCTAGGCTGCATTTTTGAGCGCAGATCCACTGAGAAACTTGCTGTTTCAGCAACATTTAATTTAAAAACTGTACTTTTGAGGTGAAACAAATGTTCATAATTAATTTAAATAAATTACAAGTTAAAAGGGGCATGGAAATTTCTCTTTTTTGTGTCCAAAAAATATCGAACCGTGACACTAAAGTATCGAACCGAACCGAAACGTGAATTTTCTGTGTCGTTGCACCCCTATGTACAACCATAAAACTTTGGTTTCTCAAAGAAATGCTTGCAGAAAAAGGTTTCCACTGAAAATCTGAAAGGTCTTTGTAAAAATGCTCTAAAGTGAAAGAGGGGAAGAAAGGAAAATCTATGGCTACATTCACACTGCAGGCAAACGCTACCCAAACCCAATATTTTTTATAACAGTCTGAATGCGACAAATCCGATTTTTTTTTTCAAATCTGACCCATGCTGTTTCAGTATGTGGTTTTAAATAGGATACATACCTGATGTTTTCAAAGTCACTGCAGTGTGAACGCTCGGTTTGCATTCCATCTGACTTTTTCATCAGTGAGGAGGGGGTGAAGGATAGAAAAGGCACTAACCTGAAGTCACCCTGTTTAAATCTGTAGATTCATGTGTTTACAGCTTCAAAACACAAGTCCATTTGCTTCATCTTTTTACTTTTGATTTTCCATGTTGATAGTAACGTCCAGCCTGGGTCGCAGAGCGTATCGAGCCTAAAGTTACTAAGTCGATACTTTATTTCCATCTCGTCGTTTCGTTCAAAAAAGAAAAAATTTCACTGGAGCATCCCGGTCAGAGGCAGGTTCAGATACAAACACTGAACTAAACAAGCAGGTCAGGTAATTATTTAATTAAACACTAGGGCTGTGTATTGGCAAGAATTTGACGATACGATACATATCATGACAGAGGGGTCACGATACGATATATCCCAATATATTGCGATACTGTAAGCAAGACGATATATTGCGATATATTGCGATTTCCTTTGTCCAAAAAATTTATTAAATAAAAACCTCTTACTGGGGAAAAATGAAAAACCAAAATTCGTTGTCTCAGAAAATTCTAATATTACAGAGACATGCTTTTGATACATTTAGCTGTGTTCTGCTTTGTCTGTATTTTATTTTATTTGTTTCGTTTCTTATTTCATCCATGTTTTCAATTATTAGACTAATTTTGCCAATAAATAGTTTGAAAATATATTTTTTGCAGCTTTTAGTTTTTAATATTAATTTTGGTCACCCAACACTTAACAAATGGCTGGCTCACTGCTGCAAACTAGTGGTCAGAGGCTGAACTACAACATAAAATGAATGGCTGGCAGGAAAGTTGACATTTTAAATCTTAATAAAAAATTGATACAGGGCTTTAGAATATTGATACAGTATCGGGGAAATGAAATATCGCAATATTTCAGTGTATCGATATTTTCTTACACCCCTATTAAACACCAGCTTCAAATTCGACGTGCAAAAAGTAGCATCCACGTAAACCAACCAACCAGCCGGCTGAATGAGAAGTCACGTATTTACTGCACATGCGTGTCACATCAGCTCTGTGTAGAGTTCACACAGGAGTCTGATGCAGGTTGCATTTAAAATGTAATGTCAACGTTCACACCAAAAGATTGGATTTTTTTCAAAAAATCGGAATTGAGCATTAAGGCCTGCAGTGCTAACGTAGCCCAGGATTTCCTTCTAAGACCTTGTAGAAACACCAAAGTTGGTAACAAAACTAAAGGAGAAATGCTTTATTTACAAAAAATAAAAATGTGTATATCAGAATATTTTGTTTGTTTTCCATCCAGATCCGTGTTGTTGTTTTTTTGCGCAATGTTTTAAATTTTCATAATTTCAATGCTAAGTCCAGAGCAGCAGGCGAGGGTGAAGAATGATATAATTGGTTGTTTCATGCAGCTCGACCTCTGCTCCTTTACACTGCTGGCACATCTATTTCATCCTGCAGTGCTTTTAAATAATCAATATACCCTGTGGTCTAATGCATTCAATACACCTTGAAGACTAAATGACACATAAGACTTGTTTTTAAGAGAAAAAAAAAGAGAGAAGAGAAGTAAATTCAGCTCAAACTACAGGGGGCAGTGGGTCTGACTGAAAGCTGATTTAGGCCACAGTTGATTAAAAAAAGATTTGTGTGATACGGCAGAAGGATGTGGACGCTAGAGGCAAATTCTGGGATGTTAATAAAAAACAAAGCAGAATGATAATCAGCCGGTGAACCATGACTAAGGTCTGCATTGCACTGAAGAGATCTATGCTAGTTTCAAAGTCAATGAGATTTCACAATGAAATTGGATTGCAACACTAAGAAAATATGGAGATACTGTATATGCTTTCTGGTGATAATGGGCTCATGCACAGCACACCACAAGTGCTTCGAAAAAACTACTTTTTATTTTCAGTCAACATTTGCGAGTAAACATCAAACACTTTTATTCTCTTCCTTTCTAAATGATAAAATACACATCTATTTTTAAATTTCGCAAATTAAAAAGCTTTGTATCCTTTGATAAAAAATGCAAGGTTTGTTTAATCAATATTTGATAACTTGTAATTTCCTTTAAAAGTCAAAGCCTGTCGATTTGTTCCTGAAATTAGTGATTGCTTTAATACCTGATACGGATTTTATTGAAAAAAAGAATAATGTGTTCTATTGTTGAGCCAAAACAAGAAAACACTTTTCTGTTCCCACTTAACGTGGAGCTTGTTGTATTTTGCGGCTCTGATTGTTCCGTGTGTTTCTGGACAAACTGAAGGGCTTCTTCAGTCTGAAGCTCAACAAGGCAAAACGAACAGAGACAAACGTCTCAGTTTAATATGATCACCGACACATCAGGGGTATTCTCTGTTAACATCACACAGCAGTGCTTTGTGTGCTTCCTCAGTTGTCCTTTCCCCTCTTCCCCTCCTCAGGAGTGGATTATTTATATTATCAACTTATGACTTAAAAGTAGTAAACAGCGGGCCTTAGCTTTGGCTTCATAACTTTATCTGATCACTATTTCTCGATATATTATTGGTGAATGGAAAGGGGAACTGAGAAACGCGTTCCTCTAAATAGTGTTGTTTCTTAATGTCTAGAATTTCTTTTTTTGGTGACATTACAGATCACTGTTTTAATGTATTCATTTTGTTAATTTTTTTTTTTAATGTGTCTTTAGACTGACCCTTTTAAAAGTGACCGACTGTACCTAAGGTTCAATCAAACAAGAGAGCACTCTGAGGCTGGTAAAATGCTAAACAACAGACTGGAAACTGGCCTCGTGGGTTGGGGGTGGGGGTTCATTGGCAGTGCTGGGGAGAGCGGGATTATGTGTGGACGTTGGGAGCAGTTTGGGGATTCCCTTGCCTCTGTCAGAGTGCTGCAGAGCCATCCATCAAGTCTATTTTTAGGGGACTAAAGTGCTAAACCACAAGCCTGGGGGAGTATATTAAGGGCCTGACAATGTGAGCTGAGGCAATTGATCTATTTAAAACAGCCGTGCCATAGCAGTGGTGTGGTACAAGATTTGTGGCGTTTTCATTTACTTTGGTGCTTTTCAGTTCTGGATGGCCTGTGGGTAAACGTTGTCAGCAGATTATGTTTACTCCCTCAGCGGGGCCAAAAGGGGAGCCGGTCCAGGGAGGTCTGTCATTAATGGCAACTTTGTTTCTGTGTAGGTTTTAGCTGCTAGCGTCTTTATGATTGCACATCCAAATCATGTTTTGTTTTATTTTATTGTATTTTTTTCATTTATTTATTTATTTATTTTTATGTTTAATGCTGGCTCAAAACTTCTGCTGTGTAGCTATTTTCATGATCATAGCATTACTTCATGCGGTAATTAGATTTAAGAGTGGATTATCGTTTTTGTTTCATCTGTTATCAACAAGTGTAATGGTAATTGTATATGATTCATAATGTGGGTGGATTTTTACGAAGAAAAAAAAAACATTAGGGCAGTTTTGAATTTCACAATACTGTAAAGAACATTGGGCCTCAAGCAAGAACCATTCATAGATTCACAGATTTGTTCTTAAGTTGTGCGTACGAGTGATTTAGGAGAATTTGTGGCATTCAACAATGTTTTCGTATTCTACGATTATTTTAGATACGAACAAAATTCACGAGTGGTCCAGACCTGTTGTATATTTTACAAGCAGTCAGTCTGCTGTTATCCAGACAGATTTTCCTCCCTAATAACTTTATATTTCGTTAGTTTGAAGATATTTTGAGTTGAAAATAAATTACACTCCATAATTATGTTGACAATAGGCTATTCTGCTTGAATTAGAGTTATAATTTTAAATGTAATAATTTAGACTAACAATATAAATTGTCCGTCCGGCCGGCTTATCCAGGATTGGGTCGCGGGGGCAGCAGCAGCAGAGACCCAGACTTCCCTCTCCCCAGCGACACCCTCCAACTCGTCCTGGGGGACTCCAAGACATTCCCAGGCCAGAGGGGATACGTAATCCCTCCAGCAAGTCCTGGATTTTCTCCAAAGTAGCAGACATATTTTGAAAACATTTTAAAATGCTTATTTCAAACCCGCATCTGAGACCAACTGAGACCATCTGAGAGTGCGCGGGGGGGGTATGGTGCGCAACACTGTGTCTTCTGAATAAATGAAAATGATTTAACACAGTTGTTTATACTTTTAGCAGCTCTTTTTATTCCACAGCTGACCTGCTAAAAATGACAGATTTTCTTTTCTGGATCTCTYACAGACGGACTTCAATCTCTGAACTCGTAAAGTTTTTCTTTTTAGTTTTCGCTGTCATTTTCATGAATGGACACTTCCTGATATCTGAGGCAGAAAACATAGCCTTATGTGGTGTTTTTGGGGTGGTAATTATGCTAATCTCCTCTCTCGCGCACGAGCAGCTGGACACGAACAGGGAATTTACGCAGCTCATTTACACACTTTTCCTGAAGATAGAAGAGTTTGTTGAATCTGACGTGACATGTTCGTACGAACCKTTRGTACGAACAAAAGTAAGAGAAATTTAGGATAAGAATACGAACATGTTCTTGCATGAGGCCAAATGTCCAAAATACCATGAAGCCTATCTTATGAACTTACATCTATGTATTTAACTTCCAGACAAATGATTTATATGGTTGTTTTATGGGCAGCATTAGACAAAGCAAAAAGTACAGAGCACAGTTAAGTTGGCAAATTATTTTAAAAGCATTGCATGAAAAAACAGCAAAGCAGAAGATCAGCAGGGCAATCCTATATAATAAGGAGAGCTATTATCGTGTACACAGTCACCCACATCCAGAAACAGACACTATCTGACTAAATCCAGTTTAAGAATTCAATACCTTGTTAATGAAAGAATCACGAGAATGTGAAATCATCAAAGGCAAGGTGAACCTTTCATCGAGCTATCAATGAGAAAGTAGAAAAAACAGAAGGCTTCACGAGGACATGAAATAAAACTGCATACTCTGGGGGGATTTCCATTAAGCCCATGTCAATTAAATCTGAGAGCACATAATTTCTTGAGTCGATGGCTAGAAGCAAAAGCAAAATCCAACAGCACACAGATGGGAAGTTCGGCGTTGTGAAAGACTAAGTCCAAAGCCACTTATTGTCAGTCAGCTGGCCATGCCAAATTTCTGATATTATCTTCTTAGGAGCCACAGGTGGTTGAAATAAATGACCTAATTCTGTTTCCTCTTATTTTTCTTGTTATATCAGTTATGAACTCCTTTCCTGCTGAACCAGCTTACGTGGGATTTTGGTAGGTCAACGTGATTTTGTTTATCTATTTATATATAATTAAGTTGTTTTCATGGAACATGAAAAGTAAAATGTTGTTGAAATCACTCATCTGGTGAAGTACTTTTTTAGTTTGTTTATTGCTTTTATGAAAAGACCCCATCATCTCATTCTGTTTTTTTTTTCTTTTCCTGCACTTAATTTCTATTTCTTACCAATTTTTTTAACATTTCCTTCCTGAGCTCTGTATTCGATTTCTATTGTGGTTTGAAAGCTGTGTGTTTCTTTTCTGCAGTTACTAACAACAACCAGTGTTTCTTCTCGTTGTCCCTCTGTTTTTCTTTGTCTTGTTCCCCACTTGATTTTTTTTTTGATGTATGTAGCACTTTGAGATTTTTTTCGAATGAAAATTGTGTTGCGAATTAAATTCATTATTATTATTATTATTATTATTATTATTATTATTATTATTATTAATAAACAAATCCAATAACCACCCCCTATACTTCTTGCCAGGACAAATAGTCATTTTCCTTGAGTTTTGCATTGTTCAAAGTAAAATGAGCTATTCCACTGCCAAATTCAGTTTAAAAATGTATTTTGTTGTTGTGAATTGGCATAATATTGATTTTATAGAATTTAATAGAATGGAATAAAAGTAAATTGCACTTGAAAGGTCACAAAATTCACACACAAAGCTTTTATTTTGTCATAAAGAATTTTGTTTTCAGCTAATAGATGTTTGAAATGTAACTTTTGGATGCTAAAATATGTTGTTGTTTTTTTCAAGCTGTCCGAACAAATTATACATTCATACATTTTGACAGCTTATTAAGATGCTAAAAGTCCATGACCTCCTATGACCTTATATATGCTGCTGAAAAATAAAGCGTCCCTTCGGTGCGTGTCGGGAACAAGGAAACAAACACCAAACTTAGACTTGAATGTTAAATATAAGAACTGAAGCCATGCAAACCACCAGCTGGTCCAAATACAGATGTTTATTGTCTCTGCATTTTGGCCACGAGTCTGGAAGGTCAGACACTTATAAACACTTTGGGTCTGGCCGTTCCCTAGGGGCAAGCTGTCCCATCCATTGGGGGCTCTCCCACCAGAAGACCAGACCGTGACCAGATCCTACACAACCATCAGACTGAGTGCTAAAGATAAATAATAGTATTGTAAATAAATGTAAGGCGGGTGTTAACTAATCACATTGAAAGAGTATAATTTGTTTGAGGCAGACGTGACATACGCCACTCAAAGCTGATTGTACATCACTAAATCACATAAAAATAGATAATTATGCAAAACATGAAATCAGAACACATCCTAATCAACCTAAAGAATAAAACAATATAAGTGATGCATTAAAAAATCTGTGATAAACAGAAAAAATTTCCTTCAACACTTTATCAACTTTAGATTTGTTCCTGCAGTTATTTAACAGAATCAGTTCTGACCTTGAACACATAACAGATCTACAAAAACAAAAACAATCCAGGAATACAAGCCAGTTAATATAATGTGTAAATCAAATTTCTTCTTTTAAAGATATAGTTAAGGCACCAAAAGTGACATTGCCTTTCCTAAAGTTCCTATTTATAAATGTTTGAAAGACTTAAAAATCTGGCCATGAGCTAACAATCATGTCCTACACTCAGAAGTTGCTTGAAGTAGAATGAAAAATCTTTATTACACTGTACTTCGCACTTCTCAGTTTCAACAGTAGTTATGCAGCGAGGTTAGCAAAAATTTACTCCAAGGCCACATTTATAGATCTATAATGCATTTTGTTGGGCCTCATCGGTATTGTCTAAAATAAAATGAAAGGAGTGAAAAAAACTAACATATTCTAAAGCTGAATTTAACAGCTTGTTATACTTTGACATAAAATCATTTTAAATTTTTTAGCATCAATGCTAAAAACACAAATTCAAAGCAATACAAATCAGAAAAAAAAAAAACATTAGTGATGCTCAGGCTAAGTGTACTGAATCCTAGCCTGGTAAAAACCAGACCCTTGTCCTTCACTTTTCTTCGTACGAGGGTCTGGACTCTTGGCAATAGATAAGCGATTCTTGCTGGAGGCGTGGCCTCTGCTGAAGTGTAAAATGATTGGATCGGTTGGCCGTGACATATGTCACTGTGAAGGAGGCTAAGCTAAGATGCTAACCGAAAACTGTGTGCGCTGTAAACAACCCTACTGAGAGGAGAGAAGTAACTAGCCAAACGAGACGATTGTAAATGAGAGCTGCTGCTTTGTCAGATAAATTTAATTTAATTTGGAAGCCTTATCAACACAGACTGGCTTCATTCACTTCCTCCACTGCCGTATGCTAAAATAACTAGCAGACACTGCGCAGAACATCTACGTCATTCAAAACTCCGCCTTCTGTTTACTTATTGGCCCAATTAAAATGAACTACAAGCAGACACTGCGCAGAAAATCGATGTTCTGTTCTCTGATTGGCCCGGACGAAAATTCTCCCGAAGAAATCCTTGTCGATGGGAGAAATCGCAGACGGAGCAGTGAAGCAAAACTGGAATTGAGCGGAACTGTGTAGGAAGGCAAGGGCCAGGCTTACTGAATCCTAAAACTAATACTAAACCTTAACCATAAACCACAGATATTTCCTGAGCGTGTCAGCATTTTTGTTTCCTCAGTAAATTAAGTATTTCTCTTGAACCCTTGGAAGTAAATTCACGAGCCTTTGTCTCCATGTAAAGCTATTGATCTGAATTTTTAACTTCAGCAGTCATAATTTTTTGTAAAACCAATATTTAGTAATTGAAGTTAAAATACACTATAACCATGAACTTTTTTTATTACCAAAACTGCACATCGAATAAAAGGTAACTTGATTGGCTGCACAGCTGTGGTGTCAGAATGAAGCTCAGAGCTGATTGGCCGATTCTAGTCAATCAATCACATGTACCACAGACAGGTGGGACATGAGGGGCTTGCCACACATTTTGGGCTCTGGAGAATATTGATGAACCCAGTTGGTCAAAAGAGGTGTCATTCGAAAGAAGACAACCAATCGAATTGTTTGAACAGCTTATTATGCAAATTCAAAGTCCCTGGTGGGCTATAAAGAGGGAGGAAGTAACCACAAACTGGGAATGTACCAACGGTGGTACCGATTGTGCATCAAATTTATCAAACAAAAGCCTAAATTTTGTGAGAAATCTGCATTTCAAACCTAACCAAACACTGCAAAAGCCAAGGTTGAACAACACGGGGTGAAGATGCAAAGAAAATTGTCAATGTTTTTTAAAAGAAATGAAAAGAACCTGCTAAAATCTGTTCTTGAGCTGAGGTCTAGATGCCCTGACTTTGCAGAAACATCAAGAGCTTTTAGCATCTAATAATTTAGTGTTGTATCAGGATATCAAAATAGAATATGCACCTCTAAAATCCTTCACAAGTTTAAAACAAACGTAGTTTGCAACTAGAATATACAGAGTGTTTACTAATAAATAAATAAGCACATATTTTTAATATTTACAGCAAAAATAAAATTAATTGCTCTGACAAACACACAAGCTGTGCATAAGTGTCTTGTTGCTGTAGTTGCTACTATGTTATTTTTTTCATTTAGGAAAAATGTCTTGGGTCTTTCTGCAAGATAAATGAGACATTTTGCTCAAAATAGCTTCGTTACTTACAATGTTGTTATAGCAGCTGTTTTAACACTTTTTTTTCTTTTACTATCTTAGCTAGTGGCTTCACTGGTGAAGCTTTAAATTGCACTCACCATCATAAATATTGTTCACTGAGAAGTGCTTATAAACTAAGTCGTTTTGTTCACTAACAAGCCAGGCATTCTAACTCAGTGTTATGACATTTTCAAAGCCTATAAATGTAAGTGTGAGATAATGAGTCTGTCATAGTAAAAATGTAAAATTGAGTCTTTTCTCCCACTGGGGCTTTGCAAACTCTCCAAAGACTGAATTATTATTGTTTTCTGTCCTCATTCAGTGACTTATACTCGCAGGTGTTTCCTTTATTGCTACATGGCTGCTTGTGCTGTGTGTTATAACATTTTTGGTATATCCTGGTTGTAGAAAAATGCTTGCAGATCACTGAAACACTGTTGCAGAAACGGGCATCCATTGTGAATCTGCCTCTGACGGTTCCCCAGGCTGTCATTGTGAAAAATAAAATCTTTATAATTTGCATTTTAACACTTGCTGAAAGACACAGACCCATTAAGAGGCCCTCAGGCGGACCTGCCTGTAGTTCATACTTTTATGAATCTTCCAGAAGGGTTTTTACGAGTTCTGCCTGGCTGCATTTATCGGATAGCCCCCACATTTGTGATGTAGCACATAAAAAAAGGAATGGTAATTAACGGAATAAACAACTTTTCACCAAGAATGCAGTGAAAATAAAATCATCTCTTGGGGGAGCTATTTTTCAGGAGGGGCATACTAAACTCGTAAAAATAGAGTCATAATTTATGTTAATAACGTGGGGTGTTTCTTATATTTTAAATGGGAACTGACCTGGTCATGTTTCTTTACTTGTCATAGTAAACGTTTACAAAGCAAAAATAACTCAAGGATTTTCATTATTAAAACAGTGAGTTTTATTTTTCAATCAAAATAAA
>NW_013952453.1:1152583-1157423 GCF_001266775.1 Austrofundulus limnaeus | reverse complement strand
ATACACATATGAATGAAAATAATGAATCAAAATAAATCCAAGTGTACTGAAATAAATAAAACTTGGGCTTTCCTGTCCAGGGTTTATCCCATGTTTTGCACAGTGACTGCTATACATGGATGGATGGATGGATGGATGGATGGATGGATGGATGGATGGAAGGAAGGATGGATCTTTGAGCTTGTCCTGTCCTTGTTTGCCCTTGTTCATTTTTTGATTAAGTCATAATTGTGTTTGATGAAATGTGTAACTTAGGTCTTGATTTTTTTATTATTTCATTCTTTTCTATTTTTTTTTAAGCTCGTGGTATTTTTGAACTTCTCACATCCTTCTTCCGGATGTCGCAGTCTAAACCTTACATCTAGCAGTGTCCTCTGCAGTTTGTCTACAATGCCCGTTTGTAAATTTACATTTTCCTACAGCAAATGAGTGCTCCAAATGACAATAAAAGTTCTTTAAAATGAACCTCCAACTATGCTTCACTTGGCACACTTCTTTTCACTTGAGCACTCACATTGCCCAGGATAGTTTACTTCATTATCATCAAGCTGCCACATAATGAAAATACAGTAGGTGTAAAGCAGCGCTCGACTTAATGGATAACAGCCGAAGCTCTAATTGTGAAAGTAATATCTTAAAAGCCACAGAAACTTGTTCAAAATCAATACATTTCACTTTCGACAAATGTCCCATCTTGGCGTGAGTTTTTGGAGCATTCATACTGTTTCTGAAGTTACCGTCTGACTGAAAAATTATGTAAAACCGTGCACATGAAAATGGGGTGAGAATTTTTATTTATTTATCTGTTTGCTTGTTTGTTTGTCTGTTTTTTAACCAATAATCTTATAGTATTTTTTGGAATGACAATTTACTCAAAACAATGAAATAGATGGGAGAATGTTGATGCCTAGTTACAATAATGTCACAATATTGTGACATAATAAATTGCGACAGTAAGATGCCTCAATACTGACTTAAAGGCATGAATTAACAAGGTCCACTGAATATGCATATTTTTGACCCATAATTATTTCTGCATCAGTTACTTCAGCCTTTTTATAGGATATAAACATGATGATTTTTCTTTATTAGTCAAATGTATATGTAAATTATATATGAACCATCTGCTTAGCTTGAAACACAAAAATAAAAATACATAACTTTGAAATTAGTGATGATGCCCTTCATGTTTTTTTTTTTCAAGTATCAGTGTATTAATGCAGGCAATTTTTGATCAGTCGGCATTGTAATTAGTACATCTCAAGTCTGTCTTTTGTGTTTTATGCCATCTGCACTGTGAAATGGTTGCCCTAAACAGCTGAGTCAGGACCGTGCCAACATTTCTGTTGTGTGAAAAATATTTTAAGTGTAAAACAGGATCAGTCCAACAACCAGCTGTAATGTCTGTAATTTGCAAGGCTGTAGTGACAGAGTTTGATTCAGTGCTACCAATGTGATTAAACACTGAAAATTTAAACACATGGCTAAATACAAATGGTTCCAGTCAGCTTACTCTGGCGAAGACTTAAAATTAAAGCACAAAAGGAACTTAGCTTCACTTAAGTGTTGTTAAAGAAACTTCAGCATCATTGTCAACACACACTGGTGTGAAAGATGAACAAGACATCAAGAAAAGATTACAGAAAAGGTAAAAGTATTCACTTTAGTAATGGTAAAAAAGGCTTAATTTACCTTTTAGAGCTTTTGCAGCACTTTGCAAGCTGTTCAAAAAGGCTTGTCATTGCAAAACTTCAGTGCTTTATAAGATATGGCAAATAGGTTGACTGCATTATTTTTCATGACTTACACACTTCAGATGGTTGTGCACAAAACCACAAAAATTAAAGAAAAAAAATAAAAACTAGACATGGGTTTTTACGATGTAAAAACAAGTGTGCATTGCCATGTAGCATGGCTTTGCCTGCAGCATTGGACTTGCAGAATGAACTTTGACCAAGTTCAAATGTGTTTGCTATACCAGCTTGTGCCTGTCACATCAGCAGGTGTTTGTAATTAAGGTAATTGTGTGACAATATGAAGTTTGAAGAGATAGATTTTTTGTTTAAGGCGCGTTAGCTGGGTTTTGAACCCTGATCTCCCACATGAAAGTCTATAACATAGACCATCAGACCAATGGAGCTGTGGCAGAAGGTGGTGGTAGGGGTTGGTTTGTATGTGTGTAGAAAGAGGCCACAATGCCAATACAATTATTGACACAAAAATGCATAATATTACAACAATAGAGCAGTATTAAGACAATATTATAGTAAAACATCAAAATACAATCATATTAGTATTGTAAACACTGAACTATTGAGATTAAAAATAAAAAACTATGGTGCAGTACCGAGTTGAGAACAGCTGGGGGCAGTATTGGACCATTACAAGGCCCCATTGACTGTCATTACATGAATTTGGAATAAAGTTTAAACATTAACATTTCAAAATCTGCAAGTTTTACAGGTACCAAAAGGCATAGCAATCATTTAGCACAGGAGCTTTACAGATATAAATTACAATGGCAGCTCTAGGACAAAGTATGCAGGAGGAGAAGCATGGCAAAGTTAAGATGACTTGGATGGGAAACAAATCACAATAGTGTGCATTGCATTGGCAATGCACACTGATAACAGTATTACAGGTAACTGCAGCCACCACAGGGAAACTGACTTTCAAACTTTTCTGATACAAGAAAAAGTGAGAAGTGAAATCAGAAGCCATGAATGAACTTTGTAGTAAACCAGCAAGAATGGAACATGCAAATCTGTGTAAAATATTTAAAAAGGCAAATTAAATTTTAACTGGTTTGTAATTTTCTGTTTGAAAATTATCTTTTTAGATGTAGGCTGCGTACTGTGAGGCAGAAGGGTTTCACTTTAGCTGGGAAAGCACAGAATAAATTCTCAACCTCCTATCACACAAAAGCAGGGGGGAAAGAATTTTCTTTTTCTTGCTGTAACTGTTGTGCAACCTGCTAGATGTTATTATTCCTGCTACAGACAGCCAGTTCATTTTTTGTCTCTCTTTAGATGTACAGATGTGTCACAGCAGCTAGTGATACAGCAATATCTACAATTATCTTAAAAGAGCAATTGAAAAATCACTGTGAATGTTGTAGTTCCTGCAGTGCATAATCACAGTCTATGAAACATCTTTACAATGTTTGAAATGAAACGATCTTTGATAAAAAAAAATAAATAAATAAAACTTTTCGAGAGCTCTGAAATAACTCACCATGCTTTCACGGAAGCACCAACATAAAACAGAAGTAAGAGAATCTCCCTCTCCCGCTGACCGGGAGTTAGGAGAGTAGTATGGATGGCCGTGTCAATACAACTAGCTCCTTGTTTTATGGGCATAACAGCTCCCCATCCATCCTTAGTTTACAGGTTATTGATTACAGCAGGCTCAACATCATGTGAATTCTATTTGTGCCATTGAACATGATGCACTGTAAAAGCATAACGACACATTAAATCTTGTCGTAGAGGGCAAAAAAAATCACACTACCTTCATTTCTCAGAACACTAGGACCCACAGAGAGCATTTATGCAGAGTGAAAACATATTTGTTTGAAAACATCATAAAGGATTGCTGTAACAACTTAAAATATTCAAAGTGATTATCTTCTGTGGTTATTTTTGATTTTGAGTTAGACTGGGACTGCGGGCAGTCCACATGTAAAGCAGCTCATTTATTATATCCAGATAAAATAGAAAATGTTCAAACCTTTATTTTATGTTGAAAAAAATCCAAATAAAGCCGATGTGCATCCCTTGCTAAAAGTTGTTAATAAAAATCTGAAACATTTCCTACAAAACATTCGGATTGTGTATTTTCTTTCAAGCAGAATTCGTTTTTTGTTATTTTCGCAAACAAACCCAAACACTTTCTAAAGAAACACCGTCACTCTCCACATTTTATGTCACTCCTCTATTCCATTTGGTCCAAGAAAGAGAACAACATACTGTCAAAGGACCCCAGTTGCTGGCGCTGTGAAATAGTTGCACATTCAGCAGCACCACACAGCCGTGCACCAATAATTCACAACACATACACAGACATGCAACGGAGACCCACGCCCAATGAAAAATACACCACTGGAGGTGCAGGACCATTAAATATACTGCACTGCATGTGCATACATGCATACCATTAACATCTGCCAGCCTGCCACCCTCCAAACCCAAACAACCTGCAAAGGAGCAAACAGATTTCCGTACATCTGCACGCATCATTGTAATGCCACGCAATGCCGGGCAGCCAGATGGCTGAGAGCTGCAGCTGAGCAGCAGAGATCGGGTTCTAAACCAGAGTTCCTTCCTGTCTAACCAAGACTGGTAACACAAAGGCTCATGGGAAATATCAGAGGCAATAGGGCCAGGCGGGCTTCTCGTGAGGTTGGGAGCAGACCACCTGTGCCTGTGGGGTGAAAGAATGGAGGCAGCAAAGTGTGTAGGTGTGTGTGTGTCTGTGGGTGGCTGCCTTTCTGTGTGTGTGGGTGTGTGTATGTGTGTGAGTTATGTAACTGAGTGCACGAGGTGATGAATGAAAAGCTTCTACAGAATGTAGGAATACAGCCAACGAAACAGGAAGTTATATATACTTCATTTGTGCAAAGGAAAGCAAATTAAAAACATACAAATTAAGATAAATGTTTCAAGCGATCCCCGATTAGTTGTAACATTACATTTTATTTGATAAACATTTATTTCAACTGTAAAATAAAGACTGTAAAAATACTGTAGGCTCTTTAGTTTTTATATTTTTTAAATATATTTTAACACGGACGGAGCCATTTTATTTCTGGGTAAATGATGACGTGGATAGGTCCTCTGTG
>NW_013952453.1:1111006-1151487 GCF_001266775.1 Austrofundulus limnaeus | reverse complement strand
TGTGTGTGTGTGTGTGTGTGTGTGTGTGTGTGTGTGTGTGTGTGTGTGTGTGTGTGTGTGTGTGTGTGTGTGTTTTGATAGAAACAAAACATAATTTGGCACCACACTTTCACACATGCACAAACTCAAACACATTGAGTAAATGCTTCATTAAACTACATCTAGCCTCCCAAAAGACCTCTGCATTTCTGTGGAAGCTTATCTCCGAGCCGAGATGGAGACACTTCAGGGAGATGAGAACTGAGGGAGAAAAAAAAGAAAAAGAGCTGCATGGTAAAGTCAGTTCAACAGAGAGTGGTGGGGCATGTGTTGAAAGAGAAAGGAAGAAAGGCAATAAAAGGAGGAGGAAAACGGACTCGGCTGACTTCATGTCAGTCCTTCTGTCTCTCTTCTTTTATTTGGTGGTTTTAAATAGGAAGATTAGGACTGTGGACCATAAATGCAAATCAGCTGGCGGGAAGATCAAACACTTTTGGTTGGTTTTGC
Source organism: Austrofundulus limnaeus (assembly GCF_001266775.1). Classification (NCBI taxonomy): domain Eukaryota; kingdom Metazoa; phylum Chordata; class Actinopteri; order Cyprinodontiformes; family Rivulidae; genus Austrofundulus; species Austrofundulus limnaeus. Next base: position 1,151,001 of record NW_013952453.1, on the reverse strand, counting down.
CCTCCGGTCCTTGCTCTTGCCACTTATCAGAATAGAAACTGTTGCAGTTCTCCTTCAGTAAAGCCCAAAGGGATAAGAAGTGGAGCTCTTCAGAATGCAGGAGACTCAGCTAAAGTTTCTGTCTCCTCCACAACTAAACTTTGACCTTACGTTTAGAAGAATGATACGAGAATCCACAGAATATGTGTTATACTCTACACCGAATATCCAATTTTACCAAAACACTTTTTTTTTCAATGCAGTGTAGAAACTGATCTGTAGAAATGATAGTCTAACAGCGAAAGGTCATTGTACGAGCCTCTTTTTAATTTGAAAGCAGCCCAAGGAGAGCTTTATGTGACTTTCTGTTTTACAGTCCTCTTTCGGTTGCTCTCTTTAGGGGTCGCCACAGTGAATCATCTGCCTCCATCTCTCCCTCTCCCCAGCATCCTCCTTTGTCACACCAATCCTCTGCTCTAACACATCTTTGGGATCTTTCTCCAGATCTTGATGTTAAAAGAAAGAAGGAAGGAAGTAGAGTTTGTTTCCTTTTTTTGTTGTTCCCCAATGCACCGTGTATAAAAATTTTATATTTTCTTGAATACAAAAATCCAACACAAATGTTAGATGATGCAAACAATGTTATAGTATGCAACATGCATATTGTAGAAGCCATAGTTTGAAAGTTGGCAGAGACATATAAAATTTGTTTAAAAAATATTTAAGATTTGGTCTTATAAAAGTGGTTATGATTATGTTTTTTTAGATTAGGAATGTGGCTAATTCAACTAAGTCAGCAACTAAGACGCTTCATTTCAGCAGAGGGGATTTTGTTGAGCACTAAAGGTTTTGTGTCCTCACATGGACAACTCATCAATAATGTATTGAAAAAAAGTGCTTTAACAAATTACTGATGTGGGTCTTTTTAAGCTTGGTGTTGTCAGTGTCTACCGCTGAACAGCTGCAAGAAACAGATGGTAAATCCCACACATCTGATTGGCTTCATCCTCTTTTTTTATTTTTTGTTGTTATAACCCACTATAATTGTTGAAACTTCTGCACAACACCTATTTTTTTATTTAAACTTTTTTTGCAAAAAGAAAGTAAAGCATTTTGTGTGTATGTTTAAAGTGACAGGAAACAAACACATCAGATGTAAGCTTTATTGTGAGTAAATTTCCATTGAAGAGGCTTTGAACAAGCTAGAAATCATAGGGTTTAAGGTTTGTTCTTTTACTGCAGATGTATTCATTTTTTTAACTTTACTGTGTTTTGTGCATTGCATGTAAAGTAGAGATGTCTACATTTTTGCACAATAACTGCTTGAGTTAGGCTTGATTATCAAAACTGATGAGCTGCTTTTTAATGACATTGTTGAGTTGTCTATGAAATTTGTATTTTCAGAGATAAGTGTGTATTCGGGGAACTTCTTTATAGTACCTCTTCATCAGGAGGAATGAAACAAACATATTCTAGTTAATTTAATATATACAAGACTGCATTCAATCAGTCTAAATTCAGAAGTCTGAGATACAATTTTGCCGGACACAGAGACATCAGACCCAGATGAAAGCAATGTCACAAGGTGAGCTGTCTTTTCTCAGAGTGGTGTGAGCACACTCATTCCACACATTGGATCCAATAACACCCTGACACTCCTGGCCATCCTAAATACACTTTACAGTGAACTAAAACCAGATGGAGTTAGACCAGACTCATTCCATTTCAGTGAAGACGTTGTCCATTCATTCTTCTGAAGGGCACATACACCAAAAGAATTGAGCCATTCCTGCGCTTAATTGCGTTTTAATACCATTCAATGTCATTATTAATTCAAACCTTTTGTTCAGGTTTTCACCAACCTTAATCCTTTAATTTTAACCAAAACCTTTCATGTGAATCCTTTTCTTTGTCTTTTTAATATAGAAATAATGCCTTTTTTTAATTGTCAGTTTTACAGGGATCTTTAGGATTCAGGTATTGGGTACAGTGGAATCTGCACTGGATCATTTTTTAACCCTTTTTAATAAAGACATGCTAAATATGCTTCACTTTTTCATCTTGAGCACATTGTCAAATGAGTAAAAATGCTTGCTTCGGTTCGCATTTTTTAATGAACAATTATTTCGTCTTGTCTGGTATGGGTATTTTATGCATCAACATAAATTTCTTACTCAAGTCGGAAAATATATGCTGCACGAGAAGCCCTTTCTTTCCCACCTCTTTAAAATTTAAATAATAAATGATCCCCCCCTTCCTGAACCTCTCTTGTGGGTCAAAGCCTGATATATGGAAACCCAGAGGGGACATATGAAAATATTAGCTCGGCCCAAGCCTGCACAAATAGAAAGTGAGTGATGGTACAGAATGTTAACATCTTTTGACATATCCAAGAGACAGAAAGAAAGGGAAAAAAACGCCATTGACATTTAAGCCATTGTAAACTACAGACAGAGTCTATTCAAGCTGAAACAAAAGAGAGAATATGGAATGAGAACACAGGCTAGAATAAGTGCTATGAGATAATTTCTTGCTAAACTTTGGGCAAGTAGTGAAAATGTTTTTGCAGCCACTAATCACTCCTCCTTGGTATTGAATTCTTGTTAATTTGTGCCTTCTCTGCATTGTGTAGGCCAATTAATCCAACTTGGCTGTTCCCCCTTGGAGTGTTGATTCGAATAATGGGATTGTGACTAAAGTTAACTGAATGCGGGGACCAAACTCTTGCTTGGCCATTACAGCAGTGACAGAAAGACTCACTTACACTTCAGGAGTCAAAGCGCTAAAAACATACTAAAACAGCACGCCTTTATATTCAAGGCGTGCTACACCTTGGAAAAACATGTCACCTTTTTTGCTTCTGATACATAATGTAAATATGCATGAAATGTGTGCCTAATGTACTGTGAAAATAATTCTTTTATATCTGTATTGCTAGAAAAAACAGTGATTTGATCTTTGCAGTAAATGGGTAAACGTGAGCTCTAGCATGCCCTCATTTCTGTGCGGTCAGTTCAGCAGCAAAAGTCATTCTTCACTCAGTAAACTCTAACCTACAGAGGCTACTGCAAAGCGGCTCAAAGTGTTTTGCAAATCCAGAGACAAAAGGCGAGCAAGAGTGAGCAATTTCGTGCTAGCTGCTTTGTGAAAGACCTCACAGCCCACACAGTAATATTCAGGGGGCTAAAACACAAGCCAGGATTACGCTTATCAAGCATCAAATGTTTGGTCACACAGACAAAGGCTTATTGCGGTGGGACAACTTAATGGCCTGTGGCTGAGTGCAAAGAGTGCCTCTTATACCAGAGAAACAGAAGTTGAGGGTGAAAAAGGGAGGGGTGGGCAAAGCAGCACAATCACTACTTTCGATAATGATGAGAGCAAATGAAGGGATGAGCAGTTAGGGTTTGTTGAGTGGTATTATCTCTTTGGACCATAATGAAAAGGAAACAGCACATGAGCCATGGAGTGAGAAACAGGACAATGGAAATCCCTCCTCATCCAGAGGTCCATGTGTGTTTTCGAGGCTAATAATAGCTGGGTGGATAAAAAGTCTACTGGAAGCTTGGTATGAAATACTGAAATTCCAGTCTGTAATGCATTTTAACACAACACATGGAATTTGTCCCAGCATATAGCTGGTTAACAGTGAAACCTTTCAGCAACTTGAGAAACAGGTAGTTTTGCGCTGATTTGCTTTCACCTGGACGGGCCTAATATCTATATTTATAGACCATCGAAACACAATGAGAATCCCACTTTCTTCTAGATTTGTTGGTTTACTTTTACCCATGTTTGAAATAATCTGTCCTATAATTTTATTTAGGTTTGATTGTTGATTCTGTCTGTTCAGCTACTACGGATCTACCAGAGTTTTATTTCATTTTATTTTATTTTATTTTATTTTATTTCATTTTTTGTCATGAGTGCTATAAAATATTGAACAGTACAGATTTCATGTTGTTGGCTGTAGTTCGCAAAACTCCATTTTTTAGCCAATTGTTGGGAGTTTTTGTCTTTTTTGAAAGTAGTAATTTAAAGCATGGTGTGTGGGATTTGATTGCATTAAGTATCAAACTTGTAAACTGCAATACTCTTACTTCTCTGTTCTCTATAGTCTTTTTAATTCATAATGACAGACTTAATAGAAAATTAAGCATCATATGTCTATATAAAGAGATTGTTTTTCAAGAATCTATGACACATTTTCTATTGTATGCACAACCTAATTTCTTTGCTCCAAACAATAAAAATATTAGCATTTCTTTGCTATTTTTACATTAAAAAACTTACTTCAAACTCACTTTACAATTAGATGGAAACATGGCACATGTAATCACCTTTTAAAAGGAAACCATTTGAAAAAATTGTTAAAAGTGTCAGGAAAAAAAATGATCATATGATGATGTTTAAATTACCAATAACAAACGTATAGGCCATTTGTTCCTGCATGGAATTTTGATGTCTAATTATGTTTAAACAGTTTGTGACCTCTAGTGGTCAAGAGAGCAACAATATATAAAGATATTCATTAAAGTGCCTGAGCCGTGGTGGAAAGAATATATCTTTTCCCCTTCATTCCTATTCGTTAAATGTTTTGGGTGTGCATTTTTATATGAGAATAGATTTTATATCTGTGCACCAGTGGTTTCTTGTTGTAAATTAGAAGGTCATTTTCTGTTCAAAGGCCTCCCAAAATGTTTGATAGCCAACTTATTATTATTATTATTATTATTATTATTATTATTANTTATTATTATTACTATTATTATTACTATTATTATTATTACTTTTACTTGTGCTAAAAGGGGGGATTGTGTTTTGTACGGTTTAAAATCAGATCTATTCTTCTGTTTTTTCCTATCTGCAGTACTTTAACCCAGTTCATGTAATACATTTATCCTGGCATCAACATTACACAGAGTTCACCCATGCATCCCCTTAACCGACAATACCCTCTTCCAAATCTGTCAGATATCATCTTCTCTCCTACAAATCCATTCAGAAACTATATTTTTAATGCAAATCCCATCCTTTCCTTTTTCTTTTCAGTTAGCCTCATTTCTTTAATCCTCAGATCTATCCCTGCTCCCCCTGACTCTGCACACTCCACTTTCTTTTACTCGTCTTTACGTGCTCGCCTTCAACTCTTCACCAAGTCACACTCATCCTGCAGCGGCTGCAATCAGTTCCGGCAGAAAGCAAAGCAAAGCCGAACATTAGTGCAAATAAGAATTTGTGCTTTGGCATTTCCTCTATGTGTCTTTCCCTTTTTGGGTCTGTACTGCTGTTTGTTTGACTGCAAGACTGTCATGTTTCCAAAGGCAACTGGATGTTTTCTTTCTTTGTGCAGAAATTAAAGAACTCTATATAGATTTTACAGTGTGTTGAGAACACTTCTGAGTGAATTGCAAAATTAGTATGAATGAGATCTAAGCCAAGTAATAAGATGTGATTTAGCCTTGAATTTTCGAACTCTTAAAATAACCATTTAAACCAAACAGAAAGCAATGATTTTTTTGTTGTTGTTACTAAGGCAACCAGCAAAACACCTTGAGCTGCAAAATCTCTGTATTTTAGCTTTATTCTAAGGAGATTCACATTTATATGTTACCTTTTTAACCTCACTGAGGCTATACAATACTTTGCAATGTTTCTCATGTATTCTCACAGCAATTTGTATTTTATGTCTCTTATAAAGCACTTTTCCTTTGATCTCATACATAGATAAGCATATCCGAGGCAATGAGGCAATGCAGGGTGGCTTTACTGGATCTTCCGTGAGGACTCGTTTGCACGCTACAAGATTTGGACTCAAACGTCGGAACCTTGCAGTTGGAAGATAAAATAAATGTGGTCCAGAAATTAAGAAAATATAACTGTTATATCAAACTTAAATCTCTGAAAATAAGGCTCAAAATGCAATCCACTCTCTTTTTTAATGGAATTTTTCAAGATGCCAGTTCTTTGTGAAAATGCTCTAATGACTTGTGTTTGATGAGATGACATTATGCTGCTTCTTACAATGCTTTCTGGTTTATGGCTGAGGTACTTTCCAAGATCCCACAAGGCTATGGGTCATATTTAAGGGTATGATACTGACCCAAAAGGTTTTGTGGCTTGAACTTGCAGGAAAGACAAACAAAGGTGAGTATGACATTGGTCTCTTAATTTTATCTCCAACATTGCAAGGGTCAATTATTACGGAGCCCGCCAGGGGACATGGGGGATTTTTTTTTTTTTCTTTTTGCATTACCACGCAAAAGTATTGCATTACCCTGCAAAAGTCGTTCATCACTGTTGTGCCTGCTGGTTTATTAACAAATTCACTTGCTCACCATTAGCGAGTTAGCCTACTGCTTTAATTCAGCTTCAGAATGAGAATATCACAGAACGACGCATAGAAGTATATCATATGCCGATATTTTAACAGTGATCAGTGTCAATATCACAAACTTGTGGCGATACACCCTGTTTTGGTAACCAGATATTTCAAAATAAAAGTCTGATTTAATTCAACTCCTATACAATTTTTTTTTGCGTTGGAACGTAAAACAATATTGCAAGGTAACACAAAAGCATTGCGAGGGAACGCAAAAACATTGCAAGGAATGCAAAGGTATTGCGTGGAAACGCAAGAGAAAAAAATCCCCCTATGTCTCCTCGTGGGCTCCATAAATTATTACGTAGGCCCTGAGGGGACATGGGACATTTTTTTTCTTTTGCGTTCCCATGCAATAGTATCGTGTTACCTTGCAAAAGTCATAAAGCACTGTTGTGCCTGCTGGTTTAACAACAAATTCACATGTTCACCATTAGCGAGTTAGCCTACTGCTTTTATTCAGCTTTAGAATGAAGATATCACACAGCCACGCATGGAAGTATGTCACATGCCATATTTTAACACAGTGCAGCCACGCAACATCAATGTCAATTTCACAAACTGTGGCAGCACATCCTGTTTTGGTAATCGGATATTTCAAAATAAAAGTCTGATTTAATTCAGTTCATTTTCACAACAAATTTTTTTCGTGGGAACGCAAAACAATACTGCAAGGGAATGCGAAGGTATTGCGAGGTAATGCAAAAGTATTGCGAGGTAATGCAAAAGTATTGCGAGGTAATGCAAAAGTATTGCGAGGTAATGCAAAAGTATTGCGAGGTAATGCAAAAGTATTGCGAGGGAACGCAAAAGAAAAAAAATCCCCCCATGTCCCCTCGTGGACTCCGTAAATTATTGATCCAAAGTGAATGTTGTGAAAACGCATGTTAAGGAAAACATGCTGTGTTTTCTTCAAACATATAAGGGCATCACTGAAATGTTCTAAATCAAAGATGAAAACCTAACATACATTTTTTTTTTTATCCCAAGAATGGATTTTGGTGCAGTATTTTTTCTTTTTTTAAGACACACAACTGACCAAAACCTTCTGAGAAAACAAACCATTACTCTTTTTATTGATAGTCCATAAGCATTTGCTTTCTAAGGCGTATTTTTTTCTTTGCAACTTGGCTCCTTGGCTATAATCTTTCCTTGCACAACAGCAACAAAAAATACTAACACAACATAGCAAAAGACATGGTGGTCCCACGTTGATGCACTTTGAGCGTGTCGGTTGATCAGCCATTCTCCATTTGTGTTTGTTCCCAGCATGACAGACTTTCCTGTGGAGTCTGTGGCAGCTGAATACTAAAGAGGAAGCAAGGCTGTGATCTGGAGAAGGCACACAGGTCTAAGTCACCTCCCCAGAGACACCAGGTGCCTCAGCGAACAAGGCAAGAAACGGAGACTTAGACATTATTCATTGATACCGCCCACTGCGCTAAAGAGTTTCAAATGGGTGGAATTACAGGATCAATAGTGTGATTAGCAGAGGCCTTGTAGCTATGGTGTGTTGTTGGCAATCCATTGCATCATGATAAACCCAGGGGACAGGAAGGCTGCTGCTCTTTAACGAAGCCTAAGGAGGAGGAGAGATAGGTGGAAAAAAATGACTGAAACAAGTCAAGCCAGGACCAGCTGCGCCATGCATTTTAAGCACATAACAGAAATATGACAGATATTTTTGATAAGATTTTTTTTTCCTTTTTTACTAATACTATTTAAAAAAAACGCATGGTTTAGCTTTTAAACTGAATAATTAGTTTATCATTCGTGAACAGCAGTGATCATGTCTGTAACGTATGTTTGCAAATTTATGAGATAATTGCAGAAATGTGACCAAGAAAAACAATCTGTCCTTCTCAAAGTCATGTAAAAGCAAATATTATACTGCCATAATAGGTTTAAAATACATATAAAACACAGATTTTTTTTACTACATGTGTTACAAGTATAAGTTTAACTACACAAGTTTTTTAATCCATTTGACCCATTAGATTTTTTAAATAAATCGAATGGGTTGAATATTGTATGCACCAAAAAGAAATGGAGTGAGTCAACTATAATTTAATCAATCAAATTTTAGATTTAAAAAAAATCTGTTCTTTCTAAACAAACATATTTGAAATTTGGTCACCTTGATCACCTTGAAAATACTTAAAGGTAGCAGGTGCTGAAAAATCTTCTGAACATCTAATCCAAACTGCTTTAAAATACAAGAAAATTCTTTGTTAGCTGAGTCCATAATGAACTTTTACTTTTTTAAAATTTAATCCAGATAGGCAACAATTTTCTGAACAGCTGGTTTTATTTCCTGTTTAGCTTTTATTTGACTTAGTCAATGTCTTATTTATTCTAAATCTGCAAATTCAGTATCTAAAAAAAGAGTTTATCATTCATTGATTTTTTCACTGGGTCAGTTTTGTGAGTAACAATAATATTTCTTTTTTTTATTAAAGTGCAACAACCAGTTTTAGTATGAAATAGAAACAATCTCAAAGAGGCTGTTTGTCACCATTATTCTCAGTTTCCTGGAAAAGTTGCACAATACAGCACTTCATGTTTAAAACACTATCTACACAAACACCTACAGTAAAAAACAACGAGTCTAGTTTCAGCTGTACTTTCATTGCTATTGTCCTCAGTCCACATTCTTGCCTGAGCTATTCTCTGAACTGAGCTGTTGAAAAATGTAACTTGTCATGTTGCACCTGCCCTGGCTGAGATTGCCAGAAAAGTCCTTCAAGAGGCAGTGAGCGCAGTGAAAGTAATGAATTTCAATTTACTGTAAAACTTTTCATACACAGACAGGATGTAATGTAAATGTGATGGCAAATTTGTTGCAATTAAGGCTTCTAGCTGCTGCTGACACAATAAAACCTTGCATTGTTGTCAGGTAATAATGCATCATCATTTATATGCTGTTTTCTTGCTGATGATCAGTGCACTAAGGCACTATCCTAAAATAGTGAATAAGGGTTCTCTGTAAAGTAAAATAGCTTTGTGTTTTTTTTTTCACATGCTGACTAGGATGTGCTCTGGAAAACATTACTTGTGCTTTTCTTTTGAATAAAATTAGAAGTAATGTTTTTTTTCTTTAAAACAACCATTAATATTTTTGTTTAAAATTCTATATATGTTTTATTATTTCATAGTCATCCTTACGGTCCCCTGGCCGGGGTGGCTGCCGGGTTCCAGGGGTTGGATGGCTGCGGGGGGTGCACTTGGTCGTTGGCTGTGTGGTGGGGTGGTCATGGGTGTGGCTTCTCTGCGGCGGGGAGCTGGCCGGGCGTCCTGGTGCGGCCCGGGCCGGGCCTTGGCTACCTGCTCCTCTCCACCTCAGAATGATTGGGTCTACCTCCTGGGTTCAGGTGTGTGCTGCCTCCAATAGGGGGTGGGTGCATGTCCTGGACCTGGGGGGTATAGAGTGTTTATCAGGGGTATGAGTGGAATGTGGTGTCCTTGTATGTCTTTGACTGAGTTGGGGTGAGGATGAGGGTGGGATGGTGCGATTGTGTATGTTTGGGTATTTGTCAGGCTGTGGTCTGGGCTGCCCCTCCTGCTGGTTTATCTGGGGGTCCGCTGCTACTCGGCTCCCCGGTGGGGTGTGCGGCTGGCCGCCGGCGTGCTGGGAGTTCCCGGGGTCTGGAGCTGGGCGCTGGGGTGTGTGCCGGCCTGGCCTGGTGACTGCCTGCTGGGGCTCGGGACCTCTGGACCTGTCGGACTTTGGCCTGGGGGGGGGCCAGACCTCTGTGCCCTTTCCTGGATCTGCTCTGGTATGGCGGGTGCCGGTGGGGCCCATGAGTTTGTTGCTGCTGGCCCCGGGAGCTGTGCGTGTGGTCGCTGGGGGGACTCTCCCAGTTCTCCCCTATGGTCTGATCTGGGGGGTGGGTGGGCAGATCTTCCCGTGCGGGTGCCCCTTGGGGCTCTGCGCTCGGGATCCCTCTCTGGCCCTTAGGCTCTGGTCTTCCCTATGTCTGCCTCGTGTCTTGGGGGTTGGGTCTCCGATCCTCCACAGTCACTATTAAATATTCCAGTGGAGAAATCTTGTATATACACACATGTTCACAACTGCTCACAAACAGGTGCTCTGATCCGGGGGTTCTGACTGGTCACTGAGTGTGTAAATATGTCTATGTGTATATATGGACAATATTTATGAATGTAGGCATGTATGTACAGTGTGTACAGTATATCTTTGTATATGTATGGGTATGTGTATATTTTTATATATGCCCTCCATGTATTTATCCATTTATTTTTCAGGTGAGCGGACAGATGTTGGGTGTGGTCCTGTGTTTTGTTGGTGTATATTTAATATACTTCTAATCGCTATTTCAATCTTTCTTTCTTTCTGATCACTTCTCTCTGTTTTTCTCTCTGTCTCTATTTTCTCTTCACTTAAAAAAAGGTCACTGATGATGAAGAAATAAATAAACTAAATAAACTAATATTTGGTTTCGTTAGGAAAAAAACACTAACACTATTTTTTTGTTAATGTGACACCAAGAATTGTTGAATAATGAACACTGGTTGGTGTTAACTTAACAAAAAAATGAGTGTTAAGATTTAACACTTTCACAAATGTTATTTTAACACCACTTGGTGTGGACACATGTAGACACTTTGTTTGTGTTAAAATTAACACTGTGGGTGTTAAATTAACATTGGCATTTTTGCTGTGCAAGTTCAGGATAACTCACCTATAGACACTTGCATTTTAACAAAACTTCAGGAATGAAAAAAAATGAAAAATGAAAATAAAGACATTCTTCTTTTTGAACCATGCAAGTACAAATGACTTTGGCCTTGCAAATTGTGAAAATTGACTTCACAGTGAGTGGTCCAGCGGCCTTTTTTTTTTTTTTTTTGGTTCCCAAAACCATTTTATTGTTCATCTGCCAAAAAAATAAAAAATAAAAATCTGTCACAAACAGCTACAACACAAGTTCATGACACTGCATTAACTAAAAAGTAAAAATAAATAAATAAATAAGCCACCAAAAAGTCAGAATACAAAGTGTTTACACCTCAACAAGTTAGTGCTGCCATTGACAAGTGCAGGAATAAAAACGCTAACCTCCACTTAAAGTTGTCCACCAACAGGTACTCTGTCCCCTGTGCCATCTACATCAGCAGTGTCCCTCCACTGAGTTTGTTCTTTATGCATTTAGTCTTCTGTCTCTGCCGGACTGACTGAATTTCATTATGTCTTGCTATTACACAAGCAAGCTGCTGGGCTGGCCTCGGGATGAGAGGGCCAATCAATACAGTCAGTATCTGCCCCCTCTAATCTCTGTCGCCTGTGTCAGCCCCGCTATCTGTAATAGATCTTAAGGATTAAAAGGGCCATTCTTAAGACACTTCTCTTTGCTGAGAACTGTCCGAGCCACAGGACCCACAGGGGCCAGACCCAGTCATGCTGATCCAGCATGAGCTGCATAAGGAGTGCCAGTGAAGTGACGAGAGTGACACACCAACATAAAGGGAGGAGAGGGAGAAACAAGCAAGGGTTTGTCGCAGGGGAGGGGAGGTGAGGAGGGCAGGGGAGCAGCTATGACACAAAGCAGTCGATGGCGACTGAAGAAGAGGAGAGGAAAAAGACATTGGAGTGGAGTAAAATAGTGGATAAACAGAGAGCGAAGCAGAGAGTGACAAATAAAGACAGAGGGAGAGGGAGAGAGAGAGAGATGAGCAGAAAAGAGGATAAGCACCAGCCAGGAAACCCAAGAGCCTATGTAATTTCTCTAATCCTCCTGGCATTTATACTATCACCAGACAGATAATAAAAATGAAAAATAAAATGGAAAACTTTCTCTCTCACACTGGGCACGGGGATTTTTTTTAAATCTGTTGCACTGCTTAACTTTTTCCTTTTTTTCCTGCACTTTAGGGGTTCTGTGCTGAGTCAGCAAATTGCCTTTTTGATGGTACTTCATGTCAAGGCAGACGGCAGAGGTGACTCACCGTGTCCTTGTTTAATCGGTGACATAAGACGACAGACAGATGTACAGATGGATGGGCGAATGGACGAATTGACTGTGAGCAAGCTGAAAAATAAAGGTCATGTTCGTCTTTTGTATATGATTCTTTACACTTGTAAATCAGGACAGATGGAATACAGCAGGTGACCATCACTGTTCATGGTGCACAATGAATCCCTGCATCGCTTATTCTAGTCAGGTTGAAAAAGTTGCGTGAAAGAAATTACATGAAATTAAATCAATCCTGACATTAAAATATTCATCCCAGATGTATTCGCACTTTCATGTCTTTACCAGTGCTGCACATAGTTTGTTAAAACAGTTCTTCTGAAGTAACGGTGAAGAATTTTATCTTATTCTGAGAAATTAGATTCGGCGGCACGTTCTGCTAAAAGATCAGAAGGGCTTCTCCCACTAGAGGTAAAAAATAAAATGAAAGAAAATTGCACTACGTATTTTTTAGCCGGTACACAAAAGCACTTCACTTTCATCCACAGCTACATCTGGACTCAAACAAAACTGCCCCCACCCATCCCCCACCACACAAACACACACACACGTACACACTATTTCTAAGCACATCACAATTAACCTCAAGTACAAGGAGGTCAGAATGAAGTCATTTCAGTCATTTTCAACCGTTTTTCCAACTCTGATGATGCCAGTGCCCCTAAATCTTCCTTGAATACCCTCTGAGTGATTGGTTGAGCAAAGAGCCAAATTAATGTGTGTGTACATAGCCGTGGGCGAGCAAATGTAATTGGAAAAAGAAATACGTGTGAAGTAAATGTACTCATCACAAAGTCATTATCAGCAACCCAATGGGAACATACACACACATCCCCACCACCACGACCCAAACCACCGCCTAAACCAGAAACCAGAAGACCAAAGAAATGTACAGACATCAATCTGAAATAGGCCTATACTGGACATATCTTTTTTGTTTGTTTCATTTCTGTTTTGAAAAGAAATTGTTTTAAATGTGGGCAATTATCTGACATAACTTTAATTCTAGTAAACTTTTAGGATACATATAAAAGTGCAACATCAAGTACCTGGAAAACAACGAGTTGATTTAGTTGATGCCAAACAAGTCCTGAGTTTTGAGACAGTTTCAGCAAATAACTTTTTTTTCTTAAAGGGGCAACATTATGTATTTCTCGGGCATATATTTAAATACTATTCCATAATAAAGTATCTACAGTATGTCCTGATTTACAAATGTATATACACACATAAACATTTTTAAAATGCCTTTTTTATTACATTTGAGTAAATGTGTAGTGCTATGTGGCCCTGTCAACAAAAAAAGTGTCCCCTTCCATCATTTAAGTTGCTCACCCCTGATCTAAATCAATAAGTGTTATGGCTTTGGCTTTTGTACTTATTTTATGTTGAATCAGTTTACGTTTTATTTTATTCTATTTTTTCATGGAGAGTTCAGGTAGTTCTGTATTTAGTTATATTTTCTTGTTTCGGTCTTGTTATTCTGACTGCCTCTTGATGTCATCACCTGTATTTGCAGCGCATCAGTCACCACCTGTTTCATGTTCTTAATGAGCCTATTTGTTGTCCCATCTCAGCTACCTTCTTCGTTCCCTCAGTTTATTGGCAGATCGACTGTTTACCTCGTCATGTTGTATGTTTAGTTGTTTGCCTTGATTCTGCCTTGATTGAATTAGTCAGGACTCTTTCCCTGTTCCTGAATCTGCTTCCTTCATACCTGCATTCTAGCTCACCCACCAGACATTACGAGCTGTAATACCCCAACCCACCTGCTTCAAAATTTCCTCATGTCCCACATATTTAGAGATTTTTTTTTCATGGAGTAAGTTTTGAATTCTAAGCAGGGAATTTTGACCACATGCATTTAATCCTATTAGACATTTTCATGTTAATGTTATTTCAACACCTGACAGCGCTTCTGATCACTCCACATTACCCGTCTTTTTCCTGGAGCCAGCTGCTGAGATGGACATTGCCCGCAATTTCAAAACGCCATTGGTGTGTGAATTCTTGTAAATATTGCATGTTAGTCTGTGATCTGACACAGCAGAAGAAAATGCGAGTCACTCACCGAGGTTAGCGTTGCCTGTTAAAGAGTCCGAGTGGTCGTTAAACGGTTGTGACAACTGCTTCGAGTGCTGCTAGGATTTCTAGAGGCATACTGACTGTGATCTACACAACCTTGGTGAAATATGAAGGGAGTTTTTATAAGTACTGAGGCTCTTTAAAAGATTATTTCCAACAGTTTCTGTTGTACATGGATCATTGAGAAAGCATCAAAAAGGACACCAAATGAAACCACACTGATCATAAACTGACAATCTCACTATAGCAGCTGTTATATTATAGGGGCAATATCATGCAAAATCAACTTTTTTGAGTTTTATATCATGTTATAATGTTATACTCTCATAAAAATCATGCTCAAAGCCTTGCTCTGACTCATTCATGCATGTTTGAGAAATCCTGCAGTGTTTTTAGGCAGCCATGCTGAGGAGCAAAATGTCAGGTGGGGACCAGAAACGCCCCTGGGACGTGTACTTCCTCATCAGTGAGCACACCTCCCCGCCCCACACACCTCGCCCATGACTCCTGCAGGCTCTCGGCAGCAACAGAGCAAAGTGAAAGTGAAACTAAAGATTTGTTTGTACTTCATGCAAGACGTGCGGCTGCGGCCCAGCGATGACGTAATTGCGTGTCACCGACAGCATTCAGTGTTTATGCTGGGAAAAGACGTGGGGATACATTATAGTAATCCCTCCCTCTGCCCTCCCACCGCATACGTCATGCGCATAGCTTAGCATGTAAATAACTGCTAGTTGCAAACAAAAAACAAAACTGCTAGTTGCAAGTTTAGCTTATTGGTTCAACAGATGTGGGAGATGAATGACGAAAAACACTTCTCCTATTTTCAAATGTCCGCTTCTCGTTTCGATGAACTTGCCCACCAGATCTTTTTTTTTCTTCCCACCAGATCTCCCCTCACTTTCAGCATGCAGCGACACAGTAGAGGAGTCACAGACGGTTGTACCCTCCGGACCGCCTCGGCGAGTTTCTCTTCGAAACTATCCATGTTTAGAAACAAAAACCGGCCTCTGGAAGCGAGTAGCGGGTAGCGGTGTCACACAGCACAAAAACGCCCACAAACTTTGAACCAATCACACGCTCCACGCCGCACCCTTCGCGTCTCAGAGCGCTGACTGGGGGAAATGTATAGGACAGCTGTCGCCGGGGGATCGCAGCGGGAGTGCAGACGGAAGTTGCGCAACTTTTTTTTTCACTCAGCGGGGTGTAAAAGACGTGCGACAAGAAGTATAAACCAGCCTTAACTGTCTGCTGTGCTCCACTACTTCTCACAAAGCTCTTTTCAGATTCAAAACACCTTTGAGGAAATGTATTTTAAGATGCCAAGTAAACTGCATCACAGCACACGAGCGAAACAACCCCCCCCCCCCCCCCCCCACGCACTGACATGGAAGGGACAGAAGCACAAGGTGGTTCTTAAAGAGACAGAGGCCAATTTCAAGGTGTTTAAAAGAGGAAGTCATGAGAAGACAAGTTTATTTTCTATTTAAACATAAAAACAGCATTTTAATAACAAGTAAAGGTGACATACTGTATGTACTCTCATTTAATAAATACAAATACAAAAATGTTTGAAGCAAACAAAAATTCAACACATTTCAGCAAGCTAAAACACAATAGCATAAAATAAATAAATAAGTGCAGACTCCTGCCTGGTTCTTACAAAACGTTGCTGTTGTTTCTGTACTGGCAACTTCAGTAAACTTCTCATATCTGCTTTATATAATGTGTTGTGGTGACCTACAGTATGTTAAAATCCTTCATGGTAGACAGCATCTCGAAGCAGACTTAACATACAGGTTTGTCATTGAAATTATGTGAACAGATTGTTAACCTACCAAAATAAAAACAAATTGTTTTTTATTTATCTGTGTTGAGTGCTTTGTGTGTTCATCGGGGGGCCACAAATGGCCCATGGGCCGCCAGTTTCCCATCGCCGATTTAGATGTTTCATGAAAATGATGATTGGGTGAGTCTGGTTTCTGTCACCTGAGGTTAACTTCTGTCACTAGAAGCATTGGGAAGATGTTTATTTATTTATTTATTTATTTATTTATTTATTTATTTATTTATTTATTTATTGCTTTGACAACTATCCAAACATTTATTTACTTATTGTTTTTTTTTTTTTTTGCTCACTCAGGAAACTCATTTTACCAAGCATTTCAGGTGAATCTATCTTCAAAACAATTCCTTTTAAGTCCTTATCCTAACTCCAAAGTATATCATTAGAAGGTTTAAGTAGTGCTAAAAAATAAAAACACAAAGTTTCTGAGGATCACTAACAGCTCAAGTGAAATTTTCCTGCAGGGCTTCATTGTTTTTCCAGCCTCAGTAGCTTGAATGCTCAGAGGGGAATATCACCTGTGCCACTTTAGATAAAATACTTTTTTTTCTGCACTTTCGCTTATAAATATCCTCTTCTTCGGTTACATGAAAGTAACCTGTGGTTTTGTGTAATCCAGTGGTTTGCATTTGTCATGATGAGCGTGAGGAATCGGGATGACACAACAGTTCAAACATTTGAATGAACGCAGCAAAGCATTAATGTGCGAACAAGACAACAGTTCTTCTTCCCTGCTGTGAGAGGAGCAGCCAGGATTGCTAAAGCTTACTAAGAACTGACACGAGCAGTCATATCCAAAGTTCATTTCTGCTGAAACTAAGCAGAGGGCCATCAGCAGATTTCATGTGTGAAGCACAACCAGACTTTTTTTTCAGCTGCTGTACAATATACAGTTAGTTAAAATCTTATCTTTTTTTTTAAATAATCCTTCTTGAATCTGTTATCTTAATATACTGAACTAATCTGAAAATCAGGTTTCTGAAGCTGCACATTACTGATGTCTCAATCAAATTTCCTTATCAAAGGTCTTTAGAATCTGTTCACTTTCAACACGAAGATTGGTTTTAATTTCACATTGAAAGGCACCTAACAGTAAAATACAACCACAGCACCTTATGTTTCACAAGTTACTGAACCCAAATATCAAAAGTATTGATTTGAATCTCTTTTTAAATCAGTGATAAGATGAACAGAAGATTCAATCATATCAGAATGAAGACTCTTCGAGCATGATTTTTTTTTTGAGCACAGACAAAAAGAGTGGTTAGTTTAGCTGACACTTTGCAATTATTTTAACTTAGCATACTTTGGTGTATATAGTTTTAACACCAGTTATTAAGGAAATAATTTACAGTTCCACAGTGCACAAATTCTGACTTAACATGTATTGTATATATTGTGATTCTTTCTTTATATAGCTTAGCAAACATGGATGCAATTATATATTTTTTAATAGAAACAGGGTTTCCCATTCAGTGATTACACACATTAAATGTATGTAGGTCAGTTTCTTTGCTGGCTTAACAAAAGGGGAATGAAAAAAATGAAGATAAATGTGTTTAAAACTTGGGAAAATGTGTTTGAAACTCTGGGAAATAACCTTGTGGTTAATTGTACACTTTGCTGTTACAGGGGTCTGGAAGTGCTGGTGACTCTAAATTCTCTCATTTTGTTTCTGTGTGTTTTTGCATAAAGGCATCCCATCTAGTTTGTTCAGAGTTATGAGACAAACAAAACCTGTGGCCTCCCTGAGCAGACTAGAATCCCGGAGCACCGCTGGGTGCAGTCACAAGGATTAACACAGTTGCTCAAAGACTATATAACAGCAAAACGTGGACTGTGCACTAATTAAACTCAAAGGGGATCAAACTGATATACCCGGTTCAAAGTGACACAACACATTTAATTAAAAAAATGGTTTGAGCTAAGTAGCTGTGATGCTGCGATGGCTGTGGAACAGACTGCAAAATAACTTGAATCTATTTTTAAGCATATTTAATTTACGAGTATGAGGATATAGGTACCCAGACCAATAATAATATTTTCTTAAAAGAATGCAAAATTACAAAAAAAATTAGCCAACAAGAAATTCAAATAATACTGGAATTTAGAGTAAATTATTGAATCTGTGTGTCCTTGATTCAGCTCTGAGGCTCATCTCATTGTGATAAGGGTCAATTGAGGCCTTTTGTCAATTATTCAGCAGGCTATTGTTTGAGTTTTATTGAGAAATATTTTCTGCTTGACCATCCTTAAGCCCTATAAACGCTGTTTTGGGAATAATAAGAGAATTAGCTCATCTTTATTTAACATGCTGTGGCAAACACATTACTGGAAATTACCCAGCTAGCTCAGTACAACGGAAGTTGCAATTATATGGAATAAAATTTACAAGTGGCAAGCAAATTCCCTCACTGAAAATGTTGGTATAGTTGTAGATGTTCAATCCACATGTTTAAACAGTTGGAAAAGTGTTGTCTTGATCTTGTGAAATCAGACATAATAGGAGAACTGTTGCTTCTTTTTTTTTTGAACCAGTTGGCCAGCTACAACATCATGCTTTATTAAAGTGGACTAGAAACAGGATATTTTGGAATCATAAACATCGTAGCAAAATCCTAAATATGCCCCAGTGAGCGACCTCACAAAAAGTTGGCTTTTGCTTTTTGATGCTCTTCATGAGACAACCTAGGCTCAAACCCGTAGCCTCAAGATCACAAGATCTGACCACAAAACAACAAAACAAATCCTTTGTCCCCTTCTGGTAATAATGTGAAATGCATGGTTAATTTGGCTTCATTTCTCAAATTGAAGAGCTCTTTACTTAATACAGTCTATTTGTTCACAGTAAGCTGAAAAAGTCATTATAAGTGCATTGTGTAACTGGTCAATGAACCACATTTGAGTGAGAGTTAATGTTGCACAGAAAATGCGGTGTTTGGGAGTTAGTGCAGCTCAGGGGCACTAAAAGTAACCTGTAACACCCCCTTAATGATGAACAATGATAAAACCACCAAAAGGAAAACATGTTCTTGGATTTTTCCTCTCTTGTCCACATTTTTATTTATAAAACACATCTGTTCAGAAAGAAACCTTTGTCCATCAATGGACATTCAGTTCTGTATTTTTTTTTATTCTGGCATAAAGAGGTGTAATGACAACTGTTTTAATGCAGGGAATCAGGAAGGCTTGCCTGCACTAATATTGCACCTCTGAATGGGAGTGGATCAATGAGTTTGGTAGTTCACAGATGATAGATCGGCACGGGTTGACAAAAAGCCGTGGTTAGGCGAGTGTGTCAGTTTATGCGCACACAAATACCTCTTCAACTTTCCTGGCAGATTTAGCTGCACTGGGGTGGTGCCTGGGGGAAAGTACATCTTTGCTTAATGTCTTCCCTCGATGGAGCAGGAAGATAGTTTGTTTTACTCCTGTCATGGCTTGCTGGGGCATTGCTCGATGTTGAGATGCCCTAACACATAGCGATAATAATACACTGATGGTTATGGTAATAAAGCACCTTTGTCATAGCACTCAGGCACAGGAGAGTAGAATGGATTAGCTTGAGTATTATTTTTCCCCCCTTTTTTGGCCATGTTTCACCGCTGCTCTGCACTAAGCTAAGCTCATCGCACATTCTGCAAAGCACATATGGTCTTGCATTAAATATTTGGAGGTAAATCCTGAGTTATGAAGCGGCAAGAGCAGCACTTGGAGGCCCAGTGCAGCAAAACAACTTAATGTCAGTCACTAATCTGGTTGCAGGTGTTCAGAGGAGCAGAGCTCAATTAAACCAAATTGGCTTCCACGCAGTTATTTAAATTAGTTTAGAATCAAACCCTCATAAACTAAATATGCTTACCTTGGCAGAAACCCCCCCCCCCCACCCCATTTTACTTCAGCTTCCCTCCTCACTTACCAAGACACTGTCAAGATGGGAGGAGCTGAAATAAAAATGAATTTACATTTAAATCAACCTGGAAATTGAGCAAAAAAAAAATAAATGTGATCAGGGTCTTTACTTTCCCCACTGCCTTAATCAAAGTTTTGATGTGATGACACACACCCTAAGAGTAGGAACCTGGTTAATATCTCTAGAGAGGTCCAAGGTAATATGACATTAATTCACTACGCACACTGCAATTAAGCATCAATTAAAACTGCTGGCTATGTCTCATACAAACTTTAAAACTTGTCAACACTTTTAAACTGTGTCCCATAGTTGGATCACAGAAGATCATATAGTGGTTTTGACATTTTGAAAAAAAAAAAGAAGAAGAAAATAAATCTATAAAAATCCATAATTCTCGTGTGGATCTCTGTTGCAAATTAAACGTTCAAAGTAAATCATGTCATAAATCCTGCATTTGAATTAGTTTTTGTAATGCTGATGTCAATCTTCTTTAATGAAACTTTGTAAAATTACCATAGTGCGATGGCAAGTTGACAATATGCGGATAAATCTGACAACCTCATAGAGAAATGTCAAACTCACTTCTCTTTTTATGTTTTTGTTTATTTGTTTTAACCTCCACTTTTGTTTTATCGCCCATTCACCCTTTATCTTGTACTTTTTTTCCTTTTGATATTGATTTTTTTTCTCCCATTGTCTGCTTGAATATCTCTCTCTACATCACATTCACTGGTCCAGTGAAGAGGAAGATCGGTCAAAATAGTCTATTCACATCATATCAAATCTGGCTTATTTTCTTTCTATATCGCATCTCTCCGGCTATGGTCTTTCTTATAACAGCAGAGTCTCCAGTGGCCCGAAAACAGATCAGTCAATCAGTCTGTACTAGGTCCCCTGACCTTCCAATCTCACTATTTTCCCCTTGATTTTATCTCTGTCTCTGTCTCTTGAATGCCTGTGTGACTTTTAGTTTCTGCTTAGTGTTCTGTCTGTCTCTTTGTGCAGTTTACCCTGTCTCTCCAGTCCAGTTGATAAGAAACAGTCAAACCTGGTGGGGAATGAACAGCATGTTAACAGAGGCCGGAACACCTGCAAGAACAATGACCACACAGGGACAGGAGGCAAGTTGTACCTAAATGAGTTTGATACTGTTGCTTATAAAGAAAAAAAGCCCCCCAAAAGCTTCACTATAAGAAACAAACTCCTGAGGTTGCAGACAAATGTGGAGAAAATTGCAGCAAGTGGGAGTGTTGAGATTTTTAATGAAATTGTGTTTGATGTCCTTCCTTTCATCAAAACTTGTGCTGAGTAAACTATTTTTTCCAGAATGGAGGCAGCTTCATAAAAAAAAGATTTTGAGGTATCCTCGGACCTTTTTTGAAAAACATTAAACTTCAAAGTGCATATCTTGAAAAAGTGTATTTTATCTAAAATCATAGGAAGTGAAGATTTTTAAAAAGCGGCATTTAGTCTGGCACTTTAAAGCAAATGTTTGGCTAATACCCTCAATTTGTAGGATGTGTCCCATAATTTCTATGCAGCAGCAAGCTGTAATTATGCTGTGCAGTAGCCAAGTTAAAAGACAACTTCTCTGGAGGACAACCATGTAAACAACCTCTCATTTATAATTTAACACAGAAACATAGTTCAGAGCATGAGGAAGCTTGAAGGTATTGCATGATACCAAAGGCTAATGTTTTTTGTAAGTTTGCTTTAGATCTTTTGGCCAAAATAGCAAGGATGCTGTAGGCTCCAGTTGAGTAGGACATTGCATCACACAGTTTCACAGAAAAAAAATGGAGTGCAACCTACTGTGCTGATGGAAATCCTCTGAGGGAAACTTAACAAGCAATTTTCTGATAATGCGAAACCATTAAGCTTAGCCATCATTATATTAACAATTGTCTAGATATGAGCTGTTGCCCCCTTTTTTTTTAGAAAAATTTTATCACTAAGCATTTTACTTTTGGTATTTTTGTGAAAAGTAGTTAAATTGACAAAATAAATGCAACTAGAGATATAGTTCAAATATAATTGTGCTATATTCATAAAAAGTCACGGTAATTCATTTGAAATAAGAACCAAAACTAATTTGGAAAAAAAGACTAAAATTAGTATCTGCAATGTATTCGAGCAGCATATAAATGCTCATTCAGCTTTCTTTTAGATTGTACCTAATTTGGTTGATTTTGTAGCACTGAAAGTATGTTTTTGAGCCCTTTAAATTCTTAATTTAAACTATAAATACATAATATAAACTATAAATGCATAATATAAACTATAAATGCATAATATAAATACATATAGAAATAGATCTTTGTATATGTACCTACAAGTGACCTTGAAAATTGTACATTTGAATCCCAGTGGCTGGTGAATTGTCAGACAAAACAGTTTTTTAATCATTTGCTAATATTTAGTGCATAGTGTAATTCAATTTGAGATTTTTTAAAACTAATTTTACTTTCATATTGTATTAAACAGTTCAACCAGTCACATCATGACTGTAACCAAAAATAGATAAAACCATTTTGAATCAGGTTACCATCCACAATCTAAAAATACACAGCAACCACAACTTATTTTTTATGGTAGATTATCTAAATTAGGTTATTTCTCTTCCAGACATGTTTTCTGTGCAGCTTGGCATGCTTCTTACAGTCTTTTCATTCACATACTAAACATTGTAAATGCAAAGTTTTATTCCTGAAACTACATTTTCATGAAAGCATTTGTATCAGAAGGAACCTGGAAGTTTTTTTTAAACATTGTGAAGGGTGTAAATATTATCTTTTCTATTTTAACTAAACATTGTTTGCAGGTTTTTTCACTTCACAAAAGATGGACAGTATCAAACCATACATTATACATTGGGTTTGGGGCAACTAGTTTTATTGCAAAAGCACACGAGTGGAATCTCTGACAGCAGCATATTTTAAGGCCACTTGACATGATAGATGAGTCAGTCCACCTGGTAGGATATTACCCTTTTTTTCTCCAGCGTCGCCTTTCATCAGCTCTCCCTACACTTGGTGCTTGAGTACTATAAATACTGAAAGAGTGGCCAGCTTTAAAAGTTTGCTAAATTTAACACTTCCCTGACAGAACATTTTTGTTGCCCCTTCCTTTCCCGACTGCAAAGTTTGCATTGGAGCTTGGTTTGCGACAGGGACACATTCATCATATAATAAAGTGATGCAAGCTGTTACAACACACCAAAATGAAACTCGGCGACTGGTTCTCTTGTATAGTGAAGAGAAATGGAAGCTATTCCAGGCTTGTTTCTTGGGTTTCATTGCCAATGATGCTCTATTACAGACTCAAATGCTTTAACTCATGTTGGTTTTAGTTTAAGGTGATGCTTATAGAGAACACAAGAGAATTAAAAGTATTTCTTTTGTATGCATACTAAATTACAGTTTCTAAATTGCTATGAAAACATTGCTTTTCTGACATATGTTAGGATATGTTTGAGGAATAAATATAAGAAACTGCTTTTAACACTTTATTATTTCAAATGCACAAACAAGGCTGATTAATGTATAAACACAGTGTTTAATTACAGTGCTTTACTGCCACCTATTGTTGGGGCACAAGACATTTGTTATTGACAACATTCCTGAACAAATCAGTAACTCAAATACTGCAATCTACCATTCATTTCATGTTTATCATCATAAATGTATCCCAGTAAAACAAACAAAAAATAAAAAAAACAACAAAAAACACTTTTTTAAATTCAGAACTAATGCTTTAGGAACATAAAATGGTATAAATGTTCAATTTATCTGATGTATGACTGTAAATTTAATTCACAACAGGTAAATGAAAAGAGTCAGTAAATCCAACATACAATTTCAAAAGTAGATTTCATCTGAAAAATGTGGGCACACACATTTTAAACATAACGTTGAACAATGTTTCTCACAGAATACTTGAAGAGGATATAAGTTGAACATGAATTAAAATGTTTGTGAAATGTATTTACAGTATAACGATCTGCTCACTGGTTTTTGCATTCAAGAGCCACAGCAATAAACGGCTTCGCCAAGATGTTTTTAGAGGTGAAGGGGATCAAAGTTTAAAAGATTATTTGCTTCAGACCAAGCAGGATGCCGTGCCCCATCCATTTCTGTGGCAACCTGGTTGCCACTGTCCAGCATGTGGTTTTGTCCGCCAATGGAAGCATTGCAATCTGGGCACTTTCGCCTTTCCATAGCCCCTCCACAGTCGGTAATAAGATAGACATGACCATTAGGACATTTGTGCCAGTGTCCTGGAGGCATTTTCATTGCTGAGACAATCATCTTTCTCTCCTCGTCACTAATCCCCAAACCTGTGAGTGGAAACTTTTCATTCAGTTTCTTCATAGCATCTTTCACATTCAGTTGATCTTGCTCTGTGAACTGACCAGGTGTCTCCAAAGCATGTCTGATTTCTTGCACTTCAATTTGCATTTTGTCAGTTTGTTTCATCTTGTCTGCCTTGTTGCAACGAACATTAAGTTCAGCCAGAAGGCTGAGTCTTTGCAACTCTCTATGCAAATCAAAGACTTGTTGGTCTGTGAATTTTTGGTTTTTGCTATTGAGCCAACCAATGAACATGGTGACTTTCTGCCGAAACCTGTAGCCATCACTGAATAACATGTTTTCCTCTTGAGATTTTAGAAGTTTTGATACTCTTGTCAGGAAATCGATCTTGTTTTCCAGGATCCAGAGGTCATTGACTGTGATGTATTTTTTCTCTAGTTTTTCTTGGATTTCCATGTACTCCTTTTCCACATGGTTTAAACAAAGGGGAAGATTTGTTGACCACTGATTTTGAAGGGCACTCCTCAGTTCTTCAATATCGGGTTGTCCTTCGTTTATCTTCTTCTTTACCATCTCTATCTCAGCCAGACTGCGGTTAATGTGTGATCCATATCGTAGATTCTTGCGTATTGGAGTTTTACACCTTGGACATTCCTTTAGTTTTATTGCCACCTGCTCTCCCTGGCTGCCGTCATCCAAGCTCATGTAGTGATCCATGGCTGTGAATTCAATGATGTGTCTACAGTCATCTAGTTGAATAAAGTGAGCATCAGGTTCATCTTCAGTGCCAAAGAAAATCTCTGTCACCTCATCAGGGTTGCAAACACGACATTTGCTTGGGCATTTGTCTCCACAAAGACCAATGCATGGGTGGCCACACTCCAGGGTCTTTTTGCAAGGTTCAGTGCATGGGGGACGATCACATGGCTCATGGCAAAGCTTACTGCAACTCTGATGAGGGCACTGCCAGGCACATGGCTCAATACAAGGGGCACATGGTTGCCCACATGGCTTCATACATTTACTGTGGATGCAGCAGTTTTCACAAGGCCTCTGACACGGTGGACAATCACGAGTACAAGGTTCCATACACTTGTGAGAGCAAATTAGAAGACGCTCACATCGGTGGGAGCAGGGGCTGTGAAAGCGTCCCTGGTAACACTTTCCACATGTACCAGGACAGGTATGGCCACATTTTAACTGGTGCGTACATTTGGTTTTGCATTCAGGTTGCTCTGTCTTTGTTTTGTAATGGCAAGCGCCTTTCTGTTTGTGTCCGCACTTAAGTTTTAGGTTGACCTTCACATTGCACTCTTTGGTGCATGAGGTTCCACAGAATGACTCACATGGATGTCCACATTGGAGTGTCTTCTGGCAAGGCTCCTGGCATGTAAAAGTTTCTGGGTTTTGGTGGCAAGGAACCATTTGTTTGTGTTGACAGTGAGGTATGATTTTCTCGATCTTCACTTCACATTTCTTTGGACATTCTTGATGGCACAGTCGGTTGCACCTGTGTCCCTGATCACATAAAGTCTTCTCACACTTCTTGCTACACTTAAACTCTTTGTGTTCTGGGTCATAGGGGTGACAAACTCTTGGGCAAACATGACCACAATCCAGACGAAACTGGCAAGGCTGGATGCAGCCACCCTCAGGTGCCTGCTCGAAATCCTTAGCACATTTAACCTCAACCTGTCGAGTTGGGTGATTCTGACAGCACAGGGTCAGAGCTTCCCCAATCTGGTTTTCCTCTCTCAAGGTGTGGAAAATGTTGCTCCACAGTTTAACTCCACTCAGGATTGTACCATTGCCGATACAGTACAGGCCTTTCCTGGCACGTGACAAAGCTACACAGACACGATTAGGGATGCTCAAAAAGCCAACTTTACCGTGTGAGTTACTACGTACAAGAGACAACAAAACAATGTCATTCTCTTCTCCCTGATATTTGTCCACCACGTGTACTTTGACCCCTGCAAACTCTTTGGCAGGCATTAGCTTGCGTAGACAGAGGAGCTGGCCAGTGTATGTTGTGAGTATAGTAATTTGTTCTGGTTTATATTCTTGGTGGAGCAGATACTGACAAAGTGCTACAACAAACTTTGCCTCGTGAGTGTTCTGGTGGCTCTTTCCATCCTTTATCTCTTCTTCTAGGTGGTTGTGTTCCACAAAGAATACATTTGTGTTAAGACCCTGTAGGGTTAAACATACACACAAAAAAATGTTGGATGTTATGGTTTTATTGTGCTTTTGTTTAACTCAATATTCATAAAACATTGCTATAGCTTAAAAGAAATAAAACTCAAGAGTACCTTTATGTTTTCATACTCCAACACAGAGGGATGGTTCTCCAGCTCAGAGTAGATGTGTGGGGTCAAAAGACGGGCAATTTCAGGCCTCATACGATGCTAAAGCAAAAATACAAAATACAGATGAACATGCAAACTCAATATCCTAACATTAATTTCTGCACATTTTGTCATTAGCTATACAATGAAGCTGATTAATAAATTAAATAAAACAAACCTGGTAGTTAAGTCTCACATAAGGCAGTCCCATGTTCACCAGCCTCTCAAACATGGACAATTCCAAGTGGAAGTTCTTAGCAAGATCAAATACGGTAGCGCTTGGCTTCAGCTAAAGAATAAAAGAGAAATCACACATTCTGATTTGCTCTCACACTATTTTGTGTGTGTGTGTGTGTGTGTGTGTGTGTGTGTGTGTGTGGACGGGTTTTTCCTACAACATGGGGTATTTTTTTTTACAAAAAAAAGGCAGCCAGGTGGGGACCGAAGTGAATCGTGGGGACCAATGTCAGGTCCCCACGGGTCCAAATGCAWGTTACAGGTGTGGGGTTAGGTTTAGGACCAAGGTTTAGGTTAGTTTTAGGGTCAGGTAAGTTTCTGTGAGGTTAATTTTAGAGTAGATGGTCAGGGTTATGATATAAAGTCTAAAAAACATGAATGGAAGTCAATGAAAGGTCCCCACGGGGTCGAGAAACAAACATGTGTGTGTGTGTGTGTACACA
Source organism: Austrofundulus limnaeus (assembly GCF_001266775.1). NCBI lineage: Eukaryota > Metazoa > Chordata > Actinopteri > Cyprinodontiformes > Rivulidae > Austrofundulus > Austrofundulus limnaeus. Next base: position 1,123,465 of record NW_013952453.1, on the reverse strand, counting down.
CCAAAAAAGGTTTTAGAAAAATCTAATTTTTCCTGTTTTCTTAATTTCAAATTCAAGCAGCTCAAGTCCAATGAGCAGCTTGAAATAGTACAAAAAGAAGTGCTGAACTGCCAGATGTTTAAAAAGAATGTAAGGTTACCCAACACTGAAAGTCAAGGTGTCTGTGAGACCAGTTTTCTTCATCATCACAAACTCTGACGGGAAGAGGTGTGGAAATCTGACATCCACAACAGCATCAGATAACAAGTTTCTGAGAGTCCACAGCATGTGTGATAGGCAGCTCACATGCCCTCAGCTTCAAGCACAGCTTAATAATGGTTGTAGAAGACAAGTTTGTTTTAACTGTGTGAAGAGAAGACTTGGAGCTGCAGGGTGACAGGATGAGTCGCAGCAAGAAAAACATCTGTAAGACCTCAGAATGATAAAAAGAAGATTGCATTGACTATGAAACACCACCAGTGGCTCAGTGACAGAGTGACAACTGTTAAACACGGGGGAAGAAGTATGATAATCTGGGGTTGTCTTACTGGATCCGGGGTTGGGTCTGCCACACCTCTTCCTGTCATAGTTTCCACCAGTTTGAGTGCATTGTGATGGTGAAAGAAACTATATTCTCAGACACCTTGACATGAGCTGCTTGAATACCAAATTATAAGACTGGGAAAAGGGTGTTCTAAAAGTTTTGACCTGGAGTATGTGTGTATAAAACATATAAAGTACTGTACTTATTTGTTATTTATTCATCTGTTAAACCCAGCCAAACCAATTTTGCTTGAAGACAGAGTGTGACTGAGCAAATATTGTATGTGGGAGGGGTGCGGAGGAGGCAAGACAAAATTTTCGTAAAAAATGTGAGGCATTGTGTTCTCCTCAATTCAACACCAAACCTGCGATTAATGAATAGCACAAGAATGCCAAAGCTTATTTTACTTGGAAAGTGTGATCCATCCACTTTTATTACATGGATGGATTCCAGTTTGTTTCTCACAAAAAGCAGGGCTCAGAGTACTTCCTTACTGAGTTGAAGTAAATAATGCTTTAAACCTTTGACAAAAAGGCATCCAAAATACTTATTTTTTATTTTATTTTGTTTGAACCTACCAACTCTTTCTAACTTTATACTAATAATTCTGACCTATTTTAAAATTCAGTAATTTGTTCACAAATTAGTTTCTTGTAACCAACAGAAGCTGCAATTATTAAACAAACCTGTAAATATTCAACAAACGCGAAGGACAAAAAGTATATATCAAAAACACTTGCTGTCAAACCTGGTTTGAAGCAGTTTTCTTTTTGTTTGTTTTTCAAACATCTATTTTCTTCCTTACTAAATTCTAACAGAATGTTAGGAATTAGGGTTGGCCAATATTCGTACATGAACAAATCCATGAATAATCAGGGTAAAATATGCAAATATTAGTTTACAGCAGGCAGAAGTTACACAGCAAGACGAAAGCAGGACAGAATATTTAGACGTGATAGAACTGTGTGTAGTTGTGATCACATGCCACAGATTGCTAGACAGGCTGCCTGCCCATATGTGCCTGGCAGGCCCTGACAAGTTGTTGTATAATAGTTTACTGATGTCCAGAATATCACTCCTCGCTAATCTCCTGTGTCTTGTAATGACTAGTTTGCCTTTTTTTCCCCCTTTCGTTTTTAACAGTTATGTTACTTTTTTTGTTTTGTTTTTTTGCTATTTTCTAAGGGGAATACAGAAAACAATATGGGGATGAGGGAGCTTAAAACATGCCATTCGTGTAAATTTCACGTGGGAGAAATTCCATCAGGTTATATTGATTTGTGACTCAGGTATAAACTGCTTAGGGTTCAAGAAATTTCCCAATTTATACAGATGAGTGCTCACTTGTTGGTGGTCTCCAATGAGGATGAGGTGTTGGCAGGCTTCACTCAGCGTGGTGATAATGTGGGCTTCAAGAACCTCTGCAGCCTCTTCTACAATCACCACACGTGGACGTAGTTCTTGTAGAGCTCTGCGGAATTTGGCCGCTCCTGTTGTTGTCATGCCAATGACCTGGACAAAATATGTTTTATTATTTCTATACACTCAGCAACATACTATATTTAAGGATCACAAAACAAATCAAAAGAGAGTGCATATGGCAAAAAAGACATATTGGATTTCCTTGCTATAATGTACATCTTCACAAAATTATTTTTTTTTCTAAAACATTATTACAGCTAATTAAACGGCACATTTTTTTTTAGTACCGTAGCTTTCTTGAGAACATGAAGGTTTTCTTTCCTTTTAACATCAGCCAGTCTGTCCACTGCATTTTGATAGGCCCGTTCTGAATCCAGGGCTTTTGTACGAAGCTCTATCCTGTAGCGTGTCACCCACAACCTGCAGACAAAAGGAAATTAAAGAAAAACACTGTGATGCAGAATAAAAACTGCAGAATAAAATGAAAGATGATATTAGAAATATCTCTTCACCCACATTACAGTACATTCTCCAATACACTCAAACTGATCCTAAATAAATAAATAAATAAATAAATAAATAAATAAATAAATAAATAAAAATGTGGCCTAGAACACTCCAGATATTTTAAAAAACACAAAGCTATAACAATGAGACTCAAATCAAACTAAGAGTGAACAAAAGCTAATATTGGATTATGTCTACCTATCTTTCATTTTAATTAGTGGGCGGCAAATGCTTGCAAACTAACCAAGTGGATCTTAGAAAATATGAAAATTTAAGGTCCACAGGATAAATTGAAACTAGACTTAGGTCAGAGTGGCTCCTTTAAAAAAAACGATTAAAAAATTCACCCAATTTTAAATTTTAATTTAGTTGTTTGAACATTTAACAGCATGTTAATCCAAGTCAGAAATATTTTATTCATTATCCCACCATAGATTTGGTTGTGAAAATGCCTGATATTGTGTTAAAACCCCTTGAGAGATTTCCCCCTTTTTTAATTTTATTAGCTAGATTCACAACTTGACTAATACATATACTAATGTTTAACATGTACTGTATATACGTACTAATATCTGCTTTTGCTAGACTGCTGAGAACAAAAATATGAACATGTAACAACATGAGGATGAAAAAAGAAACACTGTAAAAAAGGCATGCACTACAGATGAGGTTATACTGCACAGTAATTAAACTATTACAAAAACGTCAGAGTGCATGTCTTTGAAGAAAATTGAGAAACTTGTTAGTTTTAATAATCATTTTTGACCCCACAGTCTTGTTTTCACAGTAACAGAAGTTTGGAGCTACATCTTGGCTCTGTAGTGATAAGATCCTCTGGGATACATTTTGCTGACTAGCTGACTTAATTATACACACTGGGAATACACTACAGCTACCAGGCCGAGGTTGGTTAGGGAATAAAAATATAAGAAAGCAGAATAATGTAAGACTGTCAAATGAAGGATGGCTAGAACTTTGTGAAAACTTCTAGGACAAGTTATAGAAGTGAACAATTGAAAAAAGGTGGTAAATCATGAGCAAAGAAAAGAAATTACACAACCAAACTTACCGGTAGAGTCTCCATCTGTCCTCCAGAGGAAGAGTCCACACATCGAAAATGTTATACTCTTCATCTTCAGTCATAGCAGTGCTCTTCCCCAATTCTCTCCTAATTTTGTTCTTTATCTTTTTCCTCTGGTCCCGCTGAATCTGTGTTGGTAGGAACAAGACAAACTTTAGTCTTCAGGGCTTCAGTTCCATCAAGTAAAAGCTTAGCTTGTTGTATTGGCTGGTTTGTTATTCTCCAATTTAAAAATAATGATATTGATGTGCAGTCCATATCACACACTATGGGCAAAGAGTACAGTTTAAAGTGACGGAAGTACACAGAGATAGCTCATTTACTGACAGAAACTTATTTGAAGTATTTGGACCAACAATGGTGGTGAAGTGCATCATGCTCCAACCGTGCTTTTCAATTAGAAAACACAGTTAACTCCTGTGTTTAACTCATAAAAAAATTTAATTTAAGTTTACTGATTGCATTTAGTGCTCAAAACATTATTAGTACTAGACTGCGCTGTCAAAATGGCCCCTGGAGTGGTTGGTAACTGCTGGCAGTATGTGGGCCCACAAGAGAATGTGTGTGTGTGCAAAGCAAGTGACGGGGTTTACATTTTTCTTAATTGCTTTAAGCATTACCACTGGGTGACATTTGGTAGCAGTAACATGCCAATTAAAAAAGTGCATCAACAAGACAAAAACAAACAGTGCCACAAAGCAGATATGAATAGCATTATAATTATTACTAAAATGTTACGGTAATGTAACTTTTCACAAGTCAACATCTTATTGTTACCTCCCATCCGTCTTGACTGTTCTCAGCCTGCACGTCAACATTGTCCAGGTTCATGGCCAGCAACAGATCTTCCACTTCTCTGACAGACTCCTTGTTTCCTTTCTTTTTGTCGTTTTTGCCACCTCTGGGACCAATTGTCCATTCGTCTTCAATCATCCGCTCTGCCTGAATCAGTTCTGCTTCCTCTGCAATTTCAATGAGGTCTTCGTCCACCTCCATTACTTGCTCTACCGTAGGAAACACATTGAGGTAAGAACCACCATAAAAATGGTCTCACTGTATACACATAAAAGCTTTATTATACTGACAACCTACACTGTTGAGTGAGGGATAAAACATAAGAAAAGGAACGGTCAAAGGGACGAAAAGATTTCAGACAATGTTGTCCTTATTTAAAGTGTAAGTACAGTGCACATACTTATGAACTGTACATCTCATGGTTTACAATCTTTCAAAACAGGAAAGGTCTACTTGTCCTTGTTCCTGGTTTTTTTGCTGTAACAGACCATAATCTTGCTAAAGCTATTAAAAGTTTAGTTTTTTATTATCTCCTTAATGTTCTGAAACCTGTAAGCGTTTAATTTAGCAGATCATAAAACCAATTATTAAACAATTTTCATTGTTTCACAGGAGCTTCATGAACACTAAAAACGCCTACCTTCATTTAAATTTGCATTCTCTGTCTCCCTCTGCTGGAAGTCGGTCAATCCCAAACCCAGCCACTCCATCATCAAACTGGTCTTCTTTTTCCAGAACCCAAACTCATCAACATTCTACAAGCCAAAACAAATGTATAAGCTAGCACTGTGGTCTTAAGTTGTGCATAAAACTTGTTTATTATTTTTTTACATTACTCACAGGGGTTGATGTTAGACTTTCCCAGTGTATTTCTGAAATAAACCTCTGTAGAAAGTTTTCGCGCATCACACCTTTCAGAGAGCACTCCAGCTTCAAACTCTGGTTTTCGATTTCCCTTTCCTCCTCACATAGCTCCCTGTAAATCTTTAAAACAAGAAGAGGAAAATTAGACAAGAATACATGGAATAATCTGCAAAAATTAAAAACAGAGCATAGTGAAACTGGTTATGCTGATATAAGTGAGATAAGTGTCGCTTAAAGACGAGCTCACCTGACCATACGCAGTTCGAAGGTGAGACGGCAGTGTTTGTCTGAAGTAATGTGAGTGGGTCAGTTCTCGAAGATTGAATTGTTTCAGGACCTCACTGTTGCTGCGACCTCCCACTCTCACGATGCCATTCTTCAGAAACTTGTGAATACCTACATAAAACTCACAATCAAACCAAATGGCTGCACGATATGCAAAATATGCAGTAATCTTTTGAGATACATTGTCATTTGTGGGGCTCAGACCACAAGGAAAAATAACCTATTAGTAGTTTTATAGCCACCCAGTGATCACAAATATCATCCACATTTGGAATGAACACACTTGTTTTCTTGACTTAAGACTGGCACTGATGTTTTTAACCATATAAAAAAAATAGATCTGATGTCGTTTTCATGGCTTACCTTCAAGAAACTGATCCAGGGCGTGGTTGGTGTAACACACAACTAGCATTGGAGCTTCACCACCCTGATCATTCAAATCCAATTCCAGATCATCATGATCATCATCCATATAGCGCACATTAAGTGGCTCATTCCAAAGCTTTTTATTGGTCAGCAGAGCCTGAGCAATCTTTAGACCAACATAAGTTTTTCCTGAGGGCAAATAAAAGAAAACCATATAAACATTGTATTTACATACATTTTAGATTATTATTATTATTGTTTTTTTGTAATTCCACAAGTTCATAACATCCAGTTATCTTGCGCAATTGTGTCATCATAATCACCAAATTTTCAAAAATAATGGCATAGTTCTGATGAGGTGGAAAACTTTCTTTTTGCGGGGTTTATATGGGCATCTATGTTTGTACAGATTCTAGCTATTTTTTTTACACTTAAAGGTATTATTCATTGATGTGGGTAATGCTTGTTAGGTTCATACCAGTCCCAGGAGGACCCTGTATAATTGCCAGCTCCTTGGTGAGCGCTAGCTGAAAGGCTCTCATCTGAGACTCATCCAGGAACAGCTCCTCCATTTTGGGCCAGGCCTCTGGCACCAGGCTGTGAAAGGGCTTCATGCTGCTTTTGTATTCGGGGTCAGCAACAGACGACAGGTCATAGACGTCCGTTTTTCTAAGGTATGCCGGTGATCTCACATCGGTGGAACACTCCACAATGTACCTGAAAGCATGCATATCCTTCTTAATATACTTCTCCAAAAAAATAAAAATCGTTCTAAATTGAGATCTTATATCACTCATGCAAGAATAATATCTTACAGTTAGATAACCATTACATTTTTATTTTGAATTTATTCCTCCAAAAGGTACATAAACTTGCTTTGATTGGGCGCTTAAACTAAACAAATTTTGAAGAACAAGCTGGAGAACTGATCTCCGGGCACCCTGAGTGGAGCTGGGTACATTAAAAAAATTTTTAACAGAATAACATGGAGATGTTTGTCATGGAAAGAGATAAGTAGGCTGCAGTATTTTTCCCAACAGCAGTGTCACACATTAGCATCAAACATTAAAATAAAACATAAAGACTGACAAAGTAACACAAATGAACCCTGTGTCATTGATTTCATAGAAACAAACTGTCTTTGTGTAAGATGAATGATGAATATAGATATATTGTAAAATAAAACCTAAACAGATAAGAATATGCATGCAGTAAACAGCCTCTATGTCACAAAGAAACTTTATTACCTCTGAAAAGGCAAGTTTCTTTCATTTATCTCCTTTAAGCCTTCAAGAACGTATCGATAAGCTTCAAAGTAGGCAGTGGTCTCAACCATCAGAAACACCTGATCTGTCTGTTGATCAAAACATAAATAAATCAGAAAGCTTCCACATCAGTTATTTAAATGTTACACATCACTTTGTAGATAAAGTTAAACATTTTGAAGCTATTCTTTCATCCATAACATCTTTATCTGTGATTATACTATATTAGGCAGGGTTGTAAAGTAACTAACTACAAATACTTTGTTACTGTACTTAAGTAGAAATTTTGGGTATCTGTACTTTACTTGAGTAATTATTTTTCAGACTACTTTTTAATTCTACTTCTTACATTTTCACACAGTTATCTGTACTTTCTACTCCTTACATTTTTAAAAAAAGGCAAGAAGTAGATAGTTGTTACTATTATTTCATTTTTGCTTGTTTTCATTCTAGCTTGTTATTGTAAAACAAAAATACTATCCATATAAATTGTGCCTCCTAGATAAGAGTGAATTTAGTTGTGGTTGAATGAGAACTATATATATAAAATTCTGATACCGTATTAGTTTGTACACAAACAAATCATGTCACACTCCAGCAGGACAAAATCATTAAAATAAAAGGACTGTACTTAAGAAGTATTTGTATTTCATGAATTATATTATTGCATTTGGCTGCAGCCCTCAGATAGATTTTCATTTTAGGGAAAAGTTTTGTGCAGCCTTGATATATGTATATAAACTGAAACAGCTAAACTAGTGCATCCTAAAGTTAACATAAATTAATTATTTTAATACGATATAGTAATTTCTGCATTTTTGGGGAGGTCACCTCCTAATAAATGTCATTACAGAAAATGCCAATTTTAAATAAATACTTTTACTTTTAATTCTTAAGTACAAAAAAATATCAGATACTTTAAGACTTTTACAGGTACTTTATACAACACTGATATTGGGATAATTCCCGATTACTTAACCTAGGTGTGCCTAACCACCTGGTGACTCACTGAATGTTTCTGTAATAGTATTTGACTCAGCATCATTCTGCTGTCAAAAATCACCTGGATTCTGGCCAGCTTATATCTGCTTTCCTCTGTAAAACTAATCTGGACCAGCCCTTTCTCCAGTAGTTTAGGGTCTCGATCGGAAACTGTGGCGAACAGGAAACTCTCAAAATTATCGTATGACAAGCAGACCAAAGAACCAAAGAGCAGCCTTTTGGAGTTCTGCCAGCGCACAAACTGAAGAAACAAAAGAAAAAAACAAACAAACAAAAAAGATTAACAAACAGATATGTTCCTAGTTTTTGATTTTACCTAAATTAATAAACAGTGTATGTTTAACTGGACCATTTCAAATATCATGAAACATTGGACAGTGATCTATAAACACCCAAAATCATTGAAATTCTAACCTTGAGTGGCTGAACGTCAAACTGGACAAGGTACGCGAGGCCGGTCTGTGTACATTTTGGCACCACCAGCTGTGTGTCAAAATACACTCGGATGTCGTCAAAGCGCTTTGTCTTCGCTGGGTTATCGGTCCTTCCCATGTCCAGTTGGTTCTGGAGGAGCTGCTGAATTCCCTCCCGGAGCGGTCGAACAAAGTCCTCTCTGAGCAACCGGTAGTGTGTATCGAGGTAGATGTGGGTGTTTGTGTAACGCTGCGATGTGAGATTGGCTCTGAGAAACGGCCTGTGGTTCTGGTGGAACTCCTCAGGAGTTGGGTAGAGCGGTATGCTCCTGAAATCCTGCTGATCTTCAGCTGGGTCACAAACAAGCAATTTGAAAACACTCAAATATCTTTAGACCTCTTAAAATGCTTTCCTTCTAAATGTGATGTTGACCTAGACTACCAACGTATATATATTTTATTTTATTACCTGGGTTGTCACCACCAGTGGCTAGGAGTGCATATGTGTCCCTGTCTGTGCGCAGGGTCCCCTCCCTGGATCTCTGCTGGAGATGGTCAATCAGGCCTTTTATGTTTTCCATTTTTTCCTCTGTTTGAGGATAGATGTCCACACCTGATGCCCTCAGGCTGTTGACAGAGGCTTGGAGCAGTGTCAGCAACATACTCACAGCTTTGACAGAGCTTGCAGGGAAGACATTGAGCACCTGAAAAGCGCATATTTTAACATGCAAGTCATATACGGTAGTTAAAGCTTGCAATAGTAAAATAATAATTCACATCCAATTGGATCTATTTTCACAGATGATCCTTACTGCAAACACAACTTTTGCTTTACAGAATCGTTTCTCACTTGCTAAAGACCACTTTGTGCAAAATGAACTTCAGCCTGTATCTTTTAATAAAAACCCCTCTCAAGAGCCAGCTTGCTGGGAGCTTTCCTACAGCCACAATTTATCTAACTTAAATGGCTCGTTCTTTAAAACATTCATTACCTCTGAGAGGATAGCTAGGATGTTTTCCAGATGCTGTGGGTATTGTGCTCTGCGGACAGGGTTCGACTCAGACACCATGCCTCCCACGTGGTGAAGCAGGGCAGTGCTGAAGAACACTGAATCTTTTATGATGCCGGCCAGGTGCTGCAGTGTGCCTCTGTCTGTCCTTGAAGTGAAGGCTTTGCTCAGCACCAGGCAGAGGAGCTGGATTAGGTCCGGCCTCATTGGTGCCTCACCGAGGAGCGCTTGAAGGCCAGGGTTTGAGGAGAGAGTGATGGCCACAACCGACGGCTCTTCCTTGGAGAGTTCTTCGAGTGTTTTATAACCCAGTCTACGACCATCTCTTCGCTCTCCCCCGCCATGTCTCCTGTCCCCACTGTGTCCTCCTCTCCCTGCACCTGCTCGTCCTGTCCCGGTTCGCTCGCCTTCTCGTTCAGCTCCACCTGGCTGACCATTTCTACCAAATCTCTGCCAGTCTGCACCTCCCCCTCCTCCTCCCCTCCCCCCTCCTCTCCCTCCACCTCTCTCCCCTCCTCCTCCCCCTCNCCTCCTCTCCCTCCACCTCTCTCCCCTCCTCCTCCCCCTCTATTTCCACCTCTTCCTCCTCCTCCTCTCCCTCCACCTCGTCCCCCTCCTCCTCCTCCTCCTCCTCTCGCTGCAAACCTTTGATTACTCCCTTGACTTTGTGCCCTTCTTCTGACCTCTTGTTCTCTTGCCCTGTTTCCCTGTGCACCTTCTCCTCCTCTTCCTCCACGGCCATTTTCATTTTGGCCGATATCAGTATCTGGAAGAAATATAAAAAAATCATACAATAAACACTGAAAATAAGCTCACTGAACTGTAGGTGTTTGCTGCTTCTATTCTGATCACGGTATGCTGTATACTTGCCATTGAGATGTCCTCTTCTCCCCGTTCTCAAAGTCAGCCTTTCCATTGTCTTGCATGTGGCAGCTGAAACTAAAGTTGGCAAAACAGAGAGCAATTCAGAAATTAAAAACGAGAGTGAAAGCAGATTTTTTTAAAAAAGAACATGAAGGAAAAGAAACAGAAACATATGCACATTTCTGTTTCTCGGCCCTAATAAGCTGAAAGCACAGACAACAAAATAGCAGGGTAGGACTTGTCTAAAAAGGACCATAATCAGCTCAGGCATTTTCCCTCATCTCAGAATTCACATGATATGCAAGGTTACAGGAATTCTGGACTCAGATTAGAGAAGATAATTTTACTTTATGCTCAAAGAGGAAATCGAAGGCAAATGTTCCTGCTTGTCTGGAGACAGTGGACCAGATCGGGTGTTGTGGTGCTTTTGAGTTACAGTGACCAGGGCCTTAAGATAGGAGGGAGCTTTACCATGCAGGATATTATGTATGTGATTTAGCTTCAGTAGTTTTGCTCGGAGATTAACTGGAAGCAGTTGCTCCTGATCAAACAGAGTGACCTATATGTGTACGAGGGTTGGCATTCAGGAGGTACCGGAGTATTTTATTTTGTGAAGTCACAAATAAAAAATTCCTGAGGTAGCTCAAACTGAACTTGAGTTAAAAGCCAGTGTAAAAAAGTGAGTTTTTAAGTCAGATTTAAAAGACTGAACAGACTCTACAGTACGGATCTCAAGAGGCAAGTTGTTCCAGAGTCTGGGGGCCGCCACATCAAAAGCCCGTTGCCCTCTACGTTTTAGTTTTGCCTTTGGCTGCACTAAAAACATCTGATTAGAGGATCTAAGTTCTCTGTTTCGGGTACAAAAGTGCAACAGGGCCAGTAAATACTGAGTGCCACTTGGTTTGCTGGAGAGGAGGTGCCATCACATTTAACATCCAGTGGATCTTTACCATTGAGCCTTCTTATGGATCCAAAGAGGATTGTTTCTGTCTTTCCGAGATGAAGAGATAGCTTGTTGTCTGTAAGCCATTCATGGATAGAGTGAAGCTCTGATGTTAGGCTTTGTTGAATTTTTCGAGTGTCCTTACCAGCTGCTAGGAGAGTCGAGCTGTCTGCATATAAAAGCAGCTTGCAGTTTACAGCAGCAGACATGTCGTTAACATATATAAGGAATAGCAACAATCCGAGAATGGAACCCTGTGGGACTCCGCATATCACTTTTGTTGTAGTGGATGTTACGCCTCCGATATCTACATACTGCTGTCTGTTATCTAGGTAGTTCTTGAACCAGTTTACAGTTGGTTTCTGGAGCCCCAGGGCTTCCAATTTACATATCAGAATACTGTGATCCACTGTGTCAAAGGCCTTTTGTGCGTCAAGAAGGACCATACCTGTGAGGATGCCTTTATCTTGCTCTGACTTGATAAAACCAGTGAGGTAAATTAAGCATGTGTCTGTAGAGTGAGAGGGTCTGAAACCTGACTGGAGCTCTTATAAAAGTTTGTGATCTGTGAGATATTGGTTGAGTTGCTGTTTTCTCCATCAGTTTGCTGACAACACTGAGAATTGACACGGAACGATTATTTTTACATATTTATATGTGTAAATTCCCATAAAAGTATTTGTGCACTTTTTCTGAAACTTTAAAAAAATGTCTTCTGTTTGAGTCTGTACTGAGATTCCAGCAAATGAGAAGTGTGCCCCCTGCTGGATCTTCTTCCCTCTATTTGACTGTAGGTTTCTTTTTCTAGGAAACGAATACTACGGACTTTTTTTTATGACTCAACATGTTTTGTTTCTTTACTAAACCCGCAGACACCCAAGGCTACATTGCAGCACCTAACATTGTATAACATACACAACACAGTTTAATTCTGTCATTTTCTAAACCGTTATTTGTCTGCATTGTTTGCTATTTGAACTTTAAATAGGCTACGATGACTTCTTTAGTTGTATTCAAAGGAAGTCATCTATTATATTTGCACAGCTGTGAATCAATATATTCAACTGTCTTGATTGCCATTCTATCTATCTATCTATCTATATATATATATATATATAT
>NW_013952453.1:1107696-1109681 GCF_001266775.1 Austrofundulus limnaeus | reverse complement strand
TTTGTAGACTGGGACAGCAGGAGGAAACGAAAAATTGCAGACATCACACAGGCCCTCAGTGTGGATCCGGTGGATGTGGCAACTTTAAGGAGGATGGCTATCAGTGAAGGAGGACTGCTGACTGATGAAATCCGCTGTCAAGTCTGGCCCAGGCTCCTCAACGTCCCCCCTCACCTCCTGGATCAAGAGCCTGGTATGCGTTTTTTTTACTAATACTTACTTTTACTTATGAGCATGGCTATGCAGGTCAGTAATTTTCATGTATCTGCATGTTCCTTCACTTTTGCACTATTCATCTCATGTGTTAGCTGACAGAGCGTAAAGCAATGCAAGCTCTCCCACATACGGTGTTTGCTAATTCTAATATATCCTGTCCAGAAAAAGTAGAGCGAGAAAACAATAAAGACTACAACCAGGTCTTGCTGGATGTCCAACGCTCACTGCGAAGGTTTCCACCAGGTAGGCTGTCCAAGAGAATCTGCCTTTACTAACTGTTCTGTGTACATTGTGTACTTGAGCATAATGCAGACTTCTTCAAACATTCTGCAATGAATTCTGCATTTAGTCATCAGAAACATTTTTTAAAAAAGTGTTTTAAGTTTTTGCATGATATTGCACATCACAGGTAGTGGTACTCTGAAATGCAGAACAGTATTTCTAATGTTTAGTCTCTGCTCATTGGCCAGTTAAGCTAAGACTGCTTTACATTTTAGAGCACTGCAGTAGATGGTAACCAACAACTACAGCTTTTGTCACTTAATAAAAGGTGAAAAACAAAATAATAACGTTTCTGAATTTTACTGAAAGTCAACTTAACTTCCAGACAGAATTTCCCAATCTTTAAATTTGAAAAGCAATACTCTGCACGACTTTTTTTTATTGCAATTTGTTGATGTAATACCATGCAGAACGTAGTTGGACACACTGATTTTTCTGGCCAGAGGTAAAATAGCCACACAGTGCAGCTTAAGCAATTCTGTTTATAGTTTGATTTGTGCCAACTTCCAAACTTTTTTTGTATTAAAAAATAGTTTATTGTAAACAAAAATGTTCTTGGAATGCTAGGATTTTTTTTCAGTAGGTACAATTTGAAAAATATAACTCTAGTAGTTGTATTTATACCATCACAGAGTTTTGAACTAATTGCATGTGTATTTTATTAGTTTGTAAGTTTACATATTATTAAGGTACTGCACAGTAAAATATCTTTCTTTATTTTTATTTGTACACCGCTAAAGGCTAGTTCCAGGAAAGCACAACTAAACTGTTTTTAAATTGTTTTTTTTTTTATTTGCACATTTGTTGGAATTTTGATAATGACATGCCCATAATCTATAAAAAAAACAACAACTATCATTGGTAATGGTTTTGTTCAGGCATGCCAGATGAGCAGAGAGAGGGTCTTCAGGAAGCGCTAATTGACATTATCCTCAGAGTCCTGAAACGAAATCCTCAGCTGCACTATTACCAAGGATACCATGACATTGTTGTCACCTTCCTGTTAGTTGTGGGAGAGCGCCTGGCATCCGTTCTCGTAGAGAAGCTCTCAACCCATCACCTCAGGTATCTGTCCTAAATATCAACTTAAATGGCAACTTTTTAATCGTTAAAAGACCTTTTCACTTTTTGTTTGTGTGCACTGCTTCCTGATAAGTTTGTGCTTTAAATAAATGTCAAATTTTTGTGGACTTCCTTTTTGTTTTGTCCTGTTTTTTTGCAGGGACTTTATGGATCCTACAATGGATAATACTAAACACATTCTTAACTATCTGATGCCTATCATTGAAAGGGTCAACCCTGAGGTGCATGACTTCATGCAGCAGTAAGTCTCTCTGGTACTTTATGCACAGTTCAGATCTCAATGTGTTAGATCTCATCTGAGATGCTACAAAACATATACAGTGGTTTGCAAAAGTATTCATACCCCTTGAACTTTTCCATATTTTGTCACATTACAACCACAAACATAAATATATTTCACTGGA
>NW_013952453.1:1095847-1106367 GCF_001266775.1 Austrofundulus limnaeus | reverse complement strand
TCCAGTGAAATATATTTATGTTTGTGGTTGTAATGTGACAAAATATGGAAAAGTTCAAGGGGTATGAATACTTTTGCAAACCACTGTAAAGCTTTAAGGTTCATCAAGTCTTTGACCGTTGACTTGGAGGGCTAACCTGATGGACAGTCTTCATGTTTGACGTGTTTCTGAGCCTATCATATAACCTAATTTATTTTCAATATCTAGTTTGTTTTATAGCATCTATATCAAACTGTATGCAAGCTGAACTCATAAGTTGATCAATATTTTTTTTTAGGGCTGAGGTAGGCACAGTCTTTGCGCTCAGCTGGCTGATCACCTGGTTTGGTCACGTGCTGTCAGACTTCCGTCATGTCGTACGGTTGTATGACTTCTTCCTGGCCTGCCATCCATTGATGCCCATCTATTTTGCTGCTGTGGTGAGTTGTTTATTTTTATGACAGATTTATGTATAACAACTTTTTTTAAAGTTTTTATGGTGTATTTATTAAACTGGTTACTTCTAAGGCTGTAGCATTTATGTATGTGATCTTCATTTAGTCAAAAAGAAAAAAAAAGTAGGTCCTCTGGACGGTTTCTTCTTTAATGAAACGTTTCATCTCTCCTCCAAGAGACTTTTTCACTCTGAGATGCATCAGGACATCTTCTTTTAGTAAAATGTAATTTTAAAAGGTGGATTTAGGGGGTGTGCACTTCACTGTACATGAAACAAGTTTGGCTCTGCAGGGGCCTATTGGACGTCTTTACAATTTCCTCAGATGTAATCAATCCGTGAACCAAAGCCCTCTGCAGTTAAAGGCATCTTCAGCTGCATCAGATCTTATAAAGCCGTCAGTAATTTGGCAAACCCATTTTTGTTACATGTCTGTTATCCTCTTATTACACAATTGATGGGGAAATAACTATCCACTTCGGTGCACACGCAGTAAGTGAGTGCAATTGTCATGACGGCCCTTGAGAAATATGTTTGTGTTTTCGTGGCAGATTGTATTACACCGAGAGGAAGAAGTGTTGGAGTGCGAGTGCGACATGGCGATGGTCCATCACCTGCTGTCTCAGATTCCCCAGGACCTGCCATATGAGACACTAATCAGCCGAGCTGGAGACCTTTTTGTCCAGTTTCCTCCCTCTGAACTGGCTAGAGAGGCTGTGGCACATGAAAGGTACTTATGTCCTTAGAGTTAGCAGATATAAGTGCTTTGTGTTCCAACACTTATTCTGCTATTGTGGGTAGGTTCTTTTTAATTTTACACGTGGTCATATAAAGCACTATTCTAATGAGATATATTTTCCTGCTTCTCACCAACACCATAATACTTGCTGTTCTGATTAATTCCTTTCACCTTTTTTTTCTGTCTTTCTCTGTTTGTGCCTGTCCTTTTTTTTCTCCTAAGCATGGCAACCTCTACCTTTAAGGACTTTGAACTTGCATCCACTCAACAACGACCAGATTCAGTACTCCGTCGCAGACGCAGACAGAAATCAGCTGCGCTGGAGAAGCAGACAGTAGGCCCTGTAGTAGCTGTGGCACAACCGTCGACATCACGGCGCTTTGTTCGATTGGCAGTTATGGGCTTGACGGTGGCTTTGGGGGCAGCAGCTCTTGCTGTGGTTAACACTGCTCTGGAGTGGGCCCCCAAGTTGGACTTGTTCCCTTGAACTACCATTAACACAACACAACAACGTCTGTGTCCTTGTCTAACCAGTGGTTCTGCTTCCAAAAACTTTTTAATTTGTGAAACCGCACTTTTTTTTGAGTCTGTAACACTGTCTGGAACAAACTAATGATTTTGAACATATTAGCGCTCCTCTTCCATGAAGGACAGGTCTAAACATTTTGGTCTCTGTATAGCTTGCAGGACTCCTTTTTTATATAAATGTGTGCATTGGTTTATTAGTTGCCAATGCTCTTAACGAAGAGATAGTTTCTAAGGACTGTTATTGGTAATATGAGTTCAGTTTATTTATATTTCATAATAAGATGTCTGATAGTGTTTTGCTCACAGAGATTTATGCTGAAAGCCTGATGGACTCACTAAACTTGAAATTGCTGCCAATTTTGTGAGCTGGAGAGTGTGGATGTGTGTGTGTTTGTGTGTGTGAGAGAGAGGGAGAAAGAGACTGCAGTTCATTTGTTATCTATTTGATACCTTAATGAGACCAAATTGAGAATTTGTAGAATCCTCTCTTTGTAAAATATACTCTACAATTTTGTCTTGTGTTCATAATTGTACAGCATCATGACACACTGGCACTTTTTAGGATCATAATTATATGGTTTCAGGTAGTTATGGTCATTCAAGTTCTTTAACATTTTATTAACAGAAATGTGATATTTCACTCTACGTTGGGAACATTTATAATATTAGCTCATTATTCTGTATTTTATCTTTAGTTTATTGTTTAGATCAGTTGAATTCATCTTAATGATACATTTGGTGTTGCCAAGATTTTGTGGCCTAATTTAACGTATCTCATTCAATTTGACAAATAATTACCAACATTAGAATATCTGCTTAGAAATTGAGTGTAATGCATTTAAACAATGAGCAAGTTGGCAATCAGATCTCAAAGTTTAACCCTGGAAGTGCTAGTAAAGACACCTTATTTTTGGTTTAATCCACGGAGTAGTTGAGTTATTGTGAATTTTTTCATTTTAACTAAATATTTTTAATTTGAACTGAGCATTGAATTAACAACATGCAGCTGGAATACAAACGTACACCTGTTGTTTGTATGCTATAAAAGATTTGTGGTTAAAAAATTTTGTGGTTTGTGTTAATCATGGAAACCATGTAAATAGATTTTAATCCCAGATTTAAAGTGCATGTTGTATACTGGGTTTTTGATTTTTTTTTTACATTTTGTCCATAATAAGATACATTTAAAAGTCTACCCTTAATATTACATTTAATAATTATAAACCCATTAGAGAATGCTTATATATTTGACAATTTTCAATGAGCAAAACATTAACTTGAATTGGTTAATGATTTAACATTTTATTACAAACCAAAAGATTTTATGAAGCTTTGAGCCTACACCATGACATAAACAGCAGTCATGTATTAACCTCACATTTTGCACAACTAACATGCTGAGTTTTTGCCAGCAATTTTCTCTTAATTGGGGCTACACAGATGCTTATTTTTCAGATTTCTCTCTTCACGCAGCCTGTTCTTGTGTTTACAGACGAGTTCAATGACGTGAAACATTACATTAGATTTCGTTTTGTCACATTTTGAAGTGAAGGTTTCTGTTTAGTTCTTGTTCAGTCACTTTTGTCTTAACAGGAAATGCACACTTTGGGAAGATGTTTGATTTAGTTTGCGTGTTGAAAAAAAATTTTTTTTTCTTCAAGAAACTACTCACAGTAATGGTTTACTTTTGATGGCACAAGCAGTGAACTAAACATGTTTCAAAGTTGTCACAGTGATGTTGACGAACATAATTTTACACGTAATCCAAACAACACTTGTCGTTCTCTTCCTGTCCATATGGTAGATGTATATAATTTGCCATTATAGTATAGCTGAGTCTCCATAATCAAAATGAAGGTGACCGGACATGAAGAACAGAGTGTAGCTGTTGACCAGTATCATTATGCATCATGTAATTATGGATACACTACACGGTATATTTTCATTGCACTAAATAATTTTGCCTTTTTTTTTTTTTTGTTATTTCCATGTTTTGTTAGTAATAAGACTGATGAAAAAATTGTAAAATAGAATGTTAATAAACTGGAGTGAAATAGTCTGTTTTTTGTTTATATACTTTTTGGAACTTCAGATTTACGTGTATAATAATGAGTTTCTTTTAATCTTCTGGGGTTATTTATGTAGCAGCAATCATTACATTAAAGATGACACAAAACATCCAAGGATAGTGTTTACATAAAAAAAGCCTTTATTGTAAATCTCATTTTACAACAATTGTTTTATTTTTCTTATTTTCAATATAAGCTATTATGGTAAATATGAAAAAAAAAAAAAAAGAAATCACAAATATTGTAAATCTGTATGATGCAGACCACAATGTTTTAAAGTAATACAGTTCATTCTTAAATTCTTAGCAGAATAAAAAAAAACTTCAGAAAAAGTAATTGTTAAAACACTGTAATCACTGCACCCCTAATAGAGTGGTTCCCAAAGTTTGAGTCTGGACATTATTATGGGTCATGAAAATCTAAAAACATTGGATTACTGGTAATTTAAAAAAAAATAACTACCAATAGCCTATTCAGCCGTAACTCTCGACTTTTTATTTTGTAGAGCCAAAGCAGAAAAGTTTTAAGAACCACTGCTCCAACTTAATCTTTAAGTGCATCAGAGAACATTTAATGTAAACTATTTCAGCAGATTCTTCCACCTGAGTTTAGTCAGTAGACTGGCCATACAATAAACTATGGAATTCCAATTATCAACCAACAATAGCAGTCAATAATAAAACACAAACATACATTTTACAAAAGAATACATCCAACTCAAATACATGGCATCACTTTACCTCCATTAATTAAAGATGGACTGTAAAACTGTTTTTTAATGATAAAAACAATTATTTGTGGTAATTTCTTGGTTTTAGACATACACTGCACAGGAACAGCAATGGAAATATTTACTCTCCAGTTTTTTTAATGCAATTTTAGCTCCAACTTCAAATCATTGCTAGCTCATGAACTTTGCAAGTTTATCAGATTTAACGTTATCTGTTTGGCAGGTTTCTCTGTCACAATAAAAATGACAAGAAAAAAAAAAAAGCATTATTTTTAAAACCTATCATGCAGGCAGTGGTTTTAAGTACCCAATCTTTTCTGAACTTGCTCATTCATATAGAGCACGTGGAGATTGGGGGGTGAGTTTTATAGTGTTCTTGGTTCAGTGACAGTTTTGGCAGTTGGGGTGACAAGGCTGATGATTGACACGACATTTACAGCCGCCGGATGTGTCACCACGTCCCTGTAAATAAAAAATTATATGTATAAAACAAAGTCGGATGCATAACTCAAACACAAAAACTGAACATGTGCTTTTTTTCTTTTTTTTTCTGCCTTTATATTTACATTTGGTCCCCATCGAGCTTGCTTGGTGACCCAACAGATTTCGGTTTTGCACATCAAACAGCAGATCCAGTCGCAGCCGTCTTTTTTCTGGACTACAATGTCGCACCGTGGGCACTTCATGGCCTCTCCGTTCTTCAGCAGGTTCTACAGTGAAGTGAAACAGACAGAACTGTTGTTTAGGCTCCAGTAAAAATAAGTGTCGAAATGAAACTTGGAAAATAAATGTTGCTTATTATTCTTAAACTGTTTACAAGATTGTCTGAGATTGCTAAGTAATGGGTTTAAAAAGTGTTCCATTCACAGTTACATGCCACTTGGTAAAAAACAAAATAGATATAAAGGCAAATGTTTGGTCACAAATGTCTTAAAATCAAAAGGTCCACAATTGGACACTGTCTCTAAAGTATTTAAAAGTATTATACTGGTAAAAACAAATAGCATTAACATTAAAGTAATAAACTCCAGCAATGCTTCTTTTTTGTAAATAAATAAGTAAAACGTCTCTGTCCTAACAAAGTCAGATTATTTTTATTCATCAGCTTTAAATAATATAAGCAATGAACCTTCAAGAATGTAATATTCAAAATAAAATATCAATATTTAGCTTGTCTGTGTCTCATCTGACTGTTTTAAGGCTGCATTTTAAAGACTTTTCTACTTTAAAGACCAATCGAAACTGCCTGCTGTGTTCTGTTTAGAAAGAAAATAGGAGCACAGTACATTGGGTCTCATGCAAGAACCGTTCGTTCGCACAGATTTGTTCTTAAATTGTGCGTACGAGTGATTTAGGAGTATATGTGGCATTCACCAATGTTTTCATATTCTAAGATTTTTTTCAGATATGAACAAAATTCACGAGTGGTCCACGAGATTTTACGAGTGGCTCGTAAAATATACCTGTCGTATATTTTACGAGCAGTCAGTACGGTGCGCAGCGCTGCCGCTTCTGAATAAATGAAAATGATTTAACACAGTTGTTTATACTTTTAGCAGCTCTTTTTATTCCACAGCTGACCTGCTAAAAATGACAGATTTTKTTTTCTGGATCTCTGACAGACGGACTTCAATCTCTGAACTCYTAAAGTTTTTATTTTTTTAGTTTTCGCTGTCATTTTCATGAATGGACACTTGTATCTGAGGCAGGAAACGTAGCCTTATATGGTGTTTTTGGGGTGGTAATTATGCTAATCTCCTCTCGCGTGCACGAGCAGCTGACACGAACAGGTGGAATTTACGCAGCTCATTTACACACTTTTCCTGAAGATAGAAGAGTTTGTTGAATCTGACGTGACATGTTCGTACGAACCCTTCGTACCAACAAAAGTAAGAGAAATTTAGGATAAGAATATGAACATGTTCTTGCATGAGGCCCATTGAGTGCTTTGTTCCTGTAATTATGATGAAGAGAAAAGATAAAAACAATGTTGTTGCTGTTTGTTTCTCACTGCCTGAGATATTGCACTATTTAGGACCTACATCCAGCATCTGCTTCGTCTGCTGAGCTGCTTTGTCGTTGGCTGCTCGGATGCGCAGGTCATCCTGGTAGTCCTTACAGTTCATGTCTTTATGAATGGCCTAAAAAACATTTTTAAAAGAAAGCACATTCACTCAGGTTTTGTGTTCCTCTTACCGTAAAGAAAAAAGCTTATCAGTTATTCAGCAAGTGCATGTGAGAAAGTTACTCGGCAGAGAATGCAGTTGGTTTCATCGCAGAGCTCGCAGTGGAACTCGTTGACTTCGTCCTCGTAGATGCACCACCCTCGACAGTTGGGAGTCTGACAGTGGAAGCTATGCTCGGAGCGGCTCTCTGCCACGTTTAGGCGCAACTCTAAAAACCGCTGGAGCTCCTCTTCTGTCAGCAGCTGATCAACCACAGGTAAAAAAATGAGGAAGAGGATATTTAACAAGCACAGACATTTTATTGGTCTTCATGGAAAAGTTATAAAAATTACTGAAAGACTGATGACTATGAACCAGTCTTATTTATGTGCCTATAAATAATAAAGATATAGTTTTGGAAATAACATAAATTAATAGCTTTGAGTTTTATTTCATTTTGTATTTACAATAAGAGCAACTTGTTTTGTGCAGCCAAATCTGTTTTTAGTTCTTCATCTACAGTCTGATATTTTCCATGGACTATTTCGCGGATACCGTTTAGCGCGGTTTGTGGGATTGTTTGGGGGCAAAAAAAAAAAAAAAGAAAAGTAAACCATGGGACAGGCTATAAAAGTTTAAAGTTTGGATTATTGCGCATTTTAAAATGTTTATTTTGGTTCATGAGGTACCAACTTCTAACCAAAAAAAAACAAACAAACTCGTGCAGAATTTTTACCTGCTCAAATGTTGGAATTAGTGCCTAAAATAGCAAACTGGACATGCAAAATAGAGGTAAGGTTATAATGCTGTGCAATATTTTCATTCTTAATATAATGTAGTAATTACTATATATTATATTATGTATAGTATGGCACTATATTAAATATTACCAGAGAAAATCCCAGTATATAGTGATCATACTGACAGCATTATGAGCAGTGGGGCTGGGTGACTAACATATAATCTAAATATAATCTTGAGAATTTGTTAAATTCTGAGTATAAAACATCCTTTTAGCCACACATCAAATTTGGCTTAAATATTAATTCAAAATACGTATTTTTTTAAACAGTGATAAATGCATTTGTTATTGTCATCTGTAGATTCCTGTATGGTGTATATTTGTGTTAATAAATAAACTGTACACCATTATATGGTCAAGTTTTTAAGATGGTCCATACCTATATTTGTAATATTAAGTGGACAAAATGATCTGTAGTCAGGAAATGTGATACGCAGCCCAGATCACTGTAAACCACGTCAACATATTTAGCACAAGATCTACTAGACCGAGTGGTGACAATCTTGTGTTTTCATTATTCTAAATATTTAAACTTGTTTTCATGTATCTGTGATCATTATTACACAGGTAATACACAGTACACCACCCATTTTCAGTCATTTAATTTACACACCGGCACTGGATGCCCCCAAACTGGACCATTGATGCTTTGTGCTTGGCAAAGACGGCGGTATCCGCGAAATAGTCCATAGCTTGATATGAGTTTCAGTTTTCTAAAATATTAGAATAATATTTTTAAGTGCTTTATTTGGCATTTTCTTTACTTAACTCTAGATTAATTTATATCTAAATTAGCATATGTGCTATCTATTTGATGTTTGTTTCCTCTGACACAGTTTGGAGGGTTTTTACTATTCGTTAGTTAACTTTTCTTCATTTTCACTCACCTCTTTGATCTCTCGGTCCAGTAACTTGCTGTCACAGTTGTCCGGACAAGACACCTCAGGATCTTGACAGTTTACGATTGTCGATTTTAGACACTCCCTGATCACAGGCGCATATAAAGCATACAAAAGAGTAAATGTTTTCACAAATTGTTTTAACCACTGCATGAGTTGAAGAACCATAATGTGAACCTGTTCCTGAAGTCAAGTGCTCTTTTACCACCTATTATAAAAGCTACAAATTGACTTTCTGCCAAACCTGCAAAAAGTGTGCAGACATTCCCTGAGCACAACGCCCTCTCCTGGCGGCAGAGGGGAGAAGCAAATGGGGCAATCGGTCTCTGTGGTGCTCAGGATAAGGTTCTGCTCGTCTGTCGCCAAAAGGTACATATAGTTCTGCTGCCGTTCTTCCTGCTGAGCCTTCATCACAAAGAGCACAACACGGAGATTCAGAATAAAAACAAAACATGACTGAATCAAATCCTAAAACCATAATAATCCAGTAACACTTTCCAAATAACTGAACTGTCCCTGCACAATAAGTTCTACGTAATGTGAGTCTGCATGTCTGTGTTCGGTTCCGTCACTTTCACACAAACTTTAAACGTCCAGTTTAACACTTTTCCTGAACCGCATAGATTTTAATGATGATCACTCTTACCAGTTCATATTGCAGAAGTGCCATCTGTTCCTGTTCAAGCCGTTGAATTTCGTCCTGGTCTGGCTGATAGATGTCCGGCACCTTGTAATCCTCTGGCCTATCCCCTCCGCAGATCTCACATCCAGGGCGTGTTGGCTTATTAACGTACGTACACAACAAACAGGCCCAGCCCAGCTACGAACGTAAAACAAAGACACACAAATTGTAATCGCGTTGTTCCTTGACAAGCATAACTACGGCATTTTCTGTGTCTTGTGCAGGACGCTGACCGCTGGATTTTGAAAACTGAAACAATGCGTGTCGCTTAAAGGAGAGATATCAAAACTTCATTTACGTGGAATATATTACTTTGAGATTTCTGTACTTTGGACACTGATGCCAGCTATAACCAGGATTACGATTTCTGTCGGCGTCCTCACCTGAGGTTTAGGAGGCAAGGTAGGTTTAGCAACAGTCGGGTTTCTAGGAAGAACAGGGGGAGGGGAAGCTTCACGGAGCGGAGGCATTTTCTCGCCAGCATCACCCAACCCTCTGGGAACTAACTCCACTGACTTCATGATGCCTAAAAATAGAGATCATTTGGAGAAAAAAAAAAACATTCAGTGTTCAGTTAATCAGATTTACTGGTTACCGAGTAAACATCCTGAGAACTGTATCTCACATACCAAGTATCACATCAATGAGAATTTAAAATATATTCAAAATTTATGACTCAATCTTTTTTTTACTAATTATTTGATAAAACTGTCACGTAGAAAAGTTTCCACAAATACCGCTTTAGCAGTTTTCTTTTTTAAGAAACTAAGAGGCACAAAAAGAGCACGGTTAAACAAAACATATAGTCCAAAATCCCTCCAACCTCAACGTGAGTGTTTATATTACAACAGACCCGTTAGACGCTGTTGCTCCATGTCCGACATGTACTGCTGCCGCGTCAGGTGAGCAGCATGGGCGGAGAGGATGAACAGGAACGCCTGATCCCCATCCTTACGGATACCGTGGCTGTACAGTGTGTCCTGGTCTTGAGCGAGTCGCTTGCCGATCACCCAGCGCTGCAGGGATGGGTGGAACCCGAAATCATGGCTGATCTGTCAGTGTGAGACGAGGAGAAATGTCTAAAAATGTCATTTCGTTGTCGGGTTTTAAACAGTCCTGCCTCGTGATATTTATGTGATCTATTCAACAGCTAGAAGCGTAGGATTGATTAATCAACCGTTTTTTTCTTCACTGTTCAAAGGTCTAAGCCAAAATAGAAATGCGATCAGGCTTTTGCAGTTGCTGCTCCAGATCAACTATTCCAAATATGTGGAAAAATGTACTTTTATATAAATGTGCTGAGACTGAGAGTTTAAAATCTCGGCTCAAGACTCACGTCCACCCCCAGCTTTTGATTCAAACAAAGTATGAAACCCAAATACAGCTGATGTTTTATGTTGCACCTCTGGATTTGCTCTTGTTCCTATACTGCAGAAACATTCAATTGGTGGCATGTGGGCCAGATGACTTTAT
>NW_013952453.1:1090534-1093625 GCF_001266775.1 Austrofundulus limnaeus | reverse complement strand
CTCTCTGGTTTCATTTAAAAGAGTCGATCATCAGATATCGTCCAAGATTAACCTTCAGGGTGGATATAGCTCCATAGCAGCCTCGCACCAATGACCTAGTTGATGTCATCATTTACCCAGAATGCTTTGCCTGTAAATAAAATGGCTCTGTCCGTGTTAAAATACATTTGAAAAAATTTACAAAACTAAACATCCTACAGTATTTTTACAGTCTTTATTTTACAGTTAAAATAAATGTTTATCAAATAAAGCTGAATGTTACAACTAATCGTGGATCCCTTTAATTATAAAAGTCAAAATTTTCCAAGTTTTTTTAAAACTGTATTTAGTTTAAAAAAGGATAAAAATGTCTCTTCTAAGTTACCGGTAAGAGAACATGCTTTTCTTGTCCATAAATGAAATATAAAGATAATAAAAAATAACCTTTGCCCCAAGGAGCAAGCACTGGGACGGCACTCAGAATGGAGAAGTCTCACCCACAAACAGGAGTTTGTGTTTTTGTTCTTATTAGGACCATGTAGTAAATCCAGTTATTTATGCAACCTAAACCTAACCTCAAAATGATGTTCCACCTTATTAGAACAGGGCTTAGGTCCCCATAAGGACTACTGATCCTGACAAGGTAGGTGTGTATAACAGGAAAGGTCCTAAAAGGGTAATAAAAACTAAGCACACACATTCTGTTACCTACCTGATGTTTTCCTGGGGGTAGACCTGGCTGTGGATGCTGACTGACACGGACACAGAGAGCTGAGAGAGCTTCTGACACAGCTGGGCTGCCTGCTCACAGTCTCCACTGCTCAGGGCTTCACTCAGACACAGAGCAAGGTCCTCCGCTGCGTGAACACACAACAGGATCACGTGCCTGATCATCATCATCACACATTCCTGCACATTAGGAACTATTTGGACAAATGACAAATACGGTTTCCACTCTGTCAAGAGCAAAAATAAATAAATAAAATATATACATGAAAGCTTGAAGCTGATTCTGTCAAACTTAAGAAGCTCTGCTTTATTATGACTGATCTGTCAAACTGTGACACTCCAGTCAAAGCAATCGATCATTAAAAAAAACCCTGACATCAAGTTTTTCACTTTAAAATAAGAATAGAAACGAAATTTGAGTCAGATTGTTGAACTTACCATCTTTCAGGTCGTTTGTAGGTGAAACTTCAGAAGCCATCATCACAACTAGAATCAAAAGTAAAACAAAATAGAGCACTCAGTGACCAAACCTGTCTGTCTGGAACGCGCTTTTTATATCCCAACCTCTTCTGATTGCTTCATCCGCCAACTTCCTCCTCCTCCCCGCGAACTGACGACGAAATTACTCTGCTTTTATGTGCTTTTAGATTATATCCTGGGATTTGCGGACAAGTTTGTTTCCCCCTTTTTTTGCTGCCTTTTCGACACGCTTCCCAGCCGCCGACAGAACGGAAAGTGAAACTGTCTGTTCCAACCAAACAGGAACGATCGCCAGCTCCTCCTATCGGCTCACCAAACTCTGACAGTTCGTCTTTCTTTAATTATTTACTTATTGTTTAAGAATTTGCATGAACAAAAGAAAGAACAAACAGCTCAGAAGCCACAATGGATTGCAATTCAAAAAAATATGTTTTTCCCTATAATGTCTGACTTGTAATGACGCACAATATCCAGCAGAGGTCAGCATCTGTCCAAACTTGGCTGACTGGGGCGTTCTTCATAGAAGAAAGGACAATTTTACTTACTTTTTGAGATTTCATAGGTTATATATATTTATATAAGACTGTGACCCTGAAATGAAGAAGCAAAGATAATGGGATGAAGTAAAATAAAGCACCCCAAAATGGAGATTTTATCAATGAACACTCACAAATGACATTTGTGCATTAAAACAAGCACAAAAAGACACAAAATGACCAGTTTCAGGCAGTGAATGACACAAAATAGACAGAAGCAAGAGTTTTATTAAGTTGGTTTCATAAAAAAAAATCTATTTGAAAAATTACAATGTGGGAGGTAAAGAATCAGCATTTGATGCTGATTGTTCTTTTTGATTTTACTACAATACATAATTACAAAAAAATAAGCAAATCTTCAACAAAGAGAGTTGGAACTTGAAGAAAAATGCACACAATTCACCACAAAAAGTATAAAAACACAGAGATCCAACAGGGATATTTTTCTCTATAAGTATTTAAAATGTTAATGTAAGAGATTATTTACATGTTTGTTTAAAGATCTGCTGCAAAAAAAGAAAAAAAAACATCTAACTCTGTTCAAAGTTGGGGTATTATTCATATAATTGTTTTTTTTTTTTTTTCTGTTTAATTAAAGAACCAATCAGAGCGGTTCCAGCAGGAGGGGCTGCTGGTTCGGTTCAGCATCCTTCAGTCTCCTCCTGCTTCTCTCTGCCCGCCCTCACTCCCCATCTCTCTCTCACCTGCACTGCCTCTTCCCCAACAGCATCTTCTTCACTTTCCTCCAGCTTCCCGAGGCTTCTGTACTTCAGACTTCTCCTAAAGTGTGTCTCGACGCGTTTCAAAGATGCTGGCTTGTACAGAGATGATCACCATGTGCCTGCAGTCAGCCAAACAGAAGCATCTCCTGGCTCAGCAGCAGCAGCAGCAGCAGCAGCAGCCGCTGCACAGCCCCGGACAGGGGCTCAATATCTTTCATGATGTGAGTAGAACTGCTTTCTTATTCAGTCACTGGGAAAAGTGATAGTTGTTGCACAATTCATTGATGCTGTTTGAGAGGAGGCACTGGATGCAAACAAAAGAAAAACTGTCACCGTGTGCTCTTTGCTGACCAATCTTACTTGCAATTTATTTACACTTTCACTCTTTTTAAATTGTCTTGACTCTTTGTATGTTTGTGTGTGTGTGTGGGGGGGGGGTGGAGAGGAAAGTAGGAAGAGCTGCAGCTGGTGCCTCTGCATGATAAATTAAGCTCTCAGTCGGACAGGTTCAGGGGCTGCATGAGGGGCGGAGGGTGTTCGCCTCTTTTGGCGCACTTTGACACTTCTGCTGTCTCTAAATATTTACTTATAATAGAACAACCTCACATTAGGTTTGTTAATTAAATAATTACTTCAGTTATATAT
>NW_013952453.1:1087500-1090214 GCF_001266775.1 Austrofundulus limnaeus | reverse complement strand
CACACACACACACACACACACACACACACATACACACACCTGCTCCAAATGATGCTTTTAAACGAACAACACCCACTGCCTGATGAACCTGCACGGCTGCCACAGAAACCGTCCATCTTGTTGGAGGTTTGCAGGCCCGTGACGTTTCCAGATCTGAGCTGTCACCAGGTGACGGCTCCGTGTCTCGTCTGTCACCTGGACTTGACAGTTTCTAAATGTGGATAATCCTTTTTGCAGAAACGTCAGACCCTGTGAACAGGTTAGGTGACATTTGGTTCTCCTATGATTTAAAGGATTTCCATTGAAGGATCAGAAACATGTTCTTTTTTAATGTGCCTTTGCTCAAAAACGTGCTTAAATTGTCTGAAACCAGCTTGTGGTGGAGATAATAGAATCTGGAATTTGTAAATGTCCGATTTTTTTGTGAAATAGAAGGTTTTCTAAGTTTGGATTATATTTCTCTAGTCATTCTCACCTTATTCATTCTTACCCTTGTATTTGTATTCTCTGGCGTTCTTTGGTTAGTGAAAAATGTGCCTATAGACATATTTCTGCTCGTAGGAAGCCCAATTATTTTCTCAGGACAGCTGGCAGATTTTGACTTTGTCTTTAAAGCAGATTGTGCTGTCTTGTATTGTTGCAGAACTTGTATCACGCCCCCACAGCGTGAAACAGATAGTCAGATGGTTGTGAGTTGTGCTTTAAAATAAATAGTTTTAAATTCTCAGAGTCAAGAGAATAGAGAAAATCAGTGATGGTGAATTATTATAAGGTGATTTTTTTAAAAATTTACTTCTGTTCTTTTAGCTTTCTTGGATGTATAAATCACAAGTCTTGTACTTATTTAAAGAAGTGGGAAGCTATTTTGTAGAAAGTACTTTACTCATCAGTTTGTTTAATTGTGCATGCAACAAACATAGCTGCCCCAAATTATTGAGCAATTAGTGCATCAGTAAGTCCTAATTACACTCTAATCAGCAATCATTAATGTTAGAAGTGCAAAGTTCATAGCAACTCAGAGATCCTGCAGTGCTTCAAAATGCCCTGCTGGATGACCAATAACAAAAATAGAGTGATTCATCATTTCCTTTAAATGGTTGATTATTAATTATGTTTATTTAATGCACCCAGAGGTTTGTTTCTGAGGTTTTGCAGATTGCCAAACACTTTCCCCCCTATTTTTGTCTCACATATCCCGCCCCTTGTCATGTTCATTTCTCCCAATGTGCTGAAAAAAAAAGAGAGGGAGAGAGAAAATACCGCACTGATTCTTGCAGATTTATTAGGAATACAGCGCTCATCAAAATCTGAGATTTCACTCTGATTTCCTCCCCTTCGAAGCCCCGTGTGAAGTCAGCAGAGCCCCAGAGAAGCCAACGTCTTATTTTCCGTGCCACCATGACATCAGAGCAGCAGCTCTCTGGGAAGCAGGTCTGACCTTTTCCGGGGCTTGCTGTAAATGATGCATTATCGTCTCCTGTCACCGGAGAGCCCAAAGATGCTGCCAAACAACAAACAAGTTTAGTGCTACTTGCTCTCCATTGGTTTGTGGGGGAGGGACGATGGCTGGTGAGATGGGTTACGCTGTCAAAAAAAATGCAAAGAAAAATCTAGTGGCTGTTGATAAGATTTGCTACATGACCAGAGACCCATAGAAAAGTACATTGTGAATTTTATAACTGTGCATTAATTAAATAGGAATAGCAATAGCCTACTGTTTAAAGTGTATCTCTTTAACCAATTTTAAAACAGCCCCTGTAATTCAGCCTGTGTCTAGACTGATGACTCATAAAATAGAGCGATAATTGTGTTGTGATGAGGTTTAAAATGACCAGGCTCTTGTTAAACGTCAGGACTGAAAGAGTAAAACGGAAGGAATTGACAAGCAGACAGCAGAGGTGGAAACCTTGAGCTCGTTCACCTAAAGAGAGTGAAGGTAAGGGTCGTATTCTGCAGGTATTAATGACCTGCAGGTCACGCTGACAGGCGTGTCAAGCATGCCCGCTGCCTAACAAAGGAAACTGCACTGAAAAAAAAGGTTTTCGGGTGTAGTAACATTTATTTAATTATTCTTTTAAATTTTACACATTTCTAAACTACTAGAATTTACTACATAAACAATAAGCATTATATTATATATCAATATTACTGTACAAAAAAGTAAATGCTAATATTATTTTGCCAGTAATATTGAAGTGTTTTTTCTGAACAGCACATAAACATGAATATATTAAGTAACTTCTAATCTTCTGGGCTAAAACTGAGGGTGCATGTGCACACAAAGGCTGCTTCTCATTCCCTTGCTTCACTTTTCAAGGAGAGGACAACATGGTCGAAATAAAACATAAGTTGTCTGGTTTCTTTTGCTTGAATACATTTGTTGGTGTGCAATAGTTTGATGGCTAAATGTATTGATTTGAGTTGTCAGTGAACAGGGAATGCATATTGTAGCATTCTGCTGTATTTGGCTGTTTGTTATGTGACTGCAGTGGAGGATTGTGGGTAGGATTCATGTTTGTTATTGTTAAATCATTTTAGGGAATTGGTTAACATTGTTCTTTCTTTTCGAGAGAGAGCTGAGTCAGAAAGCGAAGCTCTCAATTTACCAGTCGATCTACGTTCCTACCCTCATCTATGGTCATGAGCTTTGGGTCATGACCGAAAGAACGAGATTACGGATACAAGCGGCCGAAATGGGTTTCCTCCGCAGGGTG
>NW_013952453.1:1084236-1087006 GCF_001266775.1 Austrofundulus limnaeus | reverse complement strand
GTCTTGAACTACAACATGAGCTACACCTCTGTCTTTAGCTGTGAGGTGTCATGCTACAATATTGTGCTTGACGCACGTGCACTGTTACAAAGAACTGGTAAGATTGACTAGAAATAATCCTCATAACAATTTGCACTTACTTTTGTTAAGTAAATTTAAATGCTACAAATTCATGTAATATTTACTCAGCGTTATCTAGTAAAAGTTAATAATTGGCCAATATTATGTGTTCCTTAGGCATATATTTAAATACTATACCATAATAAAGTATATATGTCACCTTTAGCTGTTACTAAAATGCTGTTTTTTATGTTTAAATAGAAAAAAAAAACATCTTCTCATCACTTCCTCTTCTAAACGCCTTGAAATTGGCCTCTGTCTCTTTAAGAACCTCCCTCTGCTTCTGTTCCGTCCTGTTCGGGGGTGTTCGCACGCGGGGGGCTCGTACACGCGTGGATAGGGGCTGTGCGTGCGACATGATGCAGTTTACTTGGCATCTGAAAATACATTTCCTCAAAGGTATTTTTAATCTGAAAAGAGCTTGACTGAGTGAGAACTAATGTTGAGAGCGACAGTAAGTTTCACTTTCACTTTCACCCGAGAGCCTGCAGGAGTCATGGGCGGGGTGTGGGGGGAGGGGGTGCACTCTGCCATGAGGAAGTTCGGCTTAAAGACACGTCCCAGGGGCTTTCTGGTACCAAAAGGCGTTTCTGGTCCCCACCTGTCYTTTTGCTCCTCAGCATGGCTGCCTAAAAACGCTGCAGGATTTCTCAAACATGCATGAATGAGTCATAGCAAGGCTTTGGGCATGTTTATATGAGAGTATAGCATTATAAGATGATATAAAACTCAAAAAAGTAGATTTTACATGATATTGCCCCTTTAAGAATAGTTAAAGATTTGTGAATAAATCAGGTATTTTTTTTCTTAATTTGATCAAGTATATGTTACAAGATTTAATTGAGCAAATTAAGTAAAATTTACCTGATTTATTGACAAATCTTTAACTCTTAATAACTTTTACTAGATAATGATGAGAGTAAATATTACATGAATATGTAGCATTTAAATTTACTTACCAAACGTTAGTGCAAATCATTTACAGGTTTTTCTCTAGTAAATCTTACAAGTTATTTTTTACAGTGTGAGGGATTGGAACAGGATCAATAGAAAAACACGTATTGACTTCCTGGTGTTGACAAGTCAAATGGTAAACTTCTGGAAAACACTCATGCGTATACGCATCAAACTAATTGGGGCAAGAAATCAGCGGTGCAGAACAACTGTGAGAATACGCTGAGAAAAGGTGAAGGTTTGAATAACGCCAGACTGATCAGGGATGCTGCTGGAGTGACTTAGAAACTGGAAGCAGTTGAGGTGCATCTGACACATCGCAGAGTGCGGAGAGAACAGATTGTGGGAGTCTCTGACAAAAGGAAGATTGATAAAAGAGAGCGCGATAAAGAAAAACCTGATACAAGGATGTAGCCGGCAGTTCTTCTTCTCAAGGCTTTCCTGTTAGCAGCTGCCTCGCACCTTTTATTTGGTCAATCATAAGCCATATTGTAGGTGGTTTTTTTTTGTCAACCAATAAATGCTGTGTTAGTGACTCATCCATACTGTAGCTGTTCTAATGATTTCTGTGTCTGGCAAGTTTATTGTCTTCAGCCTGTAAATAGCCTCTATGATTCAGCTGCGGTTATTTGTGACTGTGGAAATTTAAATGTATTCCAAGGAAGGATTTAACTGTGGCTATGTTTGCATGCATAGCAATTTCCTAACTACTGACCTCATTGTGATTCTAATTGAGACAATATTCGGAATGTGTTGTTTGCATGAGTTGCCTAGGATGTCTTATTAATTTATTTACATGTTAAAGAGTAAACTTTGCAGAACCGTGCCTACATCATGTCCCCCAATGATGCTATCATGTTTGCTCTTATCCCTAATAATTAAATGCCTGTAAAACCTTTAAGTGGTGGGGGGTCATATATTTTCCAGGCACATTTCAATTCTATTCCACAATCAAGTAACTGTGTTACCTTCAGTTTTTATGAAAAATGTTGTATAACAAATAAATTAGACGTTGCATCGCAACCTAGCTAAATGCTTCAAAATTGGCCTCTGTCTCTTTAAGAAACTCCTACTGTTCCTGACACTCCCACTTCAGCACGTCATCACAACAATGCTTCAGGGGAGAGGTGTTCTGTGGGGTGAGAGCTCAGCTGAGGACTGAGCTCCAGGGAGGAGCTTTGGGTAAATAGGCGGAGCTTTGTACCAGAAAGGGTTAAGGAAGCTCCACATGGCTACCAGGAGATTCAAGGAGTTCTCAAACATGCATGAATATGTTTTTAATGAGGGAATGACACCATAACATGATTTAAAGCTCAAAAATGTTGCAAGCAAGCTTTTCAACAGCCAGTGCATTTGGGATGGCCTCTGTTTGATGGAGAAGTTTCCGCCTCATTTTGTGACAGAAACAATCCATATAGTTATTTAAAGCAAGGAAATTTATTTTTTAAAGCTCCAGGTTGCCTATATTAAAAGGACTGTGGAAGCAAAGACATTTTTTAGAAAACAGATGTGATTTTCAAGATGAAAAATCCAGTAACATGGTCCTATGGTCCCTAAAAAGAAGCATCAAGTCGTCTAATTAAACCTTTGATTGTTTTTCTCAGTGTGATCTGCTTTAAAGGGGCAATATTATGTGTTTCTCAGGCATACATTTAAATACTATACCATAATAAAGTATCTATGTCACCTTTAGTTG
>NW_013952453.1:1082006-1083829 GCF_001266775.1 Austrofundulus limnaeus | reverse complement strand
AACCAATGTTGAGAGCTCAGCAGACGGTTTAAGTTTCACTTTCACTTTCACCCAAGAGCCTGCAGGAATTATGGGCGGGGTGTGTGGGGAGTGGGGGGCTATGCCATGAGGAAGTTTGGCTTAAAGACACATCCCTGGGGCGTTTCTGGTCCCCACCTGTCGTTTTGCTCCTCAGCATGGCTTCCTAAAAACGCTGCAGGATTTCTCAAACATGCATGAATGAGTCAAAGCAAGGCTTTGGGCATGTTTTTTTTTTTTAATGAGAGTATAACATTACAACATGACATAAGCTAAAAAAAGTTGATTTTACATGATATTGCCCCTTTAAATGATCATATCAAAGTATGTTTCAGGTTAATGCATACAAGCACAGTTCTGCATTTTGATAGTAATTTTAAAAAAACAACACTGAGCCTTTCTAAAGAGCTTTGCTAAGCACAGTTGAATCATTTATTTTTGTTTGCGGGAGTTAATCTGTTTAAATGTTTATTTGCCTTACTGTTTGAAAGACAATGAAAGTGCACTGAACTGAAGGGTTTAAGTATCTTGCTAATTAAAAGCTTTGCATCATTTGGCACCTGAATGCAATAAACATTTTTTCTCTGTCTGTGTAATGTTTAATATTGCTTTGAACATTAGCTCACCTGAAGAGCCATAAAAGGGTTTTTAAAGTGCAATTTAGGTAATAAAAATGTAAGTTCTGGTCAGTAAAGTTTAGTTTAGAGACAGAACAATAGCTCAAAGCAAGGACAGTCCCCAATATCTTTTTTTTTTCAAAGTGGACAAATCGATTAGTAAAACCATCATAGCTTTGTTGAATTTGTCTGGTAAGACTGATGAGACTGTGTGCTTTGGCAGCCCGGCTCCAGAGCTGTCATCCTGCCTGTGCTCTCCCATGTGTATAAATGAAAACTGTCTTTGAAACCGCATGAGGGTGGCTGTGGAGTTTGCATTTACAGTTCAGTCAAAGCCTCCTGCCAGTGAGGCCAGCTAGCTGCAACATGAGCAGATAGCAGATCCTGCAGGGGCTACCGGAGTCCCCATTACTCGTTCCCCTGGCAACAAACGCTCTGTCATATTAAAACGTTGAATATAGTGTGAAAACTCCATGCAAATGCATGGATGAATGTTTCCATGAAACTAGCCCACATTTTGAAGGTGAACTATGTCACATCTATAGGCTTAACAGAAACTAAACAAAATGTGTCAAAGCAAATGTTACATTATTGTAGTTTTTGTTGGTAGAATATGAGAAAGTTTGATGACTAAGACACCTGCAGGATGATGAGAATTATTTTCCTTAGTTGCAATTTGTCCTTGTGCTGCTTTTGATATGACTGTTTATCTCAAAAATCAAACCTGTTAAGTTTATTTTATCATCTGCTATCTTCACACAGTTGTAACATTTCTGACAAATGATCAGTAACAAGATGCACCTTAGTTTGCACCTGCTTGTTGCAAAAAGTCTTTTAATGACATAAATGTCTCCTCTTTTTGCAGATTTTTCGCAGAGCAGACAAGAACGGTGAGTGAAAATGTTCAATGATTATTAAGTTGCTACGATATTATTATTTCCTCCTCGTTTTCAACTTGTTAAAAAGGTCTGAACCATGTGGGAAGAGGGAAAACAAGCAATTTGCATAAAAGAAACTTCCAACTTGCTTTTCTCTCATGCTGATATATTCTTTATGTACATTTTTCTTTGTCTAATTAAAATAAAACTGAGTTTCTGGATAATAGCCAAGACTTCAACAAGCTGTCAAACACACACACACACACACACACACACACACACACACACACACACACACACACACACACAC
>NW_013952453.1:1078842-1080240 GCF_001266775.1 Austrofundulus limnaeus | reverse complement strand
TGTGTGTGTGTGTGTGTGTGTGTGTGTGTGTGTGTGTGTGTGTGTGTGTGTGTGTGTGTGTTGAACAGGTTCTCAACCTGAGAGCTTGATTATAAACAAAATGTTAAAAAAGTTGCAAAAAGGCTTTTACTGCACAGTTAAACTGAAGCTTAACATGGTTTTGTTGTGGGCGCCCATGTGTCTCAGAAATTGTGGGAAACTTTTTCACTGTTTTGCATCATATGTCTTTGATTTTAAAGACTTTCTGGAAGGGTTCTTTACACTTTTTTGTCTGAAATACAATGACTTTCCTTAAAGCTGTCTATATATATATTTGATGGAAATAAAATGTCATAAGAATAAACCAAAGATAAAAGATTTGACAGACTGTATGCATGTATTATTTTTAATCAGATAATTATCATATTTGATAATCGGGCAGCACAACGTCTCAGTGGTTATAATTTACACCTCACAGAAAGAAGGTCCTGGGTTCGAGCCCCAGTTCGGGATGGGGTCTTTCTTGCGGAGTCTATATGTTCTTCTCGTGCTTGTGTGGGTTTTCTCCAGGTACTCTGGTTTGCCCCACAACACAAAAACATAAAGTTTGCCTGCAGGCGCAGGCAATCTGTGATCTCAATGGGATTTAAATATTAAAAGTATTTTTTTGTTTGAATATCAAATTAACATTTAAAACATTTATTTTGACTCTTGTACTCTACATGTCCATTTGTGTGTGATTACTTTTTACATAATGTCAGGAGACAAAAACTTTATGCATGACAAGTATGTTACAAGTCTTTAAATTGTAAACAAAAAGGCTGAGAATTGAACACACTTGTTTAGCATGCTGAAAAATGTCTTCACATAGCGTTGATGCTTGACTTATCAAATTGTGTAAAGTGGATGATTTCCCAAATGATTTTTCGTTTAATGTTTGTGGACAAATTCTTCAGGCGAATAATTTCTCAATACAGCAACAGCCTTTTATTTGCTGCATTTGCTGTGCAAATAATGCTCACCCAAACAAATATTTATTCATATTTAATAAATAAGGTGTGAAAGCAAATAAAAAGGAGGTGCACTTTTCATCACAGGACATTGTTCAGTTCACACAGCGTCTGTAATCATGATGCACAATTACTTCTCAACAGCATTTAACAGTTACCAACTAAACAAACACAAAATCTAGTGCATCATTTGGTTTTTTTTCTAGCCAAATGTCATCACAATGAGCTCAGCAGAACTGACTGCAGCTGTGGAGCAGGGAGGAAAAGGATATTGCAAAAAGGAAAAATATCCTGTCCCACATTCACTGGACTGTAGATTTCTGCTATAAATACCTGGGGGATTAGACCAAGAATGAACGTGAAAGAAAATATGACATCTTTTAAACCTGTTGAAGAAATTATATATATA
>NW_013952453.1:1065310-1077452 GCF_001266775.1 Austrofundulus limnaeus | reverse complement strand
ATATATATATATTCTTTTTAGTTCTCATTTTACTTTCTTACACAAATGCAGTTGGTTGACCAATGTCCAGTGTCATTGTATATTTGAACATTTTTATTTCTCTTTAATTTAACCTCACTGTCTGAAATATGTATTATAAAGCAGTCGTGGTTTCTTTGTTTTGGCATTCAAAACGTAAGTTCAGAAAAAAATAAAACAAGAACTTCACTTATTTACATGTAGCTAAAAACAAACAAACAATAACAAAAAAAAAAAACTCAAGGATAGTAATAATTGGATTTTTTTTCCGATCCTTGAATATTTGCTTAATTTGTTTACGTTTTGTTCAAGTGTGCAAAAGTTAAACTTGATGTGAGAGAGTTTGATAGTAAATGTGAGAGAGTTTGATAATAAGTGTAAGAGAGTTTGATAGTAAATGTGAGAGAGTTTGAAAGTAAATGTGAGAGAGTTTGATAGTAAATGTGAGAGCAAGTTTGAATTTTGGCCTATAGGGCCTCTCATAAAACCAGGCTTTGGAAGTATGAGATCTGTAACTAAGTGGGGTGAGAAAAGTGGCAACTTTATAATATTAAAATGCAAAATTAAAACTGGATTATTTGGGTTATTTGATCTTTACTAGTTTGACAACAGAAATCCTGTATGGAAATGAAATGGGTACTGTAGAATCAGAACAACTGAAATGCCTTGACTTTAGAATTTGCTGACTATACTTGCTTACTTTAAGTAAACTTTACATAATCTCTAGGCTTTTGATTAGATATTAACAGATGGTGCTGTGTGCCTCAGCATGAAAATTATTTTAATCAAACTAAATTATTTTACATGATGAGTTAGCTCCCTTATTAATCCTGCTCCTGTGAGGATGACAATAAAGATGAAAGGTCTCGCCACCTAATTTGTAGACCTAAAAACTACACAGTTTTCAAAGATATAAATGACAGCCCTGTAAATGCAAGATATTTAATGGAACTCAGCTTGAGTTAACATTTCATAAAGTTTTCATGCTGCACTCTTGTTATTTTGCCTTAAATGACAACTACTACGAACAGAAAATGTGGGATCATTAGCGGGCCTAATTTTCCCACAGTTAACTTTCTCTAAATTACGGAAGCGTAGAGCTTCCACTTGACATGAAATTATTTTTGAACTGGATATAGTTATAACGAGAAAACTATCTCGTTATAATGAGAAAACTGTCTCGTTATAACGGGAAAACTATCTTGTAAAAAGGAGAAAACTATCTTGTAAAAACAAGAAAATATCTTGTTATACCAAGATAACCATCTCGTTATAACATGTTATGATTTCTTCTGGTTTGTCACTTTCACGGAAGTTTATTGCCTGGATGGCGTGATGGAGAACCCGACTGAGTCTTACTAAATGCCTTTTTACTGAACCACTATATAAAAAAAATGAACAGAACTATTTGGGTTTGTGCTCAGATGTTGCAGCTAGCAGCACTTAATAATACTCACTCTCTAATCTGAACTTGGCCCCTATTATTTCAAAAATATTATTCAGTACTAACTTGTCACTTTTTAGTCTAGAAATGTGTTCCTCTTTCAGATTTCTTCTTCATAAAAAGGCATAGTGAGACTCAGTTGTGTTCTCCATCACAACATCCAGGCAATAAACTTCCATGAAAGTGACAAAGCAGAAGAAACCACAACATGTTATAACGAGATGGTTATTTTGATATAACAAGATAGTTTTCTTGTTTTTACAAGATAGTTTTCTCGTTATAACGAAATCCAGTTTCAAAATTATTTCATGTCATGTGGCAGCTCTACGCTTCCATACTAAATGGTCTCAGATCAGCAAACTAATTGAATATTTTAACCAGCTTCAATATTTGGTGTGTAAAAAAAACTATAATTTTCTGCTTTTCTTTTTTGGTTTTTAATGAACCTTCCTCTGTCCTGACATCTGCTCCAATATGAGGAAAAATGGCCAGTCAGCTTCTAACCGTCACTGAAGTGCAGAATAGAAGCACTATATGTGGTCTAAAAGCAGCATGCAGTCGTCACTGAGGAAATGGAAAATAAAAGCCAGCTAGAACTCCTCACAGATGGGCTGGTGGAACACATCTCAAGTAGGACATTGCTGCTAAGAATACCAGCATCAGTAATAGCTGGAGTACACAGTGGTGGCTTACTGAGAAGAAACCAGAACCATCTTTCTTTGTGACGCTGGTTGATAAAGCTGCGATACGTTCGTGGGGAATTTATAAACCACTTAGGAGGTTCTGTATTGGGACTACCCTTTGGAGAAATATGAATGTGGCCTACTTTGTGACCCACTTTTCAGGACATCCTCACTTTCTCATTTTGGTTCTTGTTTACTCTAAGTTTTAGACCATTTTTAATCAATACACAACAAAGGTCATCTCAAGACACTGTATAAAAAACATCCATATACATTTAAAAATGCCAGTCGGTTTATTTTTAATGATCTTTGCAATTTCTTTGTTTTGTAACTGTGAACAAAATATTGGCTTTACTGACTCAGGCTTACAGGCTCATATTGACAGTTTGACTATGATTAAAAACTATCACCTTAAGACCAGCTTGTTTTGTACTTAGAATGTGAGCATGTAATGGCTACTGAAAAATCAGATTAATTTTGTGTTAAAATCAAGGCCAGGCTTTTAAATGAAGTGTTTTTGGAACAGGAGATCTTTTTCAGGCAGTTTATGTGTTAGGTGGCCAGACATGAATGGTTTTCTTTTTATAAGCATCAACTGGCATTTAGGATGCTTCAGCAGCCCAAACAGAATTTGAAGAGGATGAAAGTCAAAATCAAATCTACTGTACTCTTTTTGTCTGCACTTGAAAAATGCTTTTGCCCAACTTAATTTTAAGGAGCATCAATTTTTTTTCAGTTCAGCCAATTGTCTCCAGAAAACAAAGAAGTGCAAATGTTCTAAAAGCACATTTCAACATAAAAGGAGTATTCTAGAAAGAATAGAATAGAATAGAATAGAATAGAATAGAATAGAATAGAATAGAATAGAAATAGAAATAGCCTTTATTGTCCCACAGAGGGAAAATTCAGGTGTCACAGCAGCATCAGTGCAGAGGTTCGCACACTAGTTACTTTTCCAACTACATTGAAAAAAATAACTTGTAAAATTTACTTGAAAAAATCCTCATAACAATGTGCACTAACGTTTATTAAGTAAATTTAAATGCAACAAATTCAAGTAATATTTACTCATTATTATCTAGTAAAGTTACTAAGAATATAGATAAAGATTTGTGAATAAATCAGGTAAATTTTACGAATCGTTAATTATATTCTTAGTAACTTTTACTAGATAATGAGTAAATATTACTTGAATTTGTAGCATTTAAATTAACTTAACAAAAGTCTTGCAAATTGTTACAAGGATTTTTCAAGTAAATCTTTCAAGTTCATTATAATAGTGCACATGCATCAAGCACAATATTATCATGACACCTCACAGCTACAGAGAGGTGTAGCTTTTGTTGTAGTTCAAGATTTCACCACCAGGTGGCAGTTTTGAAGAACCTTTATTGGATTCTTCTTCATGAACAACACAAACAAAGGGAAACTCACAGGTCTTATTAATGACTACCACTCTAACTTATGGTTACTTCTGCTGAACGGTTTAACACAAGTTAACAAATAATGAACACAAATTAGAGTAACACAACAGACTAATCGCTGAAAGAACAATGTTAACCAATTCCCCAAAACGATTTAACAACAACAAACATGAATCCTACCCACAATCCTCCACTGCAGTCACATGACAAACAGCCAGTCTGAGCTTGCACTGCTAACATTCACCAGCTACATTATGCCATCAAACCATTGCACACCAACAAATGTATTCAAGCAAAAGAAACCAGACAACTTATGTTTTATTTRGACCATGTCTTGTCCTCTCCTTGAAAAGTGAAGCGAGGGAATGAGGAACAGCAGCCTTTGTGTGCATGTGCCCTCAGTTTTAGCCCAGAAGAGTAGAATTTACTTAATATATTCATGTTTATGTGCTGTTCAGAAAAAGCACTTCAATATTACTGGTAAAATAATATTAGCATTTACTTTTTTTGTGCAGTAATATTAATATATAATTTAATGTGTATTGTTTATTTAGTAAATTCTAGTAGTTTAGAGATTTTGAATTTTTTTGTAAAACTTAAAAAGAACAATTAAATGAATGTTACTACACCCCAAAATTTTGTTTTATCAGTGTATAGATAGCACACACAAAACAAAACTAACAATGATTAGCCATGATACAACTACTACTAATAAAAATATAATATAAAGAATTGTGCAAGAATAGAAAACGATGTTTTATTTCAGAATCTGACATTAGGCATCAGAAATTGTCTGTTTTCGTGCAAAACAATCTCAACAGACAAATATTCTAAAAGCATATTTTACCCATAATTGTTAGATAAACTAGCAAACTGGATACAGAATGGTTATTGAAACTCTTTTTTTTTTTTGTAATTACATGGTTGTCTAAATGTTTTATTAGAACTGATTGTATAATTTAAACACTTTTAGTCTCAAGTCTCTGTTGTGGCTGTTTTGTTGGTTTGTAGCTAAAAAGTTTGAGTACCCCTGATTATCCCATTAGTCACTGGAATTTCCCTGAACGCTTCCCTTTTATCAGCTGACCCCACTTTACCTTCTGAATCCACAGTTCAAAAGCTCTGCTTTAATCCAACAAAACAGTTCAACTATGCAACCAGTAAGGGTAGGTGATAAATAAAAAATGCAGCCGTACATCATAAATGATAAATTGTCCTTCAGGATAACACTTAACAGGCATGTCCCCCTCTTGCAACAAAGCGTTGCATTTATTACACACTCTCTTTGTGTGTCCTCACATTCCTACAACTCCACACCGACAAAAACTGTCAGAAGAGTTTTGGTTGGTGCAAATGGAATTAAAAAAATGTCTGAATTAAAAAAAAAAAAAACAGACAAAAGCAAAGTTCAACCTGCTCCCAAACAAACA
Source organism: Austrofundulus limnaeus (assembly GCF_001266775.1). Lineage (NCBI taxonomy): Eukaryota > Metazoa > Chordata > Actinopteri > Cyprinodontiformes > Rivulidae > Austrofundulus > Austrofundulus limnaeus. The sequence goes on along the minus strand of NW_013952453.1, from coordinate 1,072,453 downwards.
GGACAGTATTGGATAATGCTGTGGACAAGTGCTTTGGTGTCAGCTTTTTTCTTGTTTTCTACATCTTTGCAGTCTGACCTATCCAAACCCTACTATCAGCAGCTGAAACTGCAAAGTTACATTTTTTTAATTAATTGCACTTCGTTCTATCTTAACCCACTGCTGCTGTTATGTAGTTAATTCAGCAGAAATGCTCCACTATTTAGGAGAACAACTGCAGTGATAATCATGATAGTGCTGCTGTGTTTGTCACATTACAAATAAAAAAATAACTATATGTGACCTATCATATTGAAATGAGGATTAAGTCAAATTTGGTCAAAACGACCCAATTACATTTTCAGATTCTTGGCTTTAAAAGCTACATTTTGACACCTGGATCATTCTGATATCTTAATTAAATCCATATATATGACCTAATTTGTCTCGTTGGTTACAATAAAACATAAATATTTGGCCTGAATCCTAATTTTATGTCATTTTAATGAGGAATTTTTGATGTCCTTATGAAGAGGAAACCACAAATTATATTTGAATATTGAGATTTCCCAGCTAAAAAGAAACAAAACTTTGCTAACTCACAGGGAAAATCTCTAAATTTTAAGGCGTTTTTCCTCAAAATCAGTTTTTTTTTGTTGCTACTGCTCAAAAAAAGTGCTTCAAAATTTTGTTTCATTATTATATTTCAGACAGTCTTTTAAATGCTATTGTATTATATTTTGACAAAATGCAATTTTTGTTAACATTTAAGTCAAAACACTATGTTTGCCTATTTCTCCATATACCACTTTTGGACTTAATCCTCGTTTCGATGTGATAGGTCACATATATTCAATAAATGAGATTTAAAAAAAATCATCCCTGTTTATGATGAGGACATAAAACTCAGCACTGTCATGGGCGCCCGTGTTCATCATTTGTCCATCAAGTTGAGTACTGTCACTCTGGAGAATCAAGCTGTCTGTCTGTTTTGGCACTCCAAATATAGCAATCTTTTCCAAATATGACATTGTGAGGAGAGACATGTGTGAGGATCTTTGGTTTCATAATCCATAATCCACAATACAGATGGTATCAAGAAATAAGGAACTAAAAGAAACAAGAAGAAAGGGTGAACCCTACCACACACTAGAAGAATTCAATAATAATTTCTAACAACATAGCCCATGTCTTCAGGGAATATCATGACTATTAAATGGTATCATTTTAAAGCTGAAAAATAGTTTCAATTTGACAGACACGTTAGTCAGAGGTAGTGATGAGAAGTGACAAAGAGGTTTCAGTTAAACAGATGGTCCTCAAGCTTGCCCTTCAGTTTTTAGCTCTGCAAAGTCAGCTAACAGGAACTATCTGGCGTATTAAATCACTGTCATCCTAGCTTGTACTTGCATGGACAGGGATCATTAAACCAACAGTTTGTCAGCATTTTTACTGGTTCAAATTTAAAAAAAAATACAAGTTCACATATTACAACACAAAAAAGGAATACAATTTAGGAAAGGTAGCATGAAAACAACATTTTTCTATAAAATTAAATATTGGTTAATTGGTTTGTAAAGTGCCTGATAATAAAAAGTAGAACTAAGATCATTGAAACCTTTGGAGTTTCAATGTGTCAGATTCTCATTTGATCATTTTATCATTGGGGACACTGCTTGTCTGTTCAGTGTCCTCTCTTGTCTTATCACTGATAGTTTTGATTTGTTCTTCAGCTGCATGACTAAATCCCTGACCTCTGTCAGCAAACCTCTGATTGCCTGAGAGGCTGTCAGCAGTTCAGGCAGGTTTGCTTTGGACACAGTCTGTTCACCTGTTCCATTTCATAAGGATGAAAACACTTCATAGTTTTTCTTTTTTCCTGGCAGGCTTGTTACGTTTGCTTGAAGATAGATTGATGTTGTGCTCATAAAAAAGCTCTTCTGCACTGATGACAACCTGACTATTCATCTTCTGCCATTGATTTTTCCTGCTCAGTGTCTGCCACAACAAGCTTTGTTCACAATTAACTAGCTGAGTGCAAAATAATTCCAAGAAGCCACCCAGTGTTTTCTTTATTTTATTTTTTCTGTTCCATCCATCCATCCATCCATCCATCCATCCATCCATCCATCCATCCATCCATCCATCCATCCATCCATCCATCCATCCATCCATCCATACATCCATATTGTATTATTATCGCTCACTGCCAAAGAGGTTATACTGTTTTTGTGTATGTGTGTATAAACAGCATGTTTTGCAACCAGCCTAAATCCTAAGGACTGAATTATTCTTTCCTAATTAACTAACTGGTTTCCTGAAACTTGGCAACTTATATGATCACAAAAATAAATAAATAAGTGAAAATTCAAGGCCAGTTGTGCAACACAGATGACTCAACAGAATAGCTGGAACGAAAAGATATTGCCGACTCGCCTGCAACTCAGATGGTGAATCGAGCTGAAAAATGAGCCCTATTATAACGTGTGACACTGGTGAAACACTGCAGGTTGCTATTCTTTTTGGACCAAAATAAAAGCCTGTACCTTCTTCTTTTCTTTTCAGACGATGGAAAGTTGTCATTTGACGAGTTCAACGCCTACTTTGCTGATGGAATCCTGACTACTGAGGAGCTGCAGGAGCTCTTCTTCTCCATAGATAACCGACAGAATAAGTGAGTTTCTGTAATTTGATATCTTTGATAAAGAAGATGAATTGGTATATTTATCAGCAAATCAGTAGTCAGAGGCTATGATATCTCACAGTTTGAGGAACTTTTTCAGTAAAAATAAAAAACCCAGAAGCTAAACTCCAGCTGGATGAACTAAAAACAGCCTCAACTATCTGAACTTAAAAATAATTATAACCTCAACAGCCACATCAAAAACTCACTCCTCTGAAATTGCAATCAAAGAAATCAGCCCGAGGGTGGGTGCAGGAATCAGTCTCTGCAGAGAACAGTTAACTCACCACAGCCGTGGAGGGGAAAAAATAAGCTTTTTCTCCCCTGTTGGGTCAAACAGGAGGCGGCGGATTTAAGTTTTCATTCTTTTTCATGAGCCAGTTTTCTTTATTTTCCCTGGTTGTTTCAAAATTTGCATTCATGAGACCATTTTAGTGACTTTTCTCTTTGCTCACCTCTTTGTAACACTGGAATTCTAAACAAGGTGTTCAGCTTCAGCTGTAAAATTGTGTGCGTAAGCTCAGAGAAAACCTATAAAGCAACATGTCCTGATGCATCTCAGTAATCCAGGTAGAAAAAAATCAAAAAGAAAAAAATAAGTAGGTCCTCTGGATGGGTTCTTCTTTAGTGAAAAGTTTCATCTCTCCTCCAAGAGACCTCTTCAGTCTGATGAGTTTCAGGTGAACTCAGCCTTATAAACACTGCCTCCACATGGACAAACAGGTTAGTCACATGCAAAAGAGGGCCATCGCCTAACAATAGGCTTGATTAGCTCTATTGTTCATAGAGGGTCATGTGCCCCATCACCTGACTTATTGGTTTGGATGCTGTGGTTCTTAGGTGTCGTGTCGTGTATGTAGTGAATGCAGGCGGGGCTCAAAGTCCCCTTGTTTTTGTCTCTCTTTCCCTCTTTGTGTTGGTATCATTGGGGCCCTGATTCACACCTTTTGCTCACAGGGGGCTGAGTCATACTTGRAATAACAGCGATGTAGGAGGAGGACAACTGGACACGAAGGCCTCCACCTCTGTTTAATGATGGACATTTTTTCTTCACAAAGATGGCTTCCTTTACTCCTTTCTCAAACCACCGTTCCTCTCTATCAAGGATAAGAACATCTTCATTCCTGAAAGAGTGACCGCTGGCCTGTAGATGAGTGTAAACTGCAGAGTCCTGACCCAACGATGTAGCTCGTCTGTGCTGGCTCATTCTTTTGAACAGTGGCTGTTTTGTTTCCTCAACGTGTGACTGATCACAGTCCTCCTGACACTTAACAGCATATACTATATTACTCTGTTTTTGCCTGGGAACTGGATCTTTGGGGTGAACTAATCTTTGTTGCAATGTTTTTTGGGGTTTGAAAGCCACTGGGACGTCGTGTTTGGAGAATAAACCTCTTGGTTTCTCTGAAACTCCCGCCACATATGGAATGACGACTGGTTTGGGTCTGGGTTTAGGGTCTTCATTTTCAGCTGGTTGTTGGCTGGAATCCAGTTTGGGTTTGTCTGCTCGGTCACTCTTTCAGGGAAGAAGATGTTCTCATCCTTGATGGAGAAGAATGTTGGTTTGACACAACACAAAGCGGAGGAAAAAAGACGGGGGACAAGGGGACGTTGAGCCCCGTCTGCATTCACTACATACACAAAACACGACAAGAACCACAGCATCCAAACCAATAAGTCAGGTGATGGGGCACATGACCCTCTATGAACAATAGAGCTAATCAAGCCTATTGTTAGGTGATGGCCCTCTTTTGCATGTGACTAACCTGTTTGTCTATGTGGAGGCAGTGCTTATAAGGCTGAGTTCACCTGAAACTNGTTTCACTAAAGAAGAACCCATCCAGAGGACCTACTATTTTTTTCTTTTTGACCTATAAAGCAACCATTATGAGAACTGTCATGCAAAAGCATGTGCACTGTTTATGCATCAGTCCATTGTGAGAATCATGGAGTTCAACTGCAGAAACGACTCTTTCAACAAGGGCAAATTAATATTAATGTATTTCATTTATTTATTAATTTTTGTCTTTAGCAAAAAATCTTATTCCATAGATTTTAATAACACTTCCAGAAAGTAATAATTGGAAGAACCTCTGATTAACCTTTGGAATCAACATGATTATAGGATTAAAATAGCTAATTGTGTTGGAAGCCTGCTACGGAGATGGGAAGACTTAATGAACAGTGGATGCTTTGTTTGTTGCTTCCTACACCTACACCTGAGCTTTATTAGAAAAAAAGGAAAATATTTAAAAGCATATGTCTCCTTTAAAGAAAATGGGAAGCTTTTTTATATAATAAGGGAGCTGTTCAAAATGTGATACAAAAAGCTGTTACATAAGGTTGACTAACTATAGTGACTACTAAAGCAACTAACTGATTTTCCCCAGTGAATAGCCCGTGTGGACAGAAATATAATTGGTCTTTAAGGTTTCAGGGCTGCAGTTTTGTGTGTGTGTCCTCCTCTGGATGTTACCACACTAGTCTGGCTGATAAAAGCCAAAAGGATCTCTCAAGCAGAAATGAAGAGCAGCTCGTCTTTGAATCTCCCTAATTAACTTTCCTCATTTATCTCCTCTTGTGTTCTGCCCTGCAGCAATCTGGACACTGACAAGCTATCAGGTTGGTGGAAGACTGCTTTGTTTGATTTAATGTGATGTGTCAAAAACATGAATTCCTGCAGGGCATTTTTTTGGCAATCTCACAGGCATCGGTGCTTGAGATGGTGTCAAGAAGCAGACACTGTTTATTTTGCAAAGAGGAAGCTGGTTCAATATTTGCAATGTATGCTATGCTTACCCATCCCAGTTCTAGTGGTCTCTTGATGTTTACAGATACAACATTAGTGTCAAATTAGTCTATTTTCATCGCTAGGAGGAAGACATTTGGAGAGTTTGGAGGGTTTGATCATGCTATAATGCACTAGAAATGAAAAAAAAAAAAACACGCCAGCCCTGTTGATTCAATCAGATGATCTGAATAAGTCAGATGTCCTGAATAAAGTAAATTGGGTCACAGACTGGTAAATACCAGCTTTGCCCAGAATAAAACCTTTGCATAATTGATCAAATGGGAATGGCTTCTTTTCCATTTGACACACAAAAAAGTTGTCAGTTTTCCACAGCAGAATGTTTTTTTTTTTTTCATCTCAGGTCTCTGAACATGTATCATTCATGGAGCTCTGTTCCGTTAACAAAGTATCCTATAATGCCAATATTGAATTCAGTAAAGTATAAATATGAAAGTTGAAGGACTCTAAGTGGATTTATCAACCTCTGATGTGTTTCTCCATTAGATTGAAATTTCATTAAAATCTAATACTTCCACCTCAGTCTGCTGATAAATAAAAGCAGTTATAGCTCTTTGTTTGGAAGATAATCTCACTTATCAAGATTTGATTTTATTGGGATCCATCAATGCAGCATGGATGAGTTTTCAGTGTAACTTACAGTCTTTTTTTCCCCCTATTAAGATTACTTTTCTCAGCACCTCGGGGAATATCTAAATGTTCTTTCGGCTCTGGAGAGCCTGAATATTGCCATTTTGAAAGCGATGGATAAAACCAAACAGGTAAGACTTTGGAAGAATAGTGATGCTAGTTTTCCTTTGAAAAGGTGTGTTGTGAACTGTTTGACTTAATCTAAAATAAACTTTGTCCTAAGCTGTGTTTGTGGGAATTAAAGAAAGCCACAAAGAAGTCCAACAAGTACAAAACTTCTGGGTGGTGTTATATCCCAGTTCTACAGAAAATTATCATTTTTTATGATAAATGTGTTTAATCAGTATTCCCAGTGATGAAAATTTAGTGCTACTAAAATGTTTTTAAAAATGACAACTTAATGAGTTGTCTTAAAATGACCACACAATCCCTGCATTATCATTTATTAATTTATTAACAAATTAAAGCCACATTAATGTGACTAAAAGCCTATTTTTTGGTATTTCCGGGGAACATTTTCAGATCTCTGTTTCCTCCCTGCAGCCCAGCATCTCTCGTGCTCCCTGCTGCTGAAACTGCTGCTCCGTCTGCTGCAGATGGACAAAGATGCTGATTAGTATTACAGCCGGTGGCTCCAATACAATCTGTCCACCTCTCTTCAAAGGGTCCAGCAGCTCCTGATTGTGCTCAGTTCATTATAATTCAACCTCCAAAGAATTGTTTCCACTTCAGACATCTGGATTATACCTTACTTATGACATTTTTTTAAAAAAAGTAAACATTCAAGCTGAGAATCGGATTTTTAATAACCTCTAACTTGTGCAAGTATGAGGCTGCTGCAGCAAGATCACTTCATTTAACAGAACCGTTGAACACATTTTATACAAGATTTAACACTGTGTCTTAATTTAAAGAGGAAAAAACTACTATTTTGCATATTCTTAATGGCTTTAAATTTAATATGGATTTGTTTATTTGTTTATTCATTCATTAATTCATAAGTTCTGGAGGCCCAACATTTTTTTCTCAGGTCTCCATAAGT
>NW_013952453.1:1059723-1063045 GCF_001266775.1 Austrofundulus limnaeus | reverse complement strand
ACACACACACACACACACACACACACACACACACACACACACACACACACACACACACACACACAAACCACTGTGCACAAAAAACAAAAAGAAGACAAAAAACTGGCACACTAACAAGAGAGAGTAAATGTGTAAAGGCGTTTAGGCACCAAGGCATAAATGAAAATAATATATTTTTTATTTTCATAATTGCTGCTTTTAGCACTGTTCACTCCCCAACACAGCATATATTTGTGATAATTTGAGACTGTGAGCACTGCCTGGCTATTTCACTGAATTATTTTTATTTTACACTCTGTTGTGGATCGTTCAGTCACCTATTAACCCTTTTCAACACTTTTTCTTTCTGTGCGTCTCATTTCTGTCTGCAACTTTTATTCCGTATCATCTTTCCCCATACCTTGCTGCCATCTCCTTACTTCGTTTCCTCCTCACTCCTCTGACAGCTCCTGTCTTTCTCTCTAATGTTTGTCTCCCTGGGTCTCCACTGCTGTCATGGCAGGAGGGAGGTAACGGCACTGGATCTGACAGCAGTACCCAGAAATGGCAGACAATGCGGTCGCAGGGTCCATAACAACCAGCCCTCATCGGACTCTTGCTCCACCACTCTGACCACAGGTGAACAGAAAATCGAGTTATATTTAAAATGTAGAGAAAAAAATACGTGTAAACATATCTGCTTATATGTTACCCCAGGGGCGTATATATATATATATGAGGAAACAATCCTGAATATTTGAGTTGTGCTAGAGAAGAACACAACTAGAGCAGATTCGTTCAGTGTAATTATGCATCCTGTCTTACAATCACGTTTTTTTTTCCACATTCATGACTCCACCCAAAGTTTAGCAACCCTCAGGGGATTGTGCTCTGACTTGTTAGCAGCTGTTGCCCGTCATTGCTGTGGACTGGTGATCCCATGATGCACAGTCTGTAGAGGTTACAAGTTTCTTAAGTTTTGACAGCACGCTCTGCACTTTGTTGCTTCATTAGCACATTGCATGAATACAATTCCTTTGAGAGTGTGTAATCGCACTCGAGTGTGGGGAGTCGAGCAGCAATTATCCCTGCTATTTAAGTTCTTCTATCTTGGAATTCTGATGTGCGCCACTGATTATTGTACGTGTTCAGTGAAACGATTAACCCATTTAACTACCGCTGTTAGACAATGTGCAATAGCTTGCTGCTTTTGAGGTGTTATCAAATCATCCCCCCCACCCCACCCCTTCTCTGTGTGGTATCTGTCTGTTTGGGTAATTCATCATCTATTTGTGTGCTCGTCTCTTTCTCAGGAGTACCAAGGTGCCAGTGTGTTGGGTCAATTTGTCACCAGATTTATGCTAAGAGAGACTTCCAGTCAGCTGTTGTCTCTGCAGAGGTCCCTTCAGTACGCCATGGAGGCTGTGGAGGAGCAGAGCAGCCCTGCTCCGTGAGTTTCATCATATTTTGGAGTCCTTATTTCCCTCTGATTGATGAGTGACTCGTTCAGGGTATGCCCCAAACAATAAAAAAAGTGCTGCAGCTCTGAACAAAATAAGAATGGCTGTACTCAAAACAGTGGCCACCTACAGAGAAGGAAGAGACGACATCAGGGTTTGGTACTGAATACAGATCTGCTTCCAGTCTCACTGTTTTTATTCACTACTTTACTTCTTAGCAACACCTTTATGCTCTAAAATATATATATTTTTAAATGCCTGTGAGCTTATCTCTGATCTAAAGTAGGAAAATTTGATATAATTGGGCCTGCCTTTGTTTGTAAGGCATCACTGTCAGCGGAAAGCTTGAATCTCCTCTATCCTCACCTTTCATTGAGTTACTTCATTATAGGGAAGTTGCTTATCTATACTTTCTGAATTGTAGGTACAGTATGTGTAAAAGGGAAAAAAAAGTCTGATCTGTGTTAGAAATGTGCAAAAGCTGAAATCTGCAGAATATCAGCTAACTTGAGTGGTTCCTAATATTAGCTACGGAAATCATACTTTACTGAGATCTTTTTTTTTTCTTTTCCTGATTAGCTCTTGATAAGGTTACAAATAATTTATAACATTCTCTTTTTCTTTAAGGTTATATATATTCAAAACAGGTATAACATTCTTTAAAATTACTTTTCTTTTTTTAAAATGATTTCTACCAAGTCAGATTTTATCCTCATTTTACTGATTTATTAAGAAGTTACAACTGAGGTTTTCTGTTGTATCATAAACACCTGAGCTCTGCTCTCTAGGTGCCACAGTGTGCTTTGTCAACAACAGTGTTGTATAAAGTACCACAAAATGATACTTGAGTAAAAGTACAAGTATCTTACCCAAAAATTACTTTGGTAAAAGTTAAAGTCTCTTTTAGGAATATTACTTGAGTGAAAGTCTTAAAGTATCTGAAATTTTTTTGTACTTAAGTATTAAAAGTAAAAGTATTGATTTAAAATGAGCAGTTAGTTTTTCTGTAAGGACATTTATTTGGAGGTGACCTCCCCAAAAAATGCAGAAATGACTGTTGTATTAAAATAATTAATTTATGTTAAAGTTAAGATGCACTAGTTTAGCTGTTTCAGTTTATCAAAGCTGCCCAAACCTTTTCTCCAAAATAAAAATCTATCTCAGGGCTGCAGCCAAATGCAATAATATAATCCATGAAATACAAATACTTCTTAAGTTCAGTCCTTTTATTTTATTGATTATGTCCTGCTGGAGTGTGACATAATACAGTATCAGAATTTTATACAGTATATTTATACTTCTCATTCAACCACAATTAAATTCACTCTATCTAGGAGGCACAATTTATATGGACAGTATTTATTTTTTACAGTAACAAGGAGGAATGAAAACAAGCAAAATTGAAATAAAAGTAATGACTTTCTACTTCTTGCCTTTTTAAAAAAATGTAAGGAGTAGAAAGTACAGATAATCGTGTGAAAATGTAAGAAGTAGAAGTTAAAAGTAGGCTGAAAAATAATTACTCAAGTAAAGTACAGATACACAAAAAATTCTACTTAAGTACAGTAAAGAAGTATTTGTACTTAGTTACTTTGCAACTCTGGTCAACAAGTGCTGATTAGGATCACTGGCATGGATGTTAGTTGGACAAAGTGTAAATTTCAGGAGTAACCAAACGTAAGCAGCAACTTTTTAGCCACAGTTTTCTTCACTGTGACAGATTTATGACTGTTTCTGTGGCCTTTGGACTCCTGGCTGCTCACAGCATGAAGACCTCTTGGCAATACACTCCTCTCTGTGCTGTCAGCAGGATGCTCCTCACACACACACACACACACACACACACACACACACACACACACACACACACACACACACACACA
>NW_013952453.1:1057655-1058773 GCF_001266775.1 Austrofundulus limnaeus | reverse complement strand
GGGCTCCAGCCCCCCTAAAATAGGCCTAGTGATGCCAGTGTTTACCCTTTCATTTTGTTAGGTAAATTGAAGGTGGCTGCAAGTACAGTATGTTAACATAAACTGTAAGTTGATTTGTAATACAAAAATAATATGGTTCACACACATAAAATAATCTAAAATAATATTTATATGCAATAAATTGCATAGTCATACAGTTATATTCCCTAAAAGTTTATGCATTGTGCTCTTGTTTGCTATAAAGTCATAGAATACATTTTCAACAAAATGATTGTCAATGATTTTAAAATACCCCTAAATTTCCTCAGTGTGATGTATTTCTTATGACCACTGGAGACAATTGTTCTCTCTGGTGTCATGATGATTGTCTTCACTGCCCACTAAGACTTATCTAAAGAGTTTTTTTTACCTTCAGTCATCAGAATATCTTTTTTATTGATTTGCATTAGGCCTCACCTACTTCCTGTTTTCTATTATTAATGTATTGAATAGGAAAAAAAAATAGCAATAAAGTAGGTAGGACCTGAGAATGCAGACTGAACATGAGGAGCTCAAAAAAGTAAAATCCAAAAATTACAATTATAAACATGAACAAGGAATAATAAGGCTATCTTCAACTGAACTGATGGAAAATACTAATGAAGTCTGGAAACAGAACGAGACAAAGGAACAAACTAAATATCATGAAAAATAAACATGAAAATCCACTAGAACTAAAAACATGGATCTTTAAAAAAGAGTAAAGAAATGCTCTGAAATGATCTTTAAAGTAGACACATCAGGCTTTTAAATCCTTTTTTTTTCACATTTAAATCATTCAGTTGGGGTCTATATAAAGTGGAACTGCAACACTTTGATCTGAATCCATGTCAACTTGTATGGATTGTCCATAAGTTATAAGGATTTTACYTCATTTTGCAGGTATACGAACGTATAGAGCACACTCACGGATTTTTTCAAGCTTTACGGATTTTTTCAAAACCTCATTTTCTAATTTATCTAACATGTCAGAGCCTGTAGGATGATTAAAAAAAACAATAAAAAACACCAAACAGCCATCTTCCAACCTGTTCTGCCACTGGAAATAAGTTTTGAACTTTTTCCGCTCTCCTTTCATC
>NW_013952453.1:1047189-1057526 GCF_001266775.1 Austrofundulus limnaeus | reverse complement strand
CCCTACCCCCACCCTACCACCTGCAGGTGCGAGTTTTACCTATTTTTGAGGCTCTTTATACAGGTAAACGTCCAAAGAGGTTGACATGTAATCCTTCTTTATTGTAACTCCACAAGCCCCTCTTTCATCCCTTTTCTGAGATGTGTCTCAGATCAATTCATTTTGAGGCTGTCTCTTTAAATCCAAACAAGGCGCTTCACACCCCACCCCCCCTCCAAGCTTCCAGATGACCCTTTTTGGGGTTTACGACCATACAGAGGCACAGAAACGTTTTATTCGCAAATTAATTACAAGAGGTCTTCAAGGGAAGACTTGTCCACACAGCCTTACATGTTGCTAAATCACAAAGATCCTTGCAAATTTTATTTATTAATTTATTTGTTTATTTATTTTTGTTTTGTTTTGTTTTTTCTTTAAAGTACAAGATCTGACATCATGACGGATTTAGTAAAAAAGGCATTCTGACAAAAAAAAGTGTGCTTGTTTAGACAGTGTTCCAGAAACCCTTCGTCCTGCCACTCATGTTGATCGTGTTGACACCTGCCACCTGCCTGAACATTAATGCTGACCAAGTACACTGTGACAGTTTCTACTTTTAGCAGGGTAAAGCGCACTGTCACCCTGAAAAATAAAATGATTTAGTAAATATATCAAGTTCAAGATATTGACTTGATCTCCATGATCTCCAGCATTCATTTCAGCTGAGCAGTTGGTCCGTATATGTATGTCCCACCTTACAGATTACATAATTTAAAGCTTAAATGGACTTCTGGGATTGCTTTGTAGTGATCCTTTGCAAATTTGTCCGAAAATCTTTTAGTGTTTTAGTTTTTTAGGCTCAGAAATGTGTTAAAACAATCTGATGGGCTGTTTTTAGAGAGTGTTGGCACTTTTGTAAGGTGTTGCTCTCTTAATGGAAAATGAAGCAAGTAATTACAGATAAAACTGTGCTCTGAGGTGGATGTTAAGACAGTGTGTCTGCATTTTCACAGTTTTTAACCACAAACTCTTTATGAAACTATGTAGTGACAATTTAATAGAAGATGCCACACAAGTCATTTTGCAGTGATTGAAATGCCACAATCCTTTAATATTTCTGAGCCTAAAACTTGACTCCAAGATAAATCTAAGCATGTCGCAGCCTTTAACTAACTACTTGGTGTCAGTTACTAACAGATCTTTAGAAAGCTAAAAGCGTCTGTGTCTTATAATTTCAGTACCAAATTGATGGTTAAAATGGAAATGATGACTGACACTAGAAGCAAAAAAACAGAATTAGAATGAAGAAGAGCTGTTGCGTATTAACTCATTGCTTTTTTCCCCAAAGTAAAGTAATTAAAACTAAATGGATTGCTGTAATTATTAGAGCTACTGTATATTTGGAACCATAATTTGAAATAAGCATCCATTATGCTAGTGTTGAGGGTAAATTTTACAACGTTTTGTCAAACCAGACAAGGTAGACTTTTAACTCCCATTTATGATCTAACACAATTCTGCTAAAATTCTATGGAAAAAAACATCTTCACACCTTCTTTAATCACAGTGATTCCTGATAAGATCAAGAACTTTTAAATGTAATATTTTAACTTGTTATACCTCATTTCCCACACCTTATGGGGGGAGCCATGTTAAATGTTTTGCTCCCTCAGGCACCTGTGTCCAGGCAGAAACACATCAAACAATAATGTTTAAACTTTGAACAGTGCAGGTGTGAGTGTATGATGGATGTATTCATTATTGTTGCTTGCTTTTGTTGATTTACTGATTCACCTACTAGTTTATTTGATGTGTTCAGGTGTCACCATGGAAGATGGGGAAAACTGGAGCTCTCAGATCAACCGACTGCAGGAACTTTTGGATAAACTGGAGTGCCAGGTGTGTTTTTTATTTTATTTTATTTTATTTATGTAGACTTACTGTTGGAACAGGTAAAAATAGACATTAAAATAGAGTCTCAAAATGGCAAAAAAAATAGCAAATAATTTTTCTGGTGAAAAAAAACTGAAAAAAGTATTATAAATATGTTATTAGTATAGTTTATTTTATTGTTGTATCTTTGAACAAAGTGTAAATTTTCTGCTTGAATGATTTTAGTAGTGATGTCAGAAACAACAGCCATGAGCACGGTTTGTGTGTTTTCAGACAGCGCTTCATAAAGAGCTGTTGATTTTTAATTTCTTTGGGTTCCGTAAATGTAAAAATAAAAACAGTTTTTTTTATATGCAGCTCTGCAGATTGGTGTTTTTGTCAAACACCAAGTGCAGTCACCTCCCCAGATTTCTCAAACCATGACCAATTCTCACCACCCATCCCCAATCCTCTTTCACGCTCTCTTGCTCCTTCTTCTTCCCTCTGTGTCTGCTCCTTTGCTTTATGAACTCCTGTTACGACCACCTTTTGACGCTCATTCTTTCACTCTTTCCAGCCTCTCTCCAAAACGTTTTTTTCCCCCTCCTCCCCCCATTCTTCTGTTTTGTCAAACCGGAGGGACTCAGAGTGCAATATCAAAGCAGTTCATAACCTGCAGCACGTTCTGAGAGCAATATCCATCCCAGCAACCCGACGCTGACACCGTCACACCTTCTGTCTGTCTCACTCTTGTTTGCTGCTCTCTCAAATGAAACAAGGAGGTTTCGACCTTCCAGCTCACTCCATGTTGTTGCATTTATTATAAATCATCTTTCTTAATATAAAACTTCGACAAAGATCTTTTCTCTGCTAACTGTTTGTATATATTCTGTTGCACGTCTGATCTTGGTTTGATTATGGGCTTTTTCTCATCTTTCTCACCATTTGGTTTTAGAGTCCCAAACTGGAGCCTTTAAAGGAGGACACACTGGCCAGCACCTATAAGTCTGTAAGTAGGATTACCTGGGAAAAAATGAATTTAGTACACCAAAATAAAATGTAGCTCTTTTGTTAATTATTTTTAAAATGTGTTTGGACATTAAGCACTAGAATTTGAAAATCTTTTTTTTTTCTGTTGGCTGCTGTTCTTTGTGGGGATCACAAGATTATGTACACAAAAACAACATTTTACCACAACTTATTGATATTCTACAGACTATCAGAAGTTTGTGTGAGCTCAGACATGCATGTGGAAACGCAAATGTAGATTTACCCAATTAAACATTTTAATCGTTGCATACATTTCTACAGAAAATGTCAGATCACCGAATGCATTCTTGCTGTTACATTTTATTCATATACTGAAATAATTAGATAATTATGTGTTTTGATGAGGCAGGCATTGTGCATAGTCTCATTTTGGTTTTGACTTTAATTGAAGTAAAGTTTTATTTATTTAAGTAAGTAAAGTTTTATTTATACAGCACCTTTCACAGAAATATATTCACAAGGTGCTGTACATTCAGGGAAGGGGGAGGGAGCAGTTAAGAAACACCCATTCAAGAAGACACACATGACAAACATGGGGGAACAGGTGAAACCGGTCATGCAGCAAACACAGTTGTGCTACCTTTAACAACTTGAAATACACAAAAGGAAAGTTGAGTTAAAAAATTGCTCTGATCCTATGTTTACATCAGAAATACAGGGTCATGTGTGCAAAAAATAATTCGCGTGAGAGCAGGCAGCTTGAGCGGGGGGAGGGGGGGCTTAGGTCAGATAACACGTAGGGGGGGAGGTAAAATGGGGTGGGATCAGAGGAGTAGGTGACGTTGGCTGTGTCCAAAACGACAGGCCGGGTCCTCCGGAGGACCCAGACTACCCGATCAAGGTGGGCCGTGTCCTTGGTAGACCGGGAAGACCGGAAGGCTGTGAATTTGGACGGTCTAGCCTCCCATCCTTACATCATGTCACCTAGCAACTGTGACGATGCTAAACAAGCAAACTTAAATCAAAACTAGAAAAATATCAATATATTATCATTATTAGTATCACAAAACAATAAAAGTAACTTAAAGGTAACATTTGAAGAACTAATTGACCCGCTGTAGGTGCATGTTTATTTCGCGTATTTTTATGACAAAAATAATATTTCAAAACATGTCTACACAAATGATAAAAGTGTTCGAATTACAACTGCTAAAAAAATTAATTTTTATATCACCATATTTTTATTTAAAACGTATTCTTTTCTCTCACTTAGTCCGCCATTACTAGCATAAAAAAAATCTCCGGTCGGGCCACGATGCATTATGGGATATGCTGGGCCGGGAAGGATCCATCAGACCTGTCCTTCGATTCGGGCCAAAGGAAGGGCGCATTTGTCGGCCGCATCAGAGGAGTCTTCGGTTTTGGATGGCCTTCGTCGCGGCGCTGTGACGTATGCCGCCGACGAATTCAGCCTTCGGAGGACCCGGCCCACTGTTTTGGACACAGCGGTTGAGGGAGGAGGGCCCGTGCTAGGTCCCTACTCTGGCCACCGCCAGAGTCCAGAGTCACATGATGTTATCGTCTCCTGCTCGTTTAGCCAGAGTTCAGAGTTTCTCTTCCTCGGCCATGGGTTCCGGAGCCAGGACCAGCACGGGTGATGGGGGTGGGAGTGCAACAAGCTCTTTGTTGACATTCCATCCTGGGGAGATTCACATAAACACTGCCATCAAGGCTGTGCCACTGGGAGCCAAATAGATAATCCAATTGTTTTGGAACAAAGCAGCCTTGAATTTCCTGCTGCTTTTAAAATGTCTTAACTGCATCTCTGGAGTGGTGAAAAAAACAATCAGCCAATTTTGGGGTCTTCCTCACCTCTCACCTACTGAAGCGTCACCCATAAGTTTGTCGATGTTTTGTCTACACCCATACGACTTGTGCAGAATGTCATACATACTTTGTGTTTCTTTCATCTACAGTCTCAGCTGCGAGGCCTTGTTTTTGTTAATAATGCAGTCTTTCCTCGGCACATCTGGACCTTGTTAAGTAATGATCATATCTGTCCCGCATCTCTAATCCCTCCTTGGGGGGCATCAGGGATGTACTTTCAAGCTGTGAGCCGTTTTGTCTAATTTAATTTTCTATTTGAAATCCCTGATCTGATAAATGTTTATTTAACCTTTTATAAATACTTGAGTGTTTCACCTTTAAGTTGGACTCTGCATTTAGGATTGTTTGTTTGTCCTGTTGTTGACTGTACATGTAATCAGTCCAATTTTACTGATAGGAAAAATAAAAAGTCAAACCTGAAACTTTTTCTCAAAATATAAAACCACGTATTTTTTCAATCTCAGATTTAAAACCCTAACATGCTTTTCTCTGTTTTTATTTTTGTTTTTATTACTTTTCCATTTCTCTCACTGTACTCATCTGAGCTTTTTTGACGATATATCTAAAACAAAACTTGACTGGCTCATTAAAAAGCCAACACGTAGAAATGTTTCCTCTTGATCAAAGTCAAGTCGAGTTACCTCACATTTAAGACCAACATACAGACTCGAAGTTATAATTGCTTTGTCAGATTTACTGTCTGAAGGCAGCTGCACGGTGTAAAATATTTGAAATTACACATTGTGCAACTATGATCTAATAAACTCGGATTTAACTTATTTGACGTGTGGACTGCATGATGACAGAAGCTCCTTAATGGGAGTTAATGGCACACAGCAACAATTTTCCCTGCTTTTTCTTACTGCTCCTGCTTGGTGCAGTAATTATACCAGCTGAAGGACACGTCTAGCAAGTCTTCTGTTTTTATTCTTGTTTTTTTTTTCTGTAATTCTCTGAGGGGAAAGAATGCACCTTGTTTCTAGACTTTTATATTTTAGCACATTATTTAAAGTAGAAGAATATGTTAAAAGCTTATAAAAAATACCTGTTAAGGCATTTTGACACATCTCTGCCACAGCTGCCGGATTATTTCTATGAGACTGTTGTCAGAGTGTCCTGATTACAGTTGGCTGCATTCTGCGACAGAACAAATTGTAGTTGATTATTGAAAAAGCTAATGGTGTTTTTCATCTGAATCCACACAAAGCTCATTTTCACACACATTTCAGGAAATGGACAAGAGTTCACACATGGTCATTTCAATCCATTCACCAGTTTCAAGCATAAGTCTCATTCAGCTAGATTTTCATTTGTCTGATTCTGCGTCACCAACTCTTTTTTCTTTATGCACTCTGATGCTAAAGTACATTACAGCACTGGTTACAGTATGTTCCACAAAGCTGAGAAAATTCCAATATTTTTTTCTCCATTTATACTCAGCAGTTTTTATTTTTTCACTACAAAAGAGAACATTTTTAATGTTGACCGTGCAGTTCCTGCTGGAGAATGAAACCATAAAAGCATCTACTTGCAATTCTTTCTTCTTTTCTTTTTTCACGTTGATGTTGAACAGTGTAGCCAATTAAATTTACTGAACAAATTTAAAAGATCAATAATGACCAAAATGTGCCAATCACACCTATGAAAATCAAAATACAACAATAAATGAAGAACTTAAAAAATTTACAGTAACACGGTCGTTTGCTCAAAACAATGGGAATACAATTGCCTGATTTTGAGTCTGCACATTTGGGATGTTTATAATATTGAGTGAACAGAGGTCACAAGGTAAAACTGAATATAAAACAGGGCATCAGTTCATGCTGAGGATGAATAGCTGTCATTTGCAGGCAGACTTTGTTGCTATTGATTTGTTAATGGACAAAAACATGAACTTTTCACCCCTTTCAAGGACTGACAAGGTGCTCAAGTACCTAAAAGACCAGAGTATGTCATGTTTTTTTTTTTGAAAGTTTGTGAAGAAAATGTATGGGATTAAAAACGTACCATTGCCTGACCTACTTTCAGATTGTTGCTGCAAAAATATTGCTCCAAGGAGAAAGTGACACTAATTACATTTTGTGGTAACATCAATGTTTTGTTGCTGTGATTTCTATTTCTTTTTTGTCACAATTGCAAACAAAATGTAGTTGCTACATGAGAAAAATAATAAATGAGGATGGATTGACTGATTTAGTCAATATAAGACTTTGGGAAAACAATCAAATCCCCTTTAAAATTCTCCATCTGGACAATTTTTCGCAGACAATCTAGGAGACACTTGGAAACAGTGAGTTCCCTTATTTGCACCCTTTTTTTGCTTTGATCTTTGCCAGGGCTCTTATTACCATATTATTTTCCCCATAGGTGCTTTTTCAACTCCTCTAATTGCCCAACTTTTATTCTTTTCTGTGTGGAATTAATTATAACCCACACTGCTATTTGAACGACTTCCAGAACGTCGAGGGGAACAACCTCACTTCACATAAATGTCTCAAACCCCAATGTCTAAAACAAACAAGCAATTCATCCCAAAGGGAATTGAAAGCTGAAACACAGACAACAGAAATCTGTCATCATCCCATTTTATAGATTCTTGTATTTCTGCCAACAGAACATCCTGCTGGTTCAGAGGCAGATGTCTGTAATTGATGAGTCGCTAGACAACTTCCGGAAAGTTCTCAAGAGTTACATCGATGCCACCTCAGCCCACTCTGACAACTTGCAGTGAGTGCCTTGCACTTTTTTTTTCTTTGTCTAAATAAAGCAATAGATCTTTAAAACACTGTCAGATTCTGCTGCTGTGGCACTTTCTGAACGGTGCTGAATCAGAGGGCCTGAATCGTCAGCTCGGCTCAAACTGACGCAGAGAATGAAAGGATTGTTTATCAGCTGTTTTGTGGTTTCACAGACTGCGAAAAACCTGATAAGTTTTAGTTTTATGGTAATAATTTAGCAGTTTTCTTCTGAAAACATCATTTGTCTCAAAGCTCTTTTACTCTTTTCTTTCCCCTACACAGAACTTATCTGATAATCCTCTAAAGTATAAAAATGTTTTTTCTTGCATGTTTTTTGCACCGTTGCTGTCATTTTTTTTTATATTCCTGCTCCAATCTACTTTTCTTTGCTCTGTCAGTGTGTCTGTTCAGAAGTTCCCGGGAAAGTCGTGTTACATAATGTATGAGTTCTGGCAAGACCGCATCTCCTGGATGAGGTTAGTACAGCATCAGATATTGGCAGACTGTTTGGCATTTTTGTACTTCTTCATGGAAACGTTCCCCACCAGCAAAGACGAGCAGATGGCCCATCTCTGCCTGCTCACACACAGAATACACACACAGTCACAAAGGTGATCCTTAAATGCTTCTAAGTTGTCTACATTTCTAGGGTGGTCAGCTAGATCAAATGTAGCTGTGGTCAAAAACAAGTTAAGATCTTTAAAGGTGTATTGTGGACTTATAAAGCACTGCAGTTTTTATCTAAAGTCTGATTTTACCTATTTTTGTCTTTAAAATCACTTAGATTTAATGGTTTATTTTTGCATTTTGCACTTTTAAATGTGCTTATAAGGAAACTTGAGTTGAAATGCACACAACACATACAGAGAAAAATGCAGATGCATCATGTTTTGATCCATTTTTTATGACAAGTGATATTTTTTGTTTGTTTTTTTTTCTTACCTCTATAGTTATCTTCAGTCCAACAGCAGCAAGGATTTCCAGCGCTGCGTCATTGACATGCTGGAGGACGCTGAAGTTGTTTCCACCATGTTGCTCCCAGGTTAGGATTTGTGTTTTGCAAATGCTTAAAATGTCCATCGAGCCAAAGTTTAAAATCCTATATCCATCCAAAAAAATCTTTTTCATCTTGTTTTGAAACTGAGTTATTAAGCAAGAACAGAAAGTGTAAGTTTAAAAATCTTGTTTTCAGAACGTGCACCGTTTGTCTTGTTAGATTGAAAATTTGACTCAAATTAAGTGACAGAATTTCTGCCAATAGAGTGAGAACATTGCACTTGGTAAGATTCTTGAAATAAGAAAAAATTTTAGTTCAATCAAGTATTTCAAGAATCTTACCAAGTAAAATACTCTCACTCCGTTGGCAGAATTTTTGTCACTTAATTTGAGTCATATTTCCAGCTTAACAAGATAAATAATCATACATGTTCTGATAATACGATTATTAATCTTACACATTCTGTTCTTGTTTAGTAAATCAGTCTCAAAACAAGATCAATAAAACTTTTTGGCTGGATATAAGACTTGAAAACTTGGTTAGATACACAGTTTTTGGTTTTAAATAAGCATTTTATGTCTCCTTCGATTCATTTGATCAGCTTTCCTACTTTACTGAAATACACAAAAAAGTGTTTTCTGTAATTCAACAATTGTAAACACATTGCTCCCTGCACACTCCTAATTTCTAAGCGACAGGACAGTTTTATATCTGGCGAAGTGACTTCCACATGACGCATGCACACATTCTGCTCATTATCACATGGTTGACTCCTCAGCACTCAGCAGAGTTGTATGATTCACCGCCACTCGAAGCTCAGGCCACTGTCGTGACTCTCTCATCTTGACATTTGATTAATTTGTTGTTGGCGACACCGAACCACATGTACCTCAGAAAGCAGCAGCCCTGGTTATTATTTCTGCCTCCCTGCTTTCATTGGCATGATGATGATGATGATGTAGCTGTGTGGGCTGTGTACGTTGTGCTCGTTGCTAGGTTACTTTTCACATGATTGTTGACTTTCACATCTGTGACTCTCATGAACTCATCCTGCTTCAGACAGTCAAATAAAAAAACTCAAAACAAAACAAACAAAAAGTTTAAAAAAATACACAATTAACTGTTCTGATGTATTCAAAAGAAGCTCTTATTGTTGTAAATTGTTTGAAAGAATCACATGATTTCAGAAGGCCTGAACAATATAATTCACCTTGTTTATTGCGGATTTTATTTTGAGTTCCGATCTTTTAAAAACAATGCTGTTTTTCTTGGTGGAAAAAAAAAGTTTATAAACTGCTTCAGAAGTGGTACTGCTGACGCGTCTTTTGCAGCCACATTGCACTCGTTTTGATGAAGAAGGATGGTGGTTTATGAGATCCACAAAGCAAGACAGGTCAGACCCTGGAGGCAATAATAGAAAAGTAAATAAAACACAACTTCTGAAGGTGCTGCGAGATATTATTTATTGTGCTGAAAGGTCACAAGAAAACTGCCTTTTATTTTTTTTCTGGGGAAAAAAAGCTTTGCGATAGCTAGTAGGTGTTCAAAAGGACATGAGTCTTGAAAACCAATAATCAGCTTGCTTCGTAGAACACATCTTTTTTTTAATTTCTGACTTTGTTTTTTTTTTTAGATTTTCTTTTAGAATTTTTATGCCATAACTGATATTATTTTTATATTTACATGTTTAGTAAATAAGTATCTGAATACTAAAATTCCTAATACATAACCTGTAAATGTTGAAAACAGGGTTAGAAAATGTATTCCTGCTTAATGACCTGTGTTCAGCTGAACAAACAAGAAAATTCAGACAAGCTCACGCACACACACATACATACACACACACACACACACACACACACACACACACACAC
>NW_013952453.1:1044257-1046896 GCF_001266775.1 Austrofundulus limnaeus | reverse complement strand
TTGTTTGTTTGTTTGTTTGTTTGTTTGTTTGTTCGTTTGTTTGTTTGTTAGTTTCAACAGAACAAGTGAGCACAACATTTTAACTCTTTGTATGGAGTTTAATTGCTTCTCTTCTTTCAGGTGTACACATCTAACATTTTTACAACATGCTGGTTAAAATAAATTAAACATTACTTAGATTTTTTAAATATATTTTCATTGCTATAAATTGTGTTGAATATGACTTAAACAATGACGGGCTTCATTTTGTTTTCTTCTCTGTTTGTGTGTTTCCTCAGCTTCCTGGTGGATTATGACTAACAACTGAAACCCGACTGTCACATCCACAGCCACACGGACTGAGACGCTCTGGTGCATCATCCCACCTACCCATTTGCACTCTGACACACACACACACACACACACACATACACACACGCGCACACACACACACACACACACACATACGCAGAAGAATTGAAATGGTATATGGTACAAAGAGTTTTGTATCTGCATACTTTAATGTTCCAGTTTCTGACCACTCATTTATTTTGTACAAAAAAGGCATCGCTGCATTCTATGGACTGTAGATTCAAAGTGTCTGTTTATGTGAAATGCAAAAGACAAATTGTGAATTTTCTCATATTATCTGACTTGTAATATTTTCTCTCGCAGTGTTTGCTTGATATTATGCTAATCGAGAGCAACCAAAACCACACTAGGCTGTTAGAACAAACTCATTTGCAGTGAAATGACAATATTAGCATTTTGGGGTGGTGGGATTTCAGCAGTTGGTTATAATTATCATGAAAAACAACAATAAGAGTATGTGAATATGAAGCATAACTGCTTCCTAAACATGCATGTTGGTGTAAATACTGTATGATATAATAGCATGGTTTTGCCTTCATTAAGCTGTCCTTTTGTCATGTGCAGAGAATGCAAAAATAGCTATTATTACCCCGCTCTTTATCTATTGCTAAGTGTTTAGTTATTATACCTGTTTTACTTTTTCTCAGTCATCCGTGAGCTGTTATTCTCATCCTCAAATGTACATATGTCTTCAAAATGTGTATAAATATAAAAGCAAAATCTTTTAGATTAATAATAATAATAATAATAATAATAATAATAATAATAATAATAATAATAATAATAATAATAATAATAATAATAATAATAATAATAATAATAATAATAATAATGATAAGTTATAAGAAGATGAAAATCTGCTTTATGTTATATTTTGATCGTTGTGTGGTTTCTGTATTTTCAGAATTCACAAACTATTGTATAAAACTATTTCTGTTCTTTGGTTTAGTGGTCAACACCACTGACTGACTGAAAACCAACAATAAATAAATGTGTTAATGATTCTAAGTGTTTGTTTAAAAAACAGTGTTTGACATGATTTTTAATTACATTCTGCTACTTTGAAACAATAAAAAAATGCTGAATCAGTTTACATTTGAGAAAGCAGTCACTGAAAGACATTTATCCTCCGAATCTAAAGCAAAAATTCATCACAGAGCTCCATTTCAGGCTCTATATGGAGTTTCAGCCACAGCAGGAAACTACTGAGAGTAAAAAATGAATGGTTTAAACATGCAATGTTTTTTTTTTTCCTGATCCGTTCCAAATGACTATTAAACACAGTGAGAAACTAGAGGAGGATCTGGCAGTTACAGAGAAGAATATTTTTACCAGAAGTTAACAAAAGAGAGCAAAAAGAGAGTTGTACGTTTTAAAATTAATTCTAATGTTTCATATTTACTGTTGTGTATTAACCATAATTATCCTGGTCTTACTGTAAACTATGATACAAACACAAAACAAAATTACTTTAAAGACATACATGCCAAAGCCAAATTAATTGTTTTCTTTTTAAGAGTTTTAAAGAGACAGCCTCAAAATGGGTTGATCTGAGACACACCTCAGCAAAATGCAAAGGAGGGGCTTGTGGATTTACAATAAGGAGGAATTCAGAGCAAAGCATTGCAGTTCCACTTTATATCCCAAATGAAGAATTTAAATGTGAAAAAGAAGAATTTAAAAGCGTGATACATCTCCTTTAACTAAGTGTAAAAAGTTTATATTAGACCTGAGACAAATGTGGTTTCTCAAAGCAGGGTAACTGTTGTTATTCAGTGTCAGATGTGCTTTAATAATTTACTCTGTCAATATGTGTCAGCTGAAGGAGTCAACCATCCGGAGCCGACTCTTGGCATATAGAGCACCATCTGCCGAAGGGGGCGCCGAACTACAGAAAAAAAAAGTAATTATTTTTAATCCCTGGTTGTAACTCTGTTCAGCGCCCCTTTCAATTAGCGTTGTCTTAAAAAACTATAATGAAGTATTACAGGAAAAATAAACTACTCTACCCATAAAATATCCTCCCCTCCCCCCCAATGCAGCAATCGCCCCCACCCACTCTCTCATTTGATTGACGTTGCACTGACGCATCCTGCTCCGACACTCTGACGGGGGAGGGGCTAGTATTGCCTCTCAGGTAGCGGTTCGTGTTGATAAACTCAATAACAACAAGTCTGTATTTTGTTGTCCCATACATTGTCAACCTCTTCAGACGTTTACCTGGATAAAAAAAATTCAAAAATCCATACATTTTGCAAAAAATCCATACAACTCGCACGGGGGGGGGG
>NW_013952453.1:1035772-1044096 GCF_001266775.1 Austrofundulus limnaeus | reverse complement strand
CTTGTTTTTAGGGGTTCAAATTGGGGTGGGTGGGACATAGTCTTGTGGGGGTGGGGGGTTGCACTTCAACTCGCCTAGGGCACCAAAATGGCTAGAGCCAGCACTGCAACCATCTCCTCTCACCTCTTTGCTCAGTGGTGAAAATGTGCATTGACTGAATTAAAACGGGAGTCCTGAGGCACTGATTAGTCACAGAGCAATCTCATTAAACAAGTAAAGAAACCACAAAATCCCTATTCTGAATTTTTTTTAATTCCCATCAGCCACTCTCATTGACAAGCCAAGTCTTCCAAACTCTCCCAAACATGTTCACAGTAATCATTTTTCACATATTTCTTCAATACAGAAACGTATAAAAATACAATTTTATTTGTTATAATTGTAATTTAACTTTTCTCAGTGTTGCAAGACATGCTACCTCCCCTGCGACACTTTAAGCCTAAACTCTCAACAGCAAAATGTCACCTGAGCCACATGCACAAGATTAAAAGATTAGACAAACATATTAGAATAATAATCCCCAATGACTCATTTCAGAGGCTGCATTATTACAGTTTCTAGTCAACATTTTTGACTCTTCCATCCCACTGTATGCTTTCCTACGACAGGGCTTTATCAGTGGCAGCTGAGAGGCAGCACCATCATCAAAACACCATCGGTGCAATTTATCTGTATAGTGAGGGCAATAAAAACAGTCTCATGTGAGAAATGCAGTTTATTTTTCCTTTTTAATCCAATCAAATCCAAAAACGTGACACTTAAAATCAGAATTAAATTTTCCTGAAACATAATCAAACTATTGTAGGGGACACCTCGAGTGAAGAAACAAGATTTACTGCCTCGAAGCAGGCCTCCGACAGGCCTGACGAGAGGACAGGAACTCTGTCACAAACTGAACTCTATTTAGGCCATGACAGGTCATCCCAACCTAGAAGAGAACTCCTCAGTTCTCTTAATCAGATAATGGACAGAACAATCTCTTCTGTTTGTGATTCATTTGTTATTTAACTAAGAATGTTTATGCATTTGTTAAATCATGATAATGACTGTCACAAGAAAAGTGGAACCACTTCTTTTCTTTTATCGTGCTTAAAGATTAATAATGGTATAAAAAAGATCACAGAGAATCTCATTACAATGTTCTCATTGTGTTTTTATGTGAATCACTGTTTTTATTTTACTGTGAACACAGTAATATAATTGTGGATTTTTCTTGATAAAATCTTTCATTTATCTGGACTAACAGAAGGTTCAGAATTGATTATAAGACAGAAATGTTAATTAATCATCATAAATGTTTTGCAGTGATTTCTCTCAGAGTCTATCAGAAGAAAGCTGAAAAAAGGTTATCATGCTGTTGTGAACAGCCATAGAATTTTAACCTTGGGCTGGCACCCTGGCAAATCTTTTATCTTTCTTTCTATGACTCATCTCTAAGCTGAGGGCGGAACCAAAGATCATCCGTTTCTTTTACTAACCCGGACGGCTTTGAGCAACACACTCTTCTTCCTGACTCCAAACTAGAAAGAAAGCTGAGTTCTCTCTCCAGAGGAACTCAGTTTGGCTCTTAAGTCATAGCCCATGAGCTAACTAGAGAAGACTTGACAGCCGGGACTCGGCACGCCAGCCGGTCCCACCCCTGAGGCTTTAAGCCTCTTAAGCGTGTTTTCACCTCCCGTGGGGAGATTTTATTTTGGAAAGATGGGACCGGATGTACAGCTTGAATTTTTCTGGCTTGGACTGAAACAGACGAAAAGTTACCTGAAAAACACCCACATTGCCAATGACCGGTAAGCGAGCCGATAATCAGTTCCCTGGCTGATCGGAGGTGAGACAGTTCCTACCAAGAGGGTGTCTTAAGAAGACATCACCAGGTAAAGCTGACGTGTTCGGGGTGACGTGTCATGTGGACCCGAGCGCAGAAAAGACGGCTGATCTGGTTGAACCACACTTTGATAAAGCAAAAGCAGTAGAAACCTACTAATCTTACTTTCCTCCTTTTCTTGTCTTTATTTGCCAAAACTTAAGCTGAAAGTGTCAGTAAAATTGTTTGGTTGTTAACATCAGAAGTGACGTTTTACTGTTCTATATAAGTAATCTGAGTTGATGTGAAGTGATATTCGGAGGCGAATTTTCATCTCATTTAACTTTGACACTTTTTATAGGAATACCCACAATTAAGTGTACTTATTATTTGTTCAATTTGTGTAAATAAATGATTGCATAGTCTTTTATGAATCAACTTGAACTCGTCTGAACGTTCACTTATTGTGTCACTTTTCACTTCGCACAGTCAAGATATTAACAAGTAATGAGAAATACCTTGATAAAAGTTTCTTCATAAACTTTGGTATGAGAGATGTAGGAGCAGCTTAATACCACCTTAAGCCCCCCTCCTACACTATTGTTATCCTACAGCTAAAATTCAGACTCGCCTTCAACTATAAAAGGCCTGCACTCAGGCATGTTGCAGACGTTTTGCTAACAAACAAGGAAAAGTGACATCCACTCAGTAACTGTGCAGCTGGATTTCATCAGTGGCTCTAAAGAGGTAAATATTGGTAATGGCTTTCTTGGCATGCTGCAGTGTCTTCGCATGCACCATCTATCTCTGTCTGAGAATAAAAAGTTGCATAAAAGTGAGGAATAAAAGAGATGTGTTTTTCTTCTTCGCGTTGCATATTTTTAGGCGATAATGTATTAGAAGCCTTGAGAACAAGGACAAACTCTAAAGTGCTGTCATTACTCTGCCTCCTGCTTGAAGAAAGAGCTGGCACATTCAGACATTCAGCCCAATCAATCAAGTATTTTGCTGTATATTGTGTTTAGTCTTATGTAGCGCACTGCACAGTAAGACGCCTTGCTTTTCACACAAAAAAATGTAAAAAGTCTCCCACAAACTGGCAGATAAACACAAACACAACTGTCACTGTTTGCAGATTTCACTTCTTTTCTGAGCAGACTTTTGGCACAAGAACGATACACTTTAAAAATAACCCAGAGCAGAATTAAAACAAAGACACAAGAAAAAGGTCTGCACCAAAAGAATATGCAGGGAATTCATATCACAGAAGCAGCATGGATGTTTATGTCCTTTTCAAGTCCAATTAGCTTCTCTAGTGAAAACAAATGCATCAGTCCTGTTACTATAAAGACAGCAATTATATCTCCAGAACAAATGAGTCATGCTTCATTTTTAGACCAACTTCAGAATCAGCACTTTATGATCATTTTATTTACCACACACAACAGAAACAAAGACTAGCAACTTTGGCGAGTTTCTAAAATGTAAAGTCAGTAGTTGAAAACTACTTTATGGTAAAATGTAACTAAATCAGTTTATTTATGCACTGCACTTGTATTTTCATTTTGTCTAATAAAGCTCTACTCAACCGGAAATAATTAATAAGCACTGGTTCTGTTGAGGGTCAATTTGTTGGCTTTGAAATGTATCCCCATTGCTCTGGAAATCAACCTGGACTCCTGCAGGACCAAGATTATCTACAGCGTAAGAGTAAGATGCAGATTTATGGATTTAGTTCATCTTTTAGTGTTAAAGGTTGCATTCAGTCAGATTTTTATTCTACACCACAGTATTGGTTTTGTTTCAACAATTTACCAAGAAAAAAAAGCACTAAATTTAAAATAAACATTAATACAAAGAAAGAAAGTGTTATGCCATCTGAACTAGAGCAGAGCAATAATGTAATCACGATATATATCTGCAATAGACACGTGATTAAAATCAAAAATCAAATAGAAAGTATGTCCAATGGTACGAAAGAATGTTGATAATTTTACCGAACTCTGATCCAGAACCGCATGGCATTCTGGGAGATGTAGTCAAAGAAAAGGACTTAGCTGCTCAACCTCAGATAGCATCCACTAACCCCGGATTTATACTACATGCGTCTCCGCTCCGCTGCGCTGCGCTGCGCAGCGCAGTTTGCAGCTGTTCGTTTGTGCCCCAATTCATACAGCGTCTGCTGCGCTCAGCTCCGGTCTGGTCCGACGGACAGAGGAGGGAGGGTGTCGGGAGGGTGTGCGGGAAGGAGATTGCGCGATAAATCCACTGATGAAAGTGGAAGTCAGAGCAAAAAACAATTAATTCTGTGAAAAACAAACTCCAAACACAGCTGAAAACATTGATATAAAAGCTTTTGATATCTATGGTTGAAACTATATCGCTGTCGTCTTTTTGAAACTTTTGATTTCAAAATAAAATCCACGTGTATCGTGTGTTTACACATATACTTCATGCTACATGTTGCCATCTGCTTCCCAAATAGAATGATACATTCTGACAGCATTTGTGTAGAAAAACATCCGTATATTTATTAATATAGCTGCAATTTCGGCATTATTCTGACAAATTATTCCACCTAATAGGGTCTTATTTTCAAAATATGGATGCTGTGCTCATTCCTCTTCCTGTTGGTGCAATGTAATCTTTAAAAATTGACTCCGGCGCAGCTCCGGCGTCTGGCAAAAATAGGATCTATTCTAATTTTGACGGATTGCCGTCCGCTTACCGCCACTCACCGCCGCCGTGCGCAGCCAGTGTAAACACTCTCATTGATTATAATGGGTGCGTATTTGCTGCGGAGGTCGGACCGGAGCGGAGCGGATCCGGAATGCATGTAGTGTAAATTGGGGGTTACTCACTCACTCTTTGGTCAGCTAGTAACAACCTGTTGAGTAACGTGCAGCAGCAGTTTTATGTTTCGTCACCGTGCCTCATTTAATACCGTTACTTAACCAGGCAAATCCCATTGAGATCACAGATCTCTTTTCCAAGGGCGGCCTGGGCCTGAAGGCAAACTGTTGTACATGTTTTTGTATTGTGGGGGAAAACCGGAGTACACGGAGAACACCCACGCAAGCACGAGAAGAACATGCAAACTCCACACAGAAAGACCCCAGGTCCGATCAAACCCAGGACCTTCTCCCTGTGAGGCGTCAGTGCTAACCACTGAGCCGCCGTGCTGCTGCCCAAACTCATAACTGCCTAATAATGAAAGAACAATGTGGAGGGAAAGGAGAGAATGAGAAAATGAGTGCAGCAGCTCCAGAGGAAAGTGTGGATAAAAGAGGAAAGGTCACATCACCAAAACGGTAAGATTGTTCATTTGTTTTTCTCCTGGTACTTTTTTCAAAACAAAACAACTAATCAATAATCTTCATCTACTGATATGAAACACCTGTACTGTGACATTTTTCAGCCCTAACCTGGACCGCTACAGTGTTTGACTGAACAGACTCAGGTTTTAGCCTCTGCAGTGGGACAGCACTGGTGCATTGTGTACGCGCTGTGAATTGAGATGCTCTGTGTATTTATTTTAACTGAACTATTGCCACACAAAAATATCAAAAATTTCTTTGTCACCCTGCATGCTGAGAATACAAGCTGTGAATATCAATGAAAGGCCTTATTTTTCCTTCCAATGAGTGCGAGGTGATGGAAATAATTTCTGAAGTTGTTTAGATTGTTTACCCCAGTTTTGCACGCATACACGCGCACACACACACACACACACACACACACACACACACACACACAAGCACAAGCGTGCACCAGAAAGAGGCTGTCAAATTATGGCTCTGATTGTTGGGGCTGGTCTATTTAATGACATGATTAATACAAGCAAATGGAAGCGTTCTCATCTTTCCTCTCAGGCAGGCTGTGTTATGGAAGGGTAGAGTATACACCCAGAGGAAATGAGGCTCAAAAGATGTGTGTCAACAATACGCAGTAAGCTTCATCAGTCCTCATTAATTCAAAAAAAACCTATTAGTCACCACAAGAGACACAATATCAGTGAAAACAAAGGATTATAAACAGGCCTTTTAGCAAAAATGCATGAGATTGTTTGAAAACATAATTTGTTTTTGTACTGGATTTCACTCTTTGATTTTTAGATTATGATAAAATAGTAATATTGTTTTCTAGACTAGTTCAATCTTATGGGTTTCTCTGATATTATATGAGTTTTTTGATTAAAAAAATATGGATTTTTTTAAACTAAAGTAATTAGGAATATTGATAACACTCTGCAAAATAAGTGTAATTAAAAACGTTTGATGCAATCTTATTATTCAGTTTAGCGAACATCTTATGGTCAGAGTGTTTTTAAATGTTTTTTTATGCAAGGTTGAAATGTACCTCATTATGCACAAGCTATTGTAATGCCTTCTTGTGCCCAGATTCTGTGAATACACATGATTTATTGTCTATTTTAGAGATTCAGCAGGGAATGACTCAGTCTTTTTTTTTTTTTTCATTTTTGAGGACAATACAGGAAAAAAAAAAGTAAAACCACAGCGGAATGCAGTTTTCCTTCAGGGCGAGACTTTTCTCGTCTCTACAGATTCGTGCTGCTGTTGCTTTATTTCAATAAGATACCACCTACAGGTCTTTTTGACTCTTTGGTTTTGATTTGATGTTTTTAGATCCTAAATCCTGTCTTTGTTTCTTGATTCCACTTTTTTTTTCTCTTTTCATTCCCTGATGGCAATATTTCTTTGTGTCAGGAAAACATAAAGGGACACTGAGGAATAGTGGAGGTTAAAACCTTGCTTATTTATTTTAAATTAGAGTTGTCACCACAACTGCAGCATATAGGTGTTTTTCTCCTCCAGCAGCAGAGCAGGGGAAAAAAATAGATCCTTTAATTCTCTTTTAGGCAGGTGTCCTTGGCTCTGTGGAGTGCACACACAGGACATCTCTTCGAAAAGCCAGCAGCCAGGGCAAAGGTGACGGCACGACATCTGGTGTCCTGATAGGTTCTTTATGCCCCCTCCCCTTCACATGGGTGACTTCCTGGAGAGGAGGAAAGCAAGAACTTTGGAAACCTACAACCAAGATCTGAGTCGCTTCATCGAGGTGATGCTCTGACTGTGGCAGAGAAGCACGAACGACTGCAGCAACAGATGGGTGAACACATTACCTGTCAGTGTGCTTCTCACCATCTGAGAATTGTGCAGTTTAGTTATATAAACAGTATTTAACATAAAAAATAAGTAGGGAATTATTGATTGATGTTGTGGAAATATTTTTAAGAAGAAACAGAAACATGTGATGTAAAAAAATAAAGTCACTTCCTAGAATGGTCCATCTTAATTTTAATTTAATTTTTGTGCTTCTGATCAGTCACAGCAAATTTTCTCAAAAATCCAAAGTCGGGGGCCAAAGGTGACAAAAGCAACAGCTGTCGTCCTCTCTCATGGCTCAGTGTCTGCTCCTTTCTAACTGAGACTTGGGTTGTGTGGGAGGTAACATGCTTAGAGGGCAGCGTGTCTCTGAAATACTGACTCACTTGTCCTTGTCTTCTTAGAAACGCGTACAGACTTGAGCTGTACCCGACACAAAGATTAGAACTCATTTCAAGACCTCATCGCTCGCGTCGTTTTAATAATTGTTTGTGTTTGTTCAGCTTTATGCGGTGTGTGCTGCAGCTCGGGCTCAGCAGCAGCACCGTACACTTTGTGTCGAAGCGAGTCACTCGTAGCCTTGAAGAAAGCTGCTCGTGATCGCACGCTGTCGAAAATCATTTGTTAATTTCATTGGAGGTGGGAAAAAAAATTGGGTGTGATGCGAAACAGACAGATGGGGTTTCATCATCCTGATGAGATTTCACCACGTCTGAATGTGAGCACTGTGACATTTTGTAACATTAGATAGTGACAGCTGTGCATGGCCAGAATGGATTGTTTTTTTCAAATGCTTTCGCATTTTACAGTACACTGCAATAAAATATTGTTTACTGTATATTCTTCTTGATACCTAAAATGATGCGTCAAAGCTGTCGGGGTGGGGGGAGGGGATAGTTTAAATATTGTGTCAAAATGTTTGACTCTTGTTTTTTGGTCTGAGATGAGGCATGTTGTTTTTTTACAGTCCTCCGTTTTAAGCCAGACCTGGTTGGATCTCTGCTTTAAAGATGCAATAAGCAAAAAGGTAAAATGGTGAAAACAACATTTAGAATGATGTTTAACCTGGCTGCTTTTAATAAGACATTTAGTTTTAGGTGACACAAGGAGACTTGAGCAGGTGCATGGAAATATAGATATGCAGAAGTTCCAGAAGTGGCATGAAAACAAACTAGGTGAAGTAAAGCCAATGAACTAAAATAACAGGGGTTGATGAGCGAAGTGGCTGCAGCTGTGACGCAGGGAGCAGGTGAGACAGATAGGCTGACTGAGGAGAAGTGACTGAGGTCACACAAATGAAACTGATGAAAACATAAGGTTCAGAACTCAACACAAAGATAATCCACACACACACACACACACACACACACACACACACACAAACACACACACAC
>NW_013952453.1:1025181-1035762 GCF_001266775.1 Austrofundulus limnaeus | reverse complement strand
CCCTAAAACTAACCTAAACTCAATTCACACCTTGGTCCTAAACCCAACCCCCACACTCAAAATCAGCCTCTGAAGTAAGGAGCACCCGGACCCCACGAGGCTGTGTTTTCCTCAAAACTGGACCCCACGATGTAGGAAAAAAAAGGACGGACACACACACACACACACACAAACATGTTTGTTCTTCTGTCCTTATGAGGACTTTGCACTGACTTCCATTCATTTACTAGACATTTCTATAGCCTAACACCTAACCTAATTCATACATTAGTCTTAAACTTAACCCTTTGACCCATCAATAGTAGTTCTACCAGTGGGGATGGGGCTTTTGTCCCCATAAAGCACATTGGGTCCCCACAAGGCTGTGTGTGTACCACAAAAATGATAAAAAGTTGTCCTCACCAGCTAGCAAAAACATGTACACACACACTTTGCATTGACTTCCATTCATTTTGCATTAATTTATAAAGCCTAATCCTGACTTCTACCCTAAACCTGAACTAAACCTAATTCACAGTCCTAAACCTAACCCCAAAACAGCACCTCTTCTTATAGGGCCAGGGCTTTGGGCCCCATAAAGAACAGTTGGTGATCTTTTTTTTTTCTGAATTATGTTATTCACAGAAAATGACCCAAGGCCCAAGTGTCTTAGGTTGAAAAAATAATTACTTCTATACATTTTGCTATAATAAAACGAGAAAACGGGTCAGATGGACCCAAACTTAAAAGGACCCAAACACAAGGGTTAAGACTGCTTATATGATGTAACAAATGATACCCTTTAAAGGGATCCATGATTAGTTGTAACGTTAGACTTTATTTGATAAACAAATATTTTAACTGTGAAATAAAGACTGTAAAAATACTGTAGGCCGTTTAGTTTTGTACATTTTTAAAAATATTTTTTAACACTGATGGGGCCATTTTAGTTACACACAAAGCATTCTGGGTAAATGATGACGTGGATAGGTCCTCAGTGTGAGCGACCTATATCCACCCTGAAGGTTAATCTTGGACAATATCTGATGATCGACTCTTTTAAATGAAACCAGASAGCGTTGACAGAGAGGAGAAGGTAGAAATGACAGCCTGTAACTGAAAATATAGATTGAGGACAACAGAGCTGCTTCATGGAAGAAGAACCTCAGCTTAGCCTTTTAGCTTTAGCATTAGCGCCAATGCTATATTGCCTTATATGTATTAGCTCGGCGCTAGCGCAATAAACTAACAAGCTAAAGTGAGGTCCTCCATCTATATTTTCAGTTCCAGGCTGAGTCATTTCTACCTTCTCCTCTCTGTCAACGCTCTCTGGTTTCATTTAAAAGAGTCGATCGTCAGATATTGTCCAAGATTAACCTTCAGGATGGATATAGCTCGCTAGCAGCCTCGCACCAATGACCTATCCACGTCATCATTTACCCAGAATGCTTTGCATGTAAATAAAACGACCCCGTCTGTGTAATAATATTTTTAAACTTTGAGTTTAAATATTATAAAAACTAAACAGCCTACAGTATTTTTACAGTTTTTATTTTACAGTTAAAATATATGTTTATCAAATAAAGTCTAATGCTACAACTAATCATGGATCCCTTTAAAAAACAGTTCTGCAAAATGGCTACAAAGATCAATAATCGAACCACCACAATCTGAACCGACGTGAGCTTTCAGAAACGAAGCAAGCTTTGCTGAACCAAAAAGGTATGAAACAGAACTCAGGTATATTGATGTGAAGCACTACAAGAGAGGTACTTTTTTTTCAAAACTCAAAACTCAAAAAAGAAAAAATAGCAATGTAGATGACGTAACAGAAAAACAATACGGATGGGTGGTTAAGAGAGGAAAAACCCCTAGAGAAATGCTAGCATCTTGTACATCACCAAAATTTTCTGCAGAAAAGTCAAAGAACTTTGAAGTAACTGAATGTTCATGGATGTAAAGATTTAATGCGGCTGAGTAAAATGTTGTATAAATACAATTGTGCTTATATCTACACACTGGTTCTACAAAAGTGGTTACCATAAGTTTGTCTTAAAAGCAACAGTGTAAATCTGTGTTCTAAAGAAGAAAAATATTTTTAAACAGGGAGCCTGACTTTGGTTTGGGTGTTGCTTGGTGGCTGCCTCCATAGAGGCTGCGGCTTTCCTAATTCAAACGAAAATGGGAAAACTGCCACTGGTGTTGGTTTCTAGGCTTTCACACAGAACAACTTCTCAGCATAATATGTTGGTTACAGTAAAAGTATGCACGATGGTACCAAGGCTACAAAACATTTCAAACAAATGATGCACAAACTCTATTCTTCACCCTCCCCCCTCTTCATTTTTATATACTTATGTACATATTTAACTGTGTCTGTCTGTCGAATCTTTCCATCTTGCTTTTGTTCCCTGCATTTCCCTAATTAGGAACAGACTCCAGTGTGTTTGCAATTACTTCACTTCCTCGCCCCCTCCACTTCGTCTTGGTAAGCAACCAAATAAATAACCATACCCTTCTCATTTTAGGACTGACCTCATCTTATGATAGCGCACTTTTAACCACTGTTTTAGGATTTTGTAAAACTACACTTCTTTTTCTCTGAGTCTAACATTTTCTTTTATGGTCCTGTTCATTGAAGCTCATGGTATTTCTTGAACGTCCCCATTAAAGGTGTCAAAACTTCTGCTCTGTGGTTTACTCTTCTACAACACCCATTCCCCATCTCCCATGCTCCTTTACATGTTCTTTTTTCCCCCTCATCTTTCCCTGGGGCCCCAGCTAGCAGACATGTGCTGTGTGTCAGTAGAGAGTAGCTCTCTCTGGGGTTCAGTGGGGCGGATGCTGGATTGGCGGCACCTTGGAAGCTGAATGTTCTTTTAAAAAAAAGGGACAGCGGCTCCATATGGCGCACTGGAGACCATAAAAAGAGAAGGAAACACTTTATAGGCATGTTTCACACTTCCGAGTTCCCATTTTTTCCTTCTCCCCTCCTTGCCCACCTCTTGCTCTTTTTCCACTTCCTTACAGATTTCATCCCATCTGTCCCATCTCTTTCTTATGCTTTACAAAGTTGGGATTAGGTTGAGGAGAGCACACAACTGTGCGAAAAGTTAGTGGGAAAAAAGGTGAACAGAGGATTCTTGTCTCAGCCTCAGACGGACAGATGGAGGGCCTCCAGGGGTAAGTAAGAAGTAAGTGTGGAAAAAGACATTTTGAGTGTTTAAAGTACAGAGGAACAACTCAGTGAAGATTTATGGGCTGCTTTACTGAGGTGAGCTCCTAAAAAGTATAGTGTTGCAAACTCCCCCAGTACAAAGGGCTTCAAGAGATTGTTTAGCACACACTCATCTTCTGCTTGTAACGTTGAAAGGGAAATTTGATTGGTAAACAATTAATAAACAAATCTATTCAGGTATCAAAAACTACACAAAAGGCTAATGATTGAAGGCTGCTTTGTATTCTGCAAACACTCCCTCAAATCGTCCATTTTCTGTAACACACCTAATCCTGTTCAGGGTAGCCAGGCTGGAGCCTATCCCACAGAGAGGTCATATTTACCTTGAGAAAAGGAATAACAAAGGGTCGTAGGGGAAAGTTGGTGGCCTCCTGAAGACGTGTGTGAAACTCCTCAATGGTAACTGTTGAATTCTAGGAGACAGGCAAAAGGCAAGGTTATGAAAGCAACGAATAGCTGGATTTCTACGAGCTTTCTTCTCTTCTTTAAACATCAAAGGATTTACCACAAGGGCCAGAACTAGGCTTCTGACGCTGTCTCCAATCTCCGGAGAGATGTCGTTGCCAAACTGCTGCAGCGTGGTCAGGAAACGTTTCAGCTTGCTCAGCTGGCGAGCCCCACAGGTGGCCGGCAGCTGTTGATTAGCTAGTGACGAGGACGAGGAGGAGGATGGTCCGTTGCTGTAACGCTGTGGTGGAGATGGCACTGCATTCAGGGTTGGTGGGGAATGATGATTCCCATTGGACACTGAGGGAGTGGAGGTGAGATAAAGAGAGCTGAAATTAGAATAAAATTCTGATGGCTGTGACTATGTGATTTTTTTTCTTCTTCCAACACAACACTGTGAAGCAATTTTTTTAGAAAGAAGTGACAAGTTAAAAATGGCAAGCAATTTTAGGTTGTAAAAGATAAATATGATGGGCTTATAAAGATGGGCAAATAAACAATACAATTTATAGTGGCTTTGGAATTGGTCTTACATGCTGTTGTGGAAAAGGAGGCTGGTCGAGGGCCACTGGGGTTGACAGAGGGCAGGGGTGGCATAGTGGAGCTGGAGCTGCTGCTGGGGGCTGATCTGGAATGAGTCTTAGCATCCACAGGCGAACCGGGCATGGCAGGGCTCTTCTTCTCTCTACTGTCTGCAGAAGAAAGCAAAAACTTAGTATTTAAAGGAGACATTCATATCATCTTTTAAATTCTTCTGTTTCACATTTAAATCATACATTTGGAGTCTCTATAAAGTGGAACTGCTATATTTGGTCTGAATTCCTCCTTAGTGCAACTTGTTGAAACTACCAGCTTCTCTTTCACCACTTTTTGGAAGTTTGTGTCAAAGCGACTTGTTTTGTTGCTGTCTCCTTAAATTCAAATGAGGTGCCTCACACCTCTCCCCACTACAGCATCCAGAGTGATGCATTCTAGTTTGACAGAGACATCAAACGTTTTATTCACAAATTGATTAAAAGATGTCAACAACAGAAAACTTGTCCAATCAGCCTTACATGTTGGAGCCGGAGTCTGACCCAGATCCAGAGAAAAATGAAGATGACCACAATGGTGTTGGTAACTCCAGACCTTTT
Organism: Austrofundulus limnaeus; assembly: GCF_001266775.1. Lineage (NCBI taxonomy): Eukaryota > Metazoa > Chordata > Actinopteri > Cyprinodontiformes > Rivulidae > Austrofundulus > Austrofundulus limnaeus. Next base: position 1,030,965 of record NW_013952453.1, on the reverse strand, counting down.
GTCAGTTCTGTTACAAATACTGTGATTTAATAGTTCATACAATGTCACAGAAAAAAAATTGAACAGGTTGAAAAATATTACCTATATGAAATATAAAGATATTTTTACAGCACCTGGTGAGACTAAATTCCAATTTTCTGCATTCTTAAAGACTCCAAGTACACAACAAAAAGCATTTAATGGCTAAAAAATTTGGATTTTGTATGATWTGTCCCCTTTAAATAAATGCGTCTCATAATGACTTGGCTGAAAGTATACACGAAAGATTATGTATATTTTATTAACGATTAAGCAACACACAGAAATGTAAATTCAGCTAAAACCATTCTAACAAAAAGAGTAACAAACAAACAAAAGAAGGCCAGCTTAACTATCAGCTCACTAAATTAAATTAATGCAAAAGCTTTTAGGTCTTTAGCAGCAAAAGAAAACCAAGTGTGACACCTCCCCATCGCACCCAAACCCACTTCACATCATACAACACATACTGCCATGGCATCAACTGCCCTGCCCCCATCAAAGAACCAGATGTCTAAAGTTTAGCCCCTTTCACCCATTCAGATCAATAACAGAAGAAATGCTGAAGAAGTCTATTGTGTGGGAGTAGAATGCCCCCTCATTGAGAAGCCCAGCAAATAGAGGGGGCAAAGAAAGAAATGAGACACATAGAGAGAAAGGGACGGAGCTATTTCACGCTTTACTAACAAGATCGGCAAAGCTTTTGAATGTTAAATGCAACTCCTCAATATGCTATTGACGCTGAATGAGACCACCAGATAAGGGGTTTGGAGAAAGCGCAACAGGGGTGTGGTAGTGGGGAGATGTGGGATCAGAAGCGGCCTTTGTCTCCCGGAGATCCATGAAAGCTTGGTCCTGTCTCCATTTAGAGTGGATCAGACTTTTCTAACTGCTTCAAGAATCGACGATTAATAGACAAGCATGGTCTCAAAGGTCATAGGTCAGAAGAAAGCAGCTTTTAAAATGCGGTTTCATGGTTTTAAGAGTTCAAAAGTGCCCTTTATATCTTTTTTCACAGCTATGAACTCTTGATGGCCTTGAGCTATATAGGGTTCTAGTTTATAAAGGGTTAAAATGGAGGGTTTATCAATAGGTACTGCAAAAGGAATATTTAAGAATTCTGTTGAATGCATGTGTTATTTCTGTTTGCACAAAACAAAATAGACACAAATTAATAGATAAAAAGGGCAGAGGAATATTAAATGACTAAATAAATACATCTAAAAATGAGCCTGTACCCTTGTTACAAATTTGACATATCTCTCAGCCCTGTTTGCCTTTTGTGTCCTATCCGCAAACTCTCTTGAGTATGCCCCGTGCAACTCATCTGTCAAGTCTACAACTCATTATACAGCTTTGACTGTTCTCCCTTTTTTGCTTTTGCAGTCCTCTTCAACCTTTTCAACATTTCCCTTTGCCTCTTCCCCTTCCTTTCTCTCTCAGCCCTCTAGCCTGCCTGCCATCGCTCCACCTGTTCACCAACACAGGGGGCAGGAAGGAGGGATCTATGCAGACATTTGGATTGCCATACCCACCACACATGCGGTCTTGCCAGTGCACCGCAGGAAGCAGCCTGCGGCACGCACGCACACACCGGTTCCAAAGCTCTGCACACTCCATCCGTATGGCCAGGAAATTAGACTGACATCTCAATAAGAGAATCAACGGGGCATATGGCCTTAGAGTCAACACCGTTACCATGTAAACAATTTTTGTACACACACACACAATAACTATGATTCTGGTATTCAACTTGAGCTAAAATCTATTTGCAACGTCTTTATTTGACACATTTGGAGGTCTTCTGCAGAAAATAACTTAATTTTTTTATAATTCAAATGAAGTTTTATGCTTATAAAAGCCAAATGCAATTGACACACAGCTACACAGAATGCCACTAAATTAAAATGGATGACAACAATTACTTATTGTGTGATCTATTCTGGCAGGGAACTGAAAAATTAGGTTGCAGCTGTGTTCACACAATCTTAAGACGTGGCAGAGTCTGTCGTCGGTCACGCCAGAGGTAATGGCCAAAACAGGAGACATCAGGTGTGTGAGCATGCATTGCTGACAGCCCACAGAGAATTGCCTCTGCTTGTCAATTAGACGGCATACATAGCTGGATGACTTCATCTGGCTTCCAAGCACCTGAGTCCATCAGATATTAGTCACTGGACTTTCAAGGGAGATGGCTGTCACTGCAAACCACAAAACACACATGCAGAGAGTGCACAAAGTCGTCCAATTTTAACTCTGGTGAATATTGGCTTAGAGGAGGATGTGGGGTGTTTGGTTTAAATGCCACCTGTCGTCCTCGCTGTAATGAAACAAAGAGAAAATGCACAAAGCTCCTCATCACACATAGGTAGGATTTTATCAAAATGCTCACAATGTATAGATTTATCTAACACATTCTCACTCCCGACACGTCACATATTGACGCTTTCCCAAGGTTCCCTCTGCGTCTTATTTTGACACATCGGGTACACCCTTTGCATTGGTTTTTCCGTGTTCCCTCGGCGTCCGGGTTTGACGCGTTGGGGCACAAAATTGAGTTGGGGTCCATGGTTAATATTTGGGATCAGGGTTAATGGTTAATTTTAGGTAGTGGGGTCAGGGATAGGATGTCTAGGGCGAATATTAGGTAATTTTAGGCTTTGGAACACATAGTTGATGTGAATTTCCTACATTTTCTAAAAATGGTTAATTTTAGGTACTAGGGTCAGGGACAGGATGTCTAGAGTGATTAAAGGTCATTTTAGGCTTTGGGAATGTTAGTTTTTGTGCATTTTCTACACTTTCTGAAATTATGAAAATGGATTCCGCCCCATCTCGTCAATAACTGACGCGCAGGGGGTACCCTCTGCATCAAAATCGGACGCAGAGGGAACCTTGGAAAAGCGTCAATGTGACGACTTGGGAGTGAGAATGGGTTGATTTATCTTTGAAGTAAAAGTGGATGCAATTTTAATATAGAAATTGAACCTTAAACACAGAGTCTGTGAGGATTCAACCTCACATTTTCAAAGTGCCTATGACATCTGTTGCTGACCTAACATAAAGGTTTGTCATATTCTTTGTTATTCTTCCCTCCCTCCTCAAGGATCTATAACATATTAATTAAAGTAAATGTGCAAGTTGCTTGGTTCCACGTGTTTGCTGTCTAAAACAGCTGTTTATTGGAGCGATGGAAAAGTAAAAATGCATCTATGGTGATGACTGTTGCTAGCCAGGTGTTCCTTGTTTGTTCAGCTTCAGATGACGCTCGTCTGCATTAAAACATTCAGCCAGCTTTAATTGACTTTGCTTCTGCAGGCGATGATTCAAAATAAGGCAAAAACAAGTAGAAGACAGCAAAAAGGAAAATGTCTGCTTAAGCTGGGCCACTACACAACTCCAGTGCATAGAAATCAGAAATGAAAAGATAATTCTCCAAGACCTTTGATTTATCTCCAATGTAACACAAGAAGGTGAACAACTTACTTTGTGTCGGCAGACATAAATCACACTTGATGTGATGTTTAAATACATGTGTTCTGTGTTAGGGTTTATTAAGCTCTTGTTTTAACTCTTAAATCTAAACTCTGTGAAGGTCTGGCAGCTGTGAGACATTCATGTTGGCCCGGTGTGCTCTCTGCTATCTCTGCCCTGTCATACAGATGAGGTGAGGGAAGATGCAACACAGGCATGCCTAATTTATCACTGAGAATAAACAAAAATCAAGGGATGTGGAATGGAATGATTCTGTATGACTTCAGTTTAACATCTACAAACACATTTAGACATGCAACAGCTCTGAGTTCACCTTTAAAGTTGTAGAAACACAGCAAACTGCAACGCATTCTCACGCCCAAGTCGTCACATATTGAAACTTTTCCAAGGTTTCCTCTGCGTCTGATTTTGACGTGTCGGGTACCCTCCTCGCGTCAGTTATTGACAAGATGGGGTGGAATCTGTTGTCATAATTGCAGAAAGTGTAGAAAATGCACAAAAATTAACCTTCCCAAAGCCTAAACTGACCTTTATTCACTCTAGACATCCTGTCCCTGACCCTAGTACCTAAAATTAACCATTTTTATAAAGTGTAGGAAATTCACATCAACTACGTGTTCCAAAGCCTAAAATGACTTAATATTCACCCTAGACATCCTATCCTTGACCCCACTACCTAAAATTAACCATTAACCCTGATCCCTTATATTAACCATGGACCCCAACTCAAAGACCTCTTTATTTTGCATCCCAATGCGTCAAACCTGGACGCCGAGGGAACCCGGAAATGCCTGGTGTGTCAAAAACTGATGCGACGGGTGTACCCAATGCGTCAAAATAAGACGCAGAGGGAAGATTGGAAAAGCGTCAATATGTGACGAGTCGGGAGTGAGAATGTGTTACAAACTGTGGTTAATGTGTTGGTCACATTTAGTAGATTGTTTAGTAGGAATTCACAACATCCCTTCATTGCAGTGTCATTGCTGTCAATAATATCAATATGACAAAGAACTGTTGGGACTGTAGGGAATTGGTATAGGATATTCCAAGTGCCTCTTCCTATGAAAGGTAGGGGTGCACTGAAAATTGGCCAGCCGATTTCCTTTCTTTTGGGAAATCGACCGATTTTTAGATAAGATCAGTGGAGAAGATCGGCGGAAGAGATCAGCCTTTCTACTTCCACAAAGGTCTGAAAATCAGCCAATATCCTCTTTTGCTCTGCTGTGAGCACTACCTAATATCCAGTTAAAAGGGTACTGTTCAAAGTATTTCAGTAAAATAGCATTTGAATTTTGAAGTTTTATTGTGACTTTATAATAGAGGTGTGACAATACATCAATCTATATCGATATATCAATTTGAATGGTTCATGATTCAGTTATATCAAGGCAAATTGAAAAATATTGATCTATACTGTCATCCTATGCTCAATGTGAATTGATATCACATGCCCATCTAACAGTCATTGTGTTAGATGGGCATGATATTGCATTATATCGATCGCAGACATGTAAACTGAATTGAATCGAAATCATATCGTGACAGACTTTGTGAAAAAGAGAAATATCTAATTGTCATTCACACATATCGATGTAATATTGTATCATGATAAAGCTGGTGATTTACACCCCTACTTTATAACAACTGACAGTGTCAGCTATTTAAAAAATCAGTATCGGCCAAAATCGGAATTGGCAGGTCAGATTTTTTAAAGATCAGAGATCGGAGATCGACAAGAAAACTGGAATTGGTGCACCCCTAATGAACGACAATAAAATATGTGGACAATTTAATAATCTTTACCTAAAGTTAACATCTGAATTATGAGATAGTGGCTAAAATATTTGGGGAAAAACGATATCCCCTAAGTTTTAGTAATAAACAGTCAGAAGTGTAAATATACTAAGTACAAAAGAGGAACAAGCTTTTAATAAAAGAGAAACATTCAGTCCCTTTTTTGAAAAGTACTGATGTTTTTAAAGATTTAAAATCTAATCCAATGAACACTTTCTATGCACACTATTTTACAACCCACAGCCTTAACAATATTCACATACAAACAAAAAATAATAATAATAATAATGAACTTGAAGAACAGACAACAGCAATAGATTTGAACATTAACCAAGTTTTCTTCCCTCCTCCTGTACCATATGGATCTAATCAGCCAAGAGCAAGCCAGCTGGGACCTCCAACAGTCACCTGTGACGGAGGAGGAGGGGAGGGGGGGAGCATAAGGGACTGCTGGAGCCTTCTCCTTCAGGCCAAGGC
>NW_013952453.1:1016016-1025071 GCF_001266775.1 Austrofundulus limnaeus | reverse complement strand
GGGGTGCGGAGGGAAGGGGTGGCACGAGGCAGCTGAATGTGGAGTGAGTGGACTTAAATGCTGGGGAGACAAAGGCTGCACCTGGTCCCAGTCCGTCCACACACACAGTCACAATACAGCCCACATCTGTTCCTCTATCCTGTGCTCCCTCCTGACCTCCACCCACACACTCGCAGCGCAGAGATGAACACAGCAACCAAAACGACCACATCCATTTAAATTAATTTCAACAATGCATGTGTGATCACTTGCAATGTCAGTTATCATATCCTAAAAAGTAAACAACAGGTTGAATGACTGTGACATTTCTAAAATAGGAGTTCTTGGCTACTTTGTTCAGTCGATGCTCTCTAGGGAATAACACATTCTTAACTGTTGCTATCAAATATATGTTGTTGTAACAATACAGCTAAAACAAAAAGGCTTGCATTTGTTAAATAGTCATTGAAAATAACATGCATTTGCTTTTGTTAGTTTCAAATTATATTACGAAACAACAAACTTGAGAAACTTTAGGCCCCATTCAAGCAACATTTAAATTAACTTTCAACTGTTACTGCAGTAAAGTGCTTTCTGAAGTTTAAACTAGGTTTTGACAGGAATGAAGAAATTAGTTGTTGATTTAGAGGCGCCAGAGCTGGAGGGGGTGGTGGGGAGTAAAATGGGAGGTAAAGATGGTCGATGGGAGGGAATAACAAGGAGAGAAAATACTGTTTTCATTTGGTTTCGTCAGGAAGACAAGCTTGGTTGTCGGATTCAGAGCCAGGCTGTTTTTCTTGGCTCTCATTACCACCTTCCAGCCCCGTAGACTACATATTTGGATAAAACCCAACGTCAACACTCTGCTCCACACTCTGCTAGGACGGGGAGCAATGGGGAGGTGGCAAGGTTGACAGCGAAGGCAAAGCAAGAGCAAAATATACGGGGACAGAAACGGGAGGAATAGACAACTCTGGGAGACGATAAACAGAGATGAAAATATCGGGGGGCTTTGAAAAAGAAAAAGAAATATTCCTGAGATAAATTCCTCACATGTCCCCATGACAGAGTAATGGTGGGAGAAGCCCTTGCATAACCTTCTCTGTCAGTGAGATAATTACAAAAACACTGCAGCTATCCAGCATGCCACATAGTGCAAAAAGGAACCACAGATGGAAATGTACTTAGTGGCAAGCAGAAAAAAGAAAACGAAAGAAGGGACGGCAAGACAGACAGACGCTGACTATAAAACTAAGAATGAGCAGTAAAAAGAGGTACAGTGATGTGATGATGGAGGGAGAAGAACTTTGGCAGATGTTGGACTTTGAAATGGAACGGGAGTCCACATATATAAATGAGGTCACGCTGCGGGGAGAAGAGCAACTGGACGGGAATGGTAAAAATTCACAAAAATTTACAAGTCAGATGCTTGGAAATTATATTACCAAGGCTAACACTTTTTAATGGAACATTTTGAATTAAAAGCATTGAAATCACAGTCTTTTAACTAGAAACATTGCCAAAATAAAAATATATATTTTGTTAAAATGACTTATAAAATGCTCTGCTGCGTATGACGAGAATACAGTTTTCTTAAAACCACAAAAAAGCAAGTATTTTTTTATCCTCTGCTCCGAGTTCTATCATCTGTCAAATGAACATTTTATACAAAAACACAACCTGTGTCAGAGTTTTAAGTGCAGTTTGAATGCATTGTCCCCCATTTACCTGGAGGTGATTGATGAAGGAGGACAGTTATCCCTAAAGCCGTACTGACACGTCTGAGTAAAAGCCAGCTGAAGGCACCTGTACGCTCAATCTCTTATCAGTCAATTCAATTATCAATTCTGCTTTCAAATCAAAAATCCTCACAGCAGCTTCTTCTTTTGAGAGGACTGTAGATTGCATCTGGTTAAAACATGCTGGTGTAGATTCTCAGTCATGCAAGACATATTTTAAGGAAGGACGTTCAAGTTTTCAGATCTGGTTAAAAACCCATTCTCTCTGTGTGTGTGTGTGTGTGTGTAACTACATTTAGCTTTAGCATTAACTGATAACTAAAACCATCAAACAAAAAAACAGTCCGCTTCAGCATTTAAACTCGGTTTTCAGCTCATTTGATAGATTTCAGGAAACAGCAAAGATGAAGTTGGAGCCAAGTTCCAGAGCTCTTCTGACACAAACAGATGATTATATATAAGTGTGTCTGTCTGGAGGATTAAGACAAGGCTCCTGTATATTATAAACCCAGACAATAAACTTAAACTGAAGCCAAGCAAAATAATGTTTTCCCCAAGTTTATACTAATACAAACACACTCACACACACTGAGCTAGTGAGTTACAGTAGTCCATAAAACATGGTATAAGCCTCTGACATGAGAAAACAAAACTAACACATATTAGACCAGGTGGAACAAGCTTTAAAAGCCCAAAGGACTGGGCTCAGGTCCAACCAGATGTCCTCATCGCCACACGGAAGACAACCAAATTTGAAACATTTTAGCATTTAATTGTCTAGTAGGCAAAGGCTGGAGTCGCAGCATTTCAGTTGGAGACCTCTTTCACGTTTTATATTGTTTGCCAAGCAAGTATAAGGTATTTTTAAATAATAGCATGACGTACATAAAGGCAACAGAAGACGTATTGAAGCAAAACATATTTAAAAAGAGGCATATCAATGAGCACGTAAGCAAAAAAATGGGGGGGGGGGGGGGGTCTCAAAAAAAGAAACCAACAATATAGGAGTAAAACAAAAACAAATGCTTTTTTGGAATGGTTGCGTTCTAGTTTTGGTGATGCAACGAATGAAAGGCAGAGCAGTGGGTAGGGTTCAGAGTACATAAACAAAGCTGTGGGCGAGCTTAGAGCCCAGCTGCATGGAAGAATAGAGCCCAACAACCACTGAGAGAGACAGATAAGTAAAACAAAGAGACCAGCTGTGTTGAAAACAATGTGGAGAATGAGACAGATAACTGCAAAGGATGAGTGTGTTTGTACAGTTGCATGTGTTAAGGTGTTATCACTGCATACTAAGAGCGCTGTGTGTCCTGATAACAAACAGTCACAAAATCATGAAGTGATTTCAGCACCGACAGGAAATTCAATATGATTAAAATGCTGATGAGACTTCAAGTTTTAGATCTCAACCAAATCATCTAAAGCAAAATGTGTGCATGGTATCTGGTGATGAGAGGCAGGGAAGTAAGAACAAAATGACTTTGACTGAGATGGAGAGAGGCAACACCACCCATTTCTTGTCCACCCACACACCTCAACACAGTTCTTACATGGTTTTACCGATAATCCTTCTGAGTATCAGCTGTAGTCTTTTGTGGTTTGTACTGGAAAATTGTATTTTTTTTTCTAGTAAATGTAAAAACATCTTACTGCACCAGATCCCACAACAATTAGAAATCTATTTGTGTGTACATTATGCCTCTTTCGGTTAAGGACTGAAAAACTAAGCAACAGTGTCAGTAACAGTCAAATTACTAAGAAATTATGAAAAAATACTAATTCTGTTTGGTAAACAAATAGAATCAGGATGGTCCTGGCAACATTTTATCTGTTTTGGACTATTTTTTGGATGACTTTTCACCCCTCGTAATCAGAGCTGAAGTGACGGATTAGGAACTCAACTGAACCTTTTAAGCATGTGTTGCTGTTGCTCTCAGATCACACTAGACCAGTAAATAAAGCTCTTTCTTTGGGTCACTGAGCAGGTCTTCCAGGCCGGCAAAGGGTCAGTAAACCACTGCAAGAGACCCCCGACTTGTGCACTTAGCACAAAGACAAAAGGCTATGATGTTAATGGGTTGGTAAGAACAGAGATGAGGCAAGCGCAGGTGCTCATTGACTCATGTACACCTCTCACCACGATGAAACGAACGTTCAAAACGTTGCCAAGTGAGAGATTTCTGCTGAACAATAAATGACCAACACTTTCATGCCCATATATGCAAGAACATGCAAGCGTGCACGCACATCCAAATGCACAACCTCTGACAGAATCCCTGGGGCTAGATATCCATGCCCTTGCCACTGGAACTAATAGAGCACTTCCTGCAGCAAACTCTACAAGCAGCTGCTCTGTTCTCTATGCATACATGATAAACTGGAGAAGGGGGTATCGGTGATGAATTCTTCAGAAAAGCACAGGGGTCATTTGTGTTCTGATTCTCCATTTATTCCAACACGTTTAGGGCTGAAACTCACAGCTGGAGTGCTTGGAAAGGAAAGCAATAAGACCAGCAGACATAATGTCTGCAAGACACCTGGTGCACATATGGAGATGTACTCCCTCCCTTAAGTTGAGTGTACACTTATCAAATGGATGATAAGAAACTTCAAAGCCACACAAGTCTACAGCTAAGCATACTCCACGCCGCGTAGTGCTATAAAAATCGCAACTTTTGAATAAAAGAAACAGGAATGTCTTTTGCACAAATGCGTATTCAGATATGAATAGGTCCAGCACAGAGCCAGATGTCGGGCACGTGACAGAGTCCAGAACACCAGGCAGAGGTCTCTGCTTTAAGACTGTGCAGCCGACAGTTAGTCGCTGCTATCTCCCCGATGGCCTGCCCTGGACCAGCCCGGCGTGACGTTGACCAGGTCTCCCTGTCTGTCTTCTGGTTCCTTCTCACACGTCTACTCCTTTCACGTTATCCCTGTCCTCTCATGCTAAAAAACATGAAGACAAGTTCTTCGGTGTCAACTCAGTAGACGGGCAATGCGGACGTCTTACAGCGGGTTTTTATCAATGTCAGAGTTTAACATTTAGACACAGCGTGAAAGTCAGACAGCAGTTTCCCTCCTCTTCCCATATGTGTGGGTTACTGTACAACAGATGCACTGCTTTACCTACTTTCTTCTGCTCTGCTTGCCATGTGGAAGGAATCCTGATTACTTTCTGAGCAATAGGCAGATGACAGGGGATGAGCCCCACTAACACACAAATCCAGTAAATTCACATGGCTGATCATATATCATGACAATACTGGGTAGATTAAGCTTTTCAACAAAAGCCACGGGAGAACGAGAATGGTGAGTCTGTAAAATGGCTTCATATTTTGTTTACAAGAAATGGAAATGCTGTGTTCTCTCTTACTAAAAGCTCGAGGGAGAAATCTTGTTGTAAATGTGAAATTACCATACAATTATTTTAGGAAACGGCAACACATATGATCCCACTTTCAATTAAATACTAAAATGTGTTGATTAAAAAAAGGCTGCAATGAGTGATAAAAGTTAAAGGATAAACTTAAACTAAAGCAATGAAGTTTTTAAGGATAACACCTTGAAAAAAATCAAATTGACAAATGTTCAAGATCCAGTTTTGTTTGTAGGCATTATTATTTTTGAGCATATGGCAGCAGTTTTCTGAGGATGGCATCCCTCTTACCTGAGCTGACAAGGATGAAGGGATAAAGATGAGAGGATGAAGCACCATCTGTACAGTACAGAGCAGCTCTGGGAATTACAGGATGAAAACACACACACATACACACACACTAAGACCACACACACTTTCACTCACCCTTATATGGAGCTAAATTATATCTACTCACTGAAAAATGCCCCCCCCCCCCCCAAAAAAAAAAAAAAAAGTCAGAAAAGAAATGCAACAGAAATCCAAACCTCCACTCTAGCAGAGTCCGCGCTTCAGGTTCTTGAAGAAAGTCAGCTGCAGAGGCAGAGTTTTGCCTTCCTATATCCTCTTCTTTTTTTTTGTCCTTTTCTGAGACTCCACGCCTTCATATGTCAGGCATGTGTTTGCATTCCCACATATGGGAGCTCCAGTGTGGCGAAGGCCAAAGCCAGAGACGCAGATGGCACCCAGATGGAGACGGATAACCGAGCAGACCCGCAAACACTGCAGCGCGCACACTCACACACACACACACACTTCACTTCCCCTCCTGCCTTTTTTTTTCCTGCTCTTTTAGATCGATCGGATGTGAATCTCTTCCTGTCGCCCTGTTCTGCCTCTTTTCTCTCCGTCTAGCTTTGTTGATTCTCTTGTTTTCTTGTTGTTGTCGCTGATTTTGCGTCCTCTCTCGTGCTGTTTCTCTCCGGCTCTGAGTCTCTCTCCTGTCCCAGCCTCCCTCTCTCTCTCTCTCTTCCTTTCAGCTCAGGCTCCTCCTCTGTTTTCCCACACGCTGTCTCCTCCTGTTTTCATGGGTCGAGTGCGCAGGCAACGTCGCGAGCCCCCCTCTCCACCTTCCAGAGTCTCACCGCGCCCACTCACGGCATGGATCCTGGCCAACCATCCGCTGCTGACTGGCCCTATTCAACCTGCATTCACCGGCGGTGGACCCTGCAATTAACATAACTAATTGCTTTGGCACCTAAAGGCTAAACAAGAGGCTGTGCCAAAGGAGACAATCATACGTGTGTGCATCTGCCTGCGTGACGTTAACGCGAGGCCCACTCCCTTTCGCCATCCCCTCCACCTCATACAAGACAAGTGGGGGATCTCCCTTTAAAATGTTTTTTATTCTAATCACCCCCACCTCCCTATTCAGCTTCTTCCATTGAAGTCCTCTTTTGTCTCACTTCCTTAATGCAGCCAAACCATTGAGGGGGACACTCCAGGAGCTTGAATGAGTTATTTTGCTCTCCTCTTTGCTCTCTCTATATAAACCCCCAAGTTAAACCTAAATCACCATCTGATTTATGCCCGGCCATGTGCACAAGTGGCGGAGACAATGCAGGTCAAGATAATAGCCACCGGGCTGAGATCGGGAAGCTTGCACACATCTATAAATCCTGGTCATTATTCCCTCCCGTTAGTTCATCTTGAGAATGGTCAAAAGATTGCTAATGTGCTTAAATTCATATCGGGAACAAGAGAAACTGGAGAAATGTCTCTTTTTTTTCTGAATAAAATGCAATGTGAATGTTGTGCTGAATGGTTTCGTTGAAATTTGCTGAAGAAGTTAGCTGAAACGGAGCTGGAAAAACTAAAAGAAACAAAACATTAATTTGTCCTGATGTATCTCAGTAATCCAGGTAGAAAAAATCAAAAAGAAAACAATAAGTAGGTCCTCTGGATGGGTTCTTCTTTAGTGAAACGTTTCGTCTCTCCTCCAAGAGACTTCTTCAGTCTGATGAGTTTCAGGTGAACTCAGCCTTATAAGCACTGCCTCCACATGGACAAACAGGTTAGTCACATGCAAAAGAGGGCCATCGCCTAACAATAGGCTTGATTAGCTCTATTGTTCATAGAGGGTCATGTGCCCCATCACCTGACTTATTGGTTTGGTTGCTTCGGCTGTGGTTATTTGTTGTTTTGTTATGTGTATGTAGTGAGTGCAAGCGGGGTTCAATGTCCCCTTGTTTTTGTGTCTCTTTCCCTATTTGTGTTGGTATCGTTGGGGCCCTGATTCACACATTTTTCTCACAGGGGGCTGAGTCATACTTGCAATAACAGCGTTGTAGGACTAACTTAGCATTGTAAACACTAACTTAATGATAATAAAGTGGAAAATAATGCTGATTGATTATTACAATATGTGGTAAAATTAAATTCCACAATAAATCATAATGTGACTGAAAGAAGGAATTATAGATATACACAAATGAATAAATAGTCTTCATTTGTGATTCTGGATAATAAATCAGTATTCAGACAATGAGGCATTAATCTGGTTTTAATTAGACAACCAATAAGTAAGAGAATATAATCAGTGAGACAATTGGTGCCCAAATGTCATTAATTTAAAACAATTCAATTAGAATGAGGTGCTACCACTCCCATTCATTTGTCCAGAAACATGTAATTCATGTGTTGTTACTGCTCTGGACAAAGCATTGAAAGCTTTAGCCGAGATAGTATCAAATGTCTCCTTTCAGTAACAAAATGGTTTAGTGTGGAGTTTATTTTTACCACATAGTGTAAAAATCTACATTGTACATCAATGTCTTCTGTCTCCTTTTCTCTCCTCTTACAAGGCTTGCTCTATTCAGGGTGCATCTGGTCAGTCAGCAGGGCCAGGTGGTTGAGAAGGAAGGGGGTGGAAAAGAAGGCAGAAGGCTTGCATCTGCATGCATACAGTAACCAACATGTCATTTTAGCACACTGAATTTGGTAGACACCAGTGACAGACATAAAAAAGACCAGTTTTTACACTCATCTTGAAATACGTTGCACAAATAAACATATTTTTCAGCATCCAGTCAAAACTTATCTAAACTTAAATAAAACTTCTTTGCATTATAGTTCCTGGGAATAAATAAAGACAATGACAGATTCTGAACAAGTTGAATCATCAGAATGATGAGAGGATTTTCAGTGTGCAAATGGCATTTGTTATTTCTTTGAAATCCATAGTTTTCATGTTTGTTCAGCCACAGGGTCTGCATGATGTAAACTCCATCATTTGTATTAGTCAGCGGGGTTCACCAGGTCCCTCTGAGGCTGACTGCATGCATGCCAAACATCTGTAACAACACAAACTAGTAGGGCTGTCTGGATCAATCTCCCACCAGGAAAAAAAAATCCCATAAGACAAAGCAGACCATGAACAGAAGAACTGGCTGCTATTCAAACCACTATAGTGTGTTGTACATAAAGAAAAAACAAAACACTGCAGACCCAGTACACATGTAGATGACAAACTTCAAATCGTCTGAGCCAAAATGAAGAAGGCAGTTATGGTAACTGTATAATCAAAATTCCCTGTTCAAACAAAATATTGTTTTTCTGATCAGGCAACTTTTGAAAATGATTCTCTAAAAAAAGAATAAAAATATAAAATGGTTTTAAGTCTGCACTGCTAAAAAAACAGAATACCTAAGTAACATTACATTATAATGTAATGGAAAATCAGTGGGCCATGTTCCCTTTTTTTTCTTTTACTGCTACACTGACCTCTTTCAGCTGTTTGTGTGTGTGTGAGAGTGTGTATGTGTGTAAAAGATAAGGCGTGAGAGAGGGAAAGAACAAGCAAGTATGCTTCATTTGTATCAGTTCACACGCTCCCTTCCTGAACTTCCTCTTTTAGAAAAAGTAAACAGTATTTTTTTAGGACAGATAAGGGGATTTCAAGATGAGTAAAGCAGGATGCAAA
>NW_013952453.1:997993-1015991 GCF_001266775.1 Austrofundulus limnaeus | reverse complement strand
GGGGGGGGGGGAAATAAACAGTAGAACAGTTTATTAGTATTTTATCCTTTTTTAAACTGACTTACTGTACAATGATTAGTAAAACTTTTCCATCATGCCATAGTAATGGATTTTTTTTTTACCTCAAACTCCATTCATTCACTTTTATTCTAGCGGAGCTAAAATATTTTTAAGGCCAAAAATTGCCAACAACTAGCATAACCTGGTTTGAAGTCAAAACGTTCTATCATTCTTTTCACATGGAGATGGAAAACTATTAGAATAAGATGCTAAGCTGAGAAAGAGAGAGAGCTCCTGACATGACTATCCAAGCTGTGAAACTGTAATTGTGAAAAATGTAATTAAATTAAACTGTTGTCATATAACCATCTGATTCAAATTTGATGATTTAAAGCAAAACAAAATTAAACAGATGATTATTTTGAAAAATAGATGAGTGCTGCGGCAGCTATGCAATTTCCCCTCTGGTCCTCTGAGTCTCAGCTCTTGCACTTCAAGTAGCATCGCCACAGAGACATTAACTTTTTTTTTTTTATGAGTGCCCCAAAAACTGTGCACATTTTTTACAAGCAGCTTTCAAACATAATGCATAAAGAAGAAATGTCCATTAAAGGAACTCCCCTTTGCATCAGGACTATTCAGCAGAATGTTAGATTCATCTTCTAAAGGCGGTCCAGCTAACACATGGTGAGAACATTTCTTTTTTAACTCCCTCTTAGGAATTTGAAAGTGTAATTTTGGCGATTGCATTTCATTTGGATATTTGACGCTGTAAAATCTCTGTGAAATGGTGGCAAGGATCTTTATTAACAATGAAAAAGTAAAGCTTTTTTCAGCCACAGCTTTATAGAACTATTTTTAGCAGCATCTTTAACTAAAAGATTTGAATATGTATCACCAACAAAAAATATTCAAAACAAAAGGAGATATTTCCTGTTTATAGTTTTAAAGCAACACCTGAACCACAAAAAAGCATTTACAGCACAGCATAAATGTATATAATCTGAGAACTCTTGTGACTAAACATACTGCAAAAATTACAAACACTGTATACAATAATGATTTTCCATAAGTCTAAATTTTCATATAGACAGATGTCTTCATTTAATTTGTCTGATATCTACTTCGCCAAATCCTATTTTTGCTCTGTTTCTAAATGACCAGGATGTTTCCCATCTCTCGCTCTTCTTCCCCTCTTTGCCTCCATCTGATCAATGTTCAGACTCTTGATGTTTCCTAATCTGATGCAGCCACAGATTTTCCTGTCTGATTTCACAAGGCTGCACTTACCATTACATCTTCTGCAGCACATTTATCTAAAAGGGACACGTCATTTTTCCAGGTTTTCATCTGTCTGGAAGATTGTTTACTGTAAAAGAAATAATATCACTGACATCAAATATGATGCTTGTTGGTACTAATTAAGGGTAAAGTGAGTGCTATTTTCTCTGTGTGCAGGAACAGATGCATGATGGGCCATGCGAAGAAAAAAACAGTGTAAATTTACTGTATATTTTGCTTCTGGCAAGTGTAAATTAAAGAGTCTTGGAGGGTTATTAAGTTTTCTAGAACATCCCACCCACAAGCACATTGTGCAGGCGCACGCTTCTATTTCTATTTCCTTATAGGCACAAGAAAAAAACAAACTCCTTGCTTTATTCTTAGTTAACCACCAAATGTTTCTGGATTAAACAGCAAGTCTTGCTGGATAAATGCGATGGTTAAAGGTGTGACAGTTTAAAAGTGAATTCTCTGTTTACTTATTGGTTTTGCAAGTAACCAATTTGGGTGAAACTTGTTGGAGATTTTGTTCAATAAACGCCACATCCAGTCATCTGATGTTTCACTATAGAACTCGGATATTTCTGTAAAACAAACCATATGACAGACTTGATCCAGCTATTCTGTAAAGACCTATATTTTTGACCTAATTTTACTCAAATGGTGGAGATCCCTGCTCTCGCATTTTATCCCTGAGACTGTTCAGGTAGCAGTAAATTGTAGCTTGTGAATCCCCTTCTTTGTTGAATCCTGTTGCATTGCACTGATGTGTTTCAAATGTGATTTTCCATAAAAACACACACACACACACACACACACACACACACACACACACACACACGATCATGCTACGTGTATATGTGACATCCACACTGATCCCACATTTCTGGAACCCAAAGCTGAAATATTAGAAACGCTGCTGATTCAGTTTTAGCTTTGAAACGCTGCAGATGAAACCACCCATTTTCGAAATAGAATTGTACGCGATGTAGCGATAGCTCCACTCTCGTGGTCAGACACAAAACTCAGTTTTGATTTGTACTGGTAGGCAGAGTATGGTACTTGGAACTCAATCCAAACCGCACATTTGATTTGACGCTGGTGTAGAGGAAGACGCATGCTATCATTTTCACAAATATGTCACTCTCCATTAAAGCTAAAAGGACGGCTGACATTTTTATTCACTAAATACAACACATGAGGTTTACAGTTATGTTTTTTTCTTGCTATCTCAGTGTTTGTTGTTATGTGGTACTAGCCTGTTTTGAAACTTCATTTTGGTTCTGAATAGCACAAAACTTGCCCAAAATTACTGAAATGGGCAACAAAAGAGCTCCTCCAGAGAACTCAGGTATGTGTGTGCTGATAGGGGTTGCTGCTTCATTGTTTTTCATGCACTAATGAATAGATGAAGCTTATCTACTAAAACACAATTAATACAATAGAAGAAACAAACCCAAGACTGAAAACCTCATCCACTATTTGCAACACAGTGTGAAGAAAACGTGATTTACACAGCTAACTTGTTGCTCAATATGTTGCCTCATGTGAACTTACCCAGTGTCACTACTTTTCATATACATGTGCAAACCATTTCAAAGCACATCATAACAATCCAGAACAATGCAAGCTAGCATGTTTTTTAGAACATGAGGAGAATGCCTGTATAAGGATTTAACTTTTACCCAGATATTGTTTATGTCAAACCCTGTACTGGTTAAGCCTAAAGGTTGGAAATTCCAAGTTAGAGCAAAATAAACAAGTTAAAGTAGAATGAGATTTTAACAAGATATTTTTATCTTTCCTGGAAGTCTGCTCCAGGCACTCCCTACCGTGTAGGAGCTGATGGCCAAACCAACAGCTGTAAACGTGAATGTGATTGCTGAATATCTACATCATCACGTTGAACTCTATAGCAAGATGCTCAATGTGCACATCATCACATAGGAAGATGTAAGTTGCATGTTCATGCCTAAAATGGGAAAATGAATCAGAATTATTTTAAGTCTATTACTGTGAAACTGTAACATTTCTGCATTGCAGACCAAGGCAGTGTTGAAAGTTTGTTTTAGGGCCACTCTGTGAGGGCAACACAAGTATTTCTTGTTTCAAGAATTCATTCCCAGAGAAAAATCTCCTTTATTTGAAGCGCGCTTGTGAGTGGGCAACTGCAGAGAAAGTCCAGACCTGAGTCTCTGCACATTCTCAGACCTTTTCCAGAATTCATGTGTCAAAAACATCTACAACAGAATGAAGTTGAGGTCGATGTTGTAAAGCTGGGAACATGCGACACTATTTTCATGTTAAGTCTAGATTTTTCTAAGTCAGATATTTTTGAGAAACTGAGCAATTTGGTTGGATAGCACAGCATTAATGTCCCAAAAAGCACCGACTATAAATTATCTCTCCCATAATGCACGTTGATTATGCATGGGAATTCCTTGTCGGAAAGTGGGAGAGTTCAGTATTTAAGATGGCAAGACACTTACCACTTTTTACTTTAAATAGTATTTCTGTGTTTTTTTTTCACATTTAGTCAGTTGTACACTTAGTATGTTTCAGTGTTTATAAGAGGATGTGTTAAAATGATGTTTCTGTGCAGGAAAAACCTAGTAGAGCTCAGTTACTAGCTGTGTTTCTATTAACCATGAAAATGCACAAATTAGAATTTCGAAAATAAATTTGCTCAATGGAAACATGTCAATTACGAAAAAAAATTATGTTTTTTTGACTAAATGTTTTTTCGCTAGGATGAGGTGGTTTTTCGGCCGTATTGAAATTGGTGTTTTTCGAAAAACTGCAATGGAAACACTTTTTTTGCATCACGGGAGTCATGTGATCAACAACCGGCTGTTTCTAATGGCGAAAAAGACGATGACGAAAAAGATAACAGGTAGTAGAAGTAGTACTAATATCACAGAAGTAGTAAAATGAAGAAAAAACACAGCATACGTATTCGCTCCTAAGTAGGGCTTGTCGCTGGAAAGCCTCAATAAAAGACGCCGACGTCTCCTCTGATGATGAGCGCTAATGTCACGGTAGCAATATGCTACGTGTTTACATCCATTGCCGCCATGTTTGTAATGACTTATCGCGAGAACAAACGTATTCACGCGTGACTTTACTAGTATTTCTTACTTAATGGAAACGCCGCAGTTCCAAAACTGTGTTTTTCGACATTAACAGAATATTGACAAAGTTTTGCGCATATTTGCAATGGAAACACAGCTACTGTTAGAGGTGCTCAGGCAATGAGACGAGGAACGTGATGTTTCATGTTTCGTCAAAGTTAAACATGAAGTGGTGTGTACGAAGTTAATTACAGCTGGCCCTTTGAGGGCCACCATAATGGTCTAAAACTATCTAGACGTGGAATACAAATTTTCATGATGAGTTACTTTGAGTTTACTACATTTGCATTCTTGTGTGGATTTTATATAGAAAAATGTCAATAAAAATTACTGGACTATGTTTTAGGATGTGCAGGTGTCAATTAGCTTGTGTGTTTTCAGAGTAGATTCACCAATTTGTTTGCTTTTAATGGTTTACGTCATCTGCAATAGTTTTAAAATTCCTTCAGTTCAATACTACAAATTCCCAAAAGGCTCATTCACAGCTCATCCTAAAGTCATTAAACACAAATGAGTGGTTGGTCACGGGGGTCCCACGGTGCTCTTTGACAAAATAACCACTGACTGGTACTTTACCCCCTCTTGACATCCCACAAGCCCAAACAAGCCTCATCCCCTGACTTTCCCCTTTACAGTCTACCAACCTGCCCTCACCCCACTCTGTCCTTTTCATTCAGTTGTACCCTCCTTTTCAGTCTGACTCGTATCACCCATAACAAATGAGCCCCGCATTTTCTCCCCCTCCTTTCTCTCAGTTTCTGTCTCTACACTCTCTCTCTCTTTCCCTTCTTCGCTCGGTGCTGATGAAAGGCAGGCATTGAGCCGGCAGTGGCATTCCAAAACCTCAGGCCTCGGCTCCAGTGTGTCTGGCTATTCAACACTGCTGGGAGCCATTAGTTTAAGTAAAGCCTGACCCGCCTACTCACCCACAGAAAACCGTCAGATCTCCTGTTACATTCTACACATCGAGGGAAATCACACGGTTTGCTCTTTGGGTACAACAAGTGTGTTGTGAAAACAAACGAGATGAGCAAATCTATGAAATGGGGAAAAGCAAGCGGAACATCTTGACGAGACAAAGGGAGGGCAAGTGCGAAAGTGCTCATGTGTCGGTATGAGAAAGCGCCTAAAATTTACGAGTGGTGGGTCACGCGCTCACTTGGCTGCATCTTCTTTAACTTTCCACACAGAGAAGCCAAACCCTTCTAACCAATAACTCCGCTTAAGCGATTGTCAACAAGCCCACACTTTTCAAAAACTCTCCATTTAACTTCTGTACCAGATACTGGATATCCATCCACGGAGTTCACGTAAACCTGGACTGCAGCAGTTTTGCTAATTGGAAAATGATATCGTGAACCAGAGCTTGATCCGTCTTGCCAGCTTTGCCCAATTGTCGGCACATAAACATAAATAGTTCTCATAAACAGTTCCATACTTGGGAGAAGTCCTGTGTTCAACAGTGTGTACTTACTGAGAAACTGACAAGCCCACACACAGATATTACACGTGTAGACAGTAACAACAATGGACATTAAATTTAGATGACAGGGCTTTTGTAAATGAATGTCGTACAGTATTTTGTTCACAGCTTATGACATATGAACCTATTTCCATATTTCAACAGCAAATCAAAACGCAAAATAATCCCAACTTGATTATTTATTATTGTCATAGTTTCATTGTGAAAGACAGGCTGATGTCTAAATCATACTACAGACTGACAAAACTGAACTCTACTTTTGTTTGGATGTTATATGTAAAATTAAATGAATATTTAGACAATGTGATATAACTGAACCTTATTAAGGAGTCATTTGTTATTTTGCCACTTGTATAATCCTATGTACCTGCAATTGTTCTAACTCTACTCTCTATTAAGTAAATTAGTAATGGGATAAGCTACAACTCCCACTCGTGTCAGCCTCATTCCACTGAACTGCTTAACTTAAATGCACATGGCCAGTTGGCAAAGAAAGGAAAAGTTGTCTTCTTTAAGGAACAGGTGATGACAGCACCACCTACGATTCAGCATTTCTTTACACTGTTTTCTTTTGCCTGATGTGAGAAGGTTCCCGCTTCCAGCAGTTGATTCTAAACTGTCCATCTCTCCTTCTTTTTTTTTTCTCCCTGAGGCAGTAGGAGCAGCTGTGTTGTTCTCTTCCCTGGCGATGGCCACACCTGTGATCTGCAGGTGGCTCATCTGGCAACGAAGCTCGGAACACCTGGCCAAGCAGAAATAGAGCCTTCGGGGCTTTACTTTCTTTGTGTGTGTCTGTTTGTGTGTGTGTGGGTGTGTGCTTGGGGTAAGAGGCTTGGGGATTTCTGAAGTGCTCAAAAATAATAATAATAAATAAAACGCTGAAGGAAGATACCGGCTGCCTTTGCTTTCCCACACCGACGCACTCATCGAAGGGCATGTGGCAGCACTTCCCAAGGTTAAGCCTCAGGGACGTTTAGACTCGTCAATGTCACAATACGATCCACATTTGTGTTTAAAATTTATAGGGAAAGAGTGGCGACATAAGTTATGTTTTACTTGTTCTCAAACATTTTCTTCTCAAGACACAACAAAACCACCTCCTTCGTCCATTGCAATCTCTGCAACTGAGCGTCTGAACGAACAACAAAGGACTTTTGGCAGCACCTGTGACTTTGTTTCTTTGCGCACTCACTGCTGGTATGACATGTTGCTGCAGAGCTCTGCCTAGACAAACAAGTAAAGACAACAAGCAGAGACGCCAGCTGGGGACAAGATACACAAACAACAGCACCTAGAACATCATCCGTGCTGCGAGCAAGAGCAGGCGGTGTGCAGTCGAGTGCAGACCCTCTCCTCTGACAACACAAGGCCTGGTGAGAGTGAAATCAGAGAATGGACAGATGAGGCGAACTTGACAAAAGTCATAAAACTCAACAAGTGACACAAGGAAAGAAGAGGATAGATGTAAGTTTTGGCACAAACTCTATTGCCTTTTGTGTCAAATCTATCAAGCAAAACCGAAACTACTCCTCATCTTCATTCAGTTACAGGAAGAACTCGTCTAATACGATCCTTATGTTCAAGATAATAAGTGATGATCATTCAGGCCTACCTCTTGCTATAAAAAATACTCTTGTAAAGAGAGAAAAATAGGCAAAAGGAACATCCTGACACAAGACAAAGAAAAGCCTTTAAAAAATGTGTCACATTGTCTACATCTTGTCCAACATGGCTCATGGCGTTCTCACAACAAGTTCTCAATTATAACTCAAACACAGCTGGATGTGGGCTTTCCTCTGCTCGATGACAGGCCAGCTGCAGTCGGACTCCAGCGTGGCAGCCAAGACAGATGTGTAGGGGTGGAAAGAGGAATAAGAGTATAAAAGGAAGGCAAATAAGGAATGAGAACACAAACACTGGGTGGGAATGTTAGGAACAAGAAAAAAAAGAAGAAAGGTTGTAAAGAGGAGGCAGAAATTTGAGACAGAAACAGGAGGAGAGAAAGAAGCACTTGGGTAACACTGGAAGGCGTGGAGAAAGGGGTTAACCAATGCTAACTCCTCTTTGTCTGGAGCAAGTGGGAAATGATGGAAAGAAGTGAAAGGCATGCAAAGTAAGAACAGCGGGAGGCGTGTTTAAAAGGCAAGTTGTGGTGATAAATTTATTTTACAGGCTCATTTTAATTTTACTTAAAGTAGACGTGTAAATAAAAGGCCTGCACACAACCTTTAGATGTGCTTTTAACCATCCCCAACAGAAACTACAATAAAATTGCCAATCTTACCAAGTCTTACAATTTTATATGCAGCCAAAAATTATGTTTGATCTTGTTTGGAGGCTTATATAGCAAGAGCAGAATGTGTTAGATTATTAATTTAGCCTGGGAAATTTTCTGTTATTTACATGCATATGTCTTATTGCCTTGGCAGATTATTTCTCGTAATTTGAGAAGATTCAGACTATAATGTAGCACTTTTTAACTTATCTTAGAAGGCAACGTTTTTGCAATATGCATGCTTTTTTCCCCATGATGATCTAAATGAAGCACTTTCAACAGATAAAAACACAAAAGACGTTTTAATTCCTCTTGGCTGAATGTTTTAAGCCAAATATGCAAAACCAGCCTCAAATCCTGCAAGCCGCCTTTTTGCAATAGTCAAATGTGTCAAAGCAATGTTTACGCTGCCTCATGACACCTGAATGCAGAGATCTTTAGCTGTGGCTGAGGGGGTAACAAAATGACAGTGTTAACAACTCTCAGAAGCCACGCTGAAACCTGCAATCTATTGTGCAAAACACAGCTGGGTTATCTTTGAAAAGCAAAGGAGTGATGTTTTTTTTTTTTTTTTTTTTTTTTGGGAGCACAGATGCTCTGGAATCACTCGTCTTCTACGCGACTGCTGTTTCTGAGGTCTGCAAATGTCAGGCGATCCTCTGTGCAGGATCACATCTGGATCCCATCCATCCAGGGGCTCTGTGCAGTGCCGCGCAGCAACAAGAAACAGCTGTGCAAAACTGGCTTCAATTAGCTTCACATTTTCCCTGACAGTTAATCCCCTTCCACTCTCATTCTCTCACTGTTTCGTTCCTTTAACTGCTCGGTCACTCCCGCCCCCCTTTCTCTCTCTCTCTTTTTTTAAAGCTTTGTTTCAGGTTGCCACAGTGTCTGAAGTGAAAGATAGAGAAACACAGTAGGATAAATTGGAAACAGACCTTCAAACAGAAAGTATTTCGAAACTTGCAACATGACAGATCCTGTCATAATAAAAAAAAAACTGATGATGCTGTTTGGGATTCAGAACAATTAAACTCGATAAAAGGCTGCAGTCATTTGGCCCACTTATTTTAATTTCCTGTCAGAGTAGGAAATGCAGCAGTAAATGGGTCATTCAAATCTTTGAAAACAATTTTCACTGTAAAGACTCATTGTTTCAAATGACACATGCAATTTCAGTTTATATTTGGATAAAGTTTATTACTCAAACAGAGGATGATTGTCTCTGTTGTGGTCAGCACATGTGCACCATTGGATAAGTCAGGACTTTTTTTTTTTCCCTCACTGATACCACACCTTGCAAACATAAATGGGCTCCAGCAGTGCAGCACAGTGAACAAAACATTGCCACTCGTGAGTCATTAATGAAACTCAGCTTGAACTAATTCAGCTGCACACAGTCTTGACTCAGCTATAAAGTGCAAGGAATTGGTCCAGCGATAGGAAATAGGAGCCAGTTTTTAGGTGAAGGAGCTGATCTGATGGGCTTGATGAGCAAATCTGGAAGGTTCTGCAGTCATTGTAGCCCTCGGGCTCGAGTAAAACACTAACAGGTGGTAGTGCTGGTGGAAAAGACCCACGCATAGACCAGAGGGAGCGAGAAGGAGACTGGGCTCTCAGCCTGACACGCACAAACACACAGCCAAAGGCTCGGATTTGACAAAAACACAGCTAAACCCAGGCGTGACACACAGCAATGCATACAGGGGGTTTCAAACTGAACTGATTGCACATACATTCACATGAATACAAACACATGCCTCTCCTTAAGACATGGTGTTGGGGGTGATTCAGAATAGATCTGAAGGCACATCTCTACCTCCAGGATGGGGGGAAATTCTACCACATGGCAAAACACAAAAGGGCCCACGTCTGGCAACGTCGACAGCGCACTCAAGCCAAAACCAATTAAGGCTCTAATGCAAACCTGCAGGGCTCCTTTTGTCGTTTATTTCCCCTTTTAATGTCAGAGGATTGGAATCCGAGTCGATCACCCACCCCAAAGAAGAGAAGAGGGGAGGCGAAAGGAAAAATTATCGGCGGTTCCAAATTATCCACATGTTTTTGAGTGGAGCTAATTGAATCAAGGAGAAATGGAAATGATTGACTGGTGTTGCAATGTTGAGACTACAAGCCGTTTAACACATTTTCTCCTAGTGAGCAAAGAGCATTCACACTTCCCAGCAGGCCATATAAGCTTTCTGCATCAATTTACTCCAACTAAATGGAATCAAAAGAAGACAATAAACATATCTGATCTGTTTTTTATTATTGTTATTTATAGCTTTAGCTAAATTGACCAAAAATGGTAAATTATTGCTCTGTATGACAGTGCACACTCTGCTGCTCTCTGCTGGACATTGCACCTTCATTATTATTGTCAACATCATCATGACAACATCATAAGCTTTACATTTGTTGTCAATCTGTCAGTTAAGAGTTCTCTAGGGAGTCAGAGTGACACCACGCTAAGTTTGGGCTTCAGGTCCCAGTGACCTCACAGTCCCTGCTTAAAATCTCATTTAAACACATGTAATTATTCAAACCGACTGACACGTGGACTCCATGAATCCATTTTTAAACATATCTTTCCTCATCAAAACCGCACTTAGCAAACATTATTACGCGATCCAGTCACTCCACTGTAAAAGCCCCCAGGCCCCGCTGACCCTGCTTGGAGTGCGTGGGACTGTACCATTGACTTCTGATGTAAAGCAGGCAAAAAGAAATAAAAAAAATCTCCCTGGCATCAAGCAGCAGTTCCATCCTGGTTTCACACCGCCTGGTGTTTTTGTCTTGAAAGGCTGTAAACTCCAGATGGCAAAGAAAAAAAAACTTAGCTCGGTGGATTAAGGGCTTCAAATCCTCCACTGAAAAGACACATAGGCCCAAGCTGCTTTTCACTCAAATGGGAGCACAATAGCTGTCTTGTGGGCGCTATATCTAGGATAATGTGTCTAATAGAGAATGTGTTACGCACAGTTCATTCTCACAACGTAATGGACCTTAATGAGCGTAAGATCTTAGCAGACAAAAGGGCTGGCAGGGGTTTTGTTTGCTCATTATAATGATTTGAAACATCAGAATTTTATTTTTATTTATTTATTATTTTGTTGTTGTTGCTTTGATTGTCATCTCTTTAAGATAAAAGTCCAATCCTGGTATCTGCTACACTTTCAGTAGCTGCCTGAAAAATGCATCTCTTGAACTGAAACCCACTAGGCTTCTCTTCAAACATGTTTCAAGCCGAAGACATAAGCGAATAGTATGGTAAATATCTACATGTCTGTTTTACTGAAGCTGAGAAAAAAAAGAAAAGAAAAGTCACTTACTGGTTGTGTTGCTCAGCATTCTAACCATGCCTTTCCTTGTTTATGTTTTATCTTGGCTGAATGATTTGCGATCTCTTCTGGAGTCCTTCTTCCTCTCACTTGCTTCTACGTCTTTAAAACATTTCAGCCCTAGAAAGAAAAAAAAAAGGAATGAAACAGTCTGATTCAACATCAACTATCTTTTGTTTCCTTGGACACAATAGATAATATTTGCGTGGGTGGTACTAATTGTAGAAGCCCAATAATGCTCTTTTACAGCGGGCAACTGTGTCTCAGTAATGATTTACTCCAAAGGGGGGAACAATAATGAGACTCAGAGCTGTAATCCTCACATCAGACTGCCTTGAGCAAAGACTGTAATGACCTGAACTTGTTGGCTTATTGATTTTATTCTGCACGTCCTAAATCTAAAACCCAACCTCCTCCAAGAACCCTCAAGTGGATGAAATTGAGGAATTTTTCTTTCCTTGAAAAGGTCCAGTACCCTGAGGGGGGACGATAACATAAATAAACAAAAGTGTTGACACTTTAAATGTTTAACCACCAAATGATTTGGTATAAAACAAAAAAAAAAACAGTGTCATCTGTTGAGTTTGAGAGTTCGCCAGAACCCCAAAGCCCACACAGTTAGGCTGGATCTGGACTTCATCCAGAGTCTCACGTGTTATTCTTCTTTACAAGCATAATATTTGGATGCTGGCAAAGACGACTGTGAGCTGCAACACCCACTCCGGTACACACGCACATCTATGCTGCCATCTCTTCATCCTCCCCTCCTACAGCCACCCACATATGCCACATGCTCCTGTCCTCCTCCTCCTCCTCCTCCTTCCCCTCCAGCTCCCCCATCCTCCACTCCTGCCAGGCTGCCACCTGCTATCTGCAGCATGCCGCACAGCTGCTCTGCTACAATAACAAATTAAAGTCCACCGTGGCAGGCAGGAGTCATTACCTAACTCTCCTGCCACACGAGTGTTGAAGAGCTATCAGCCTCTGTGAAATTTCCCTTTTTAATGATTTAAGAAAGGCCAGTGCTCATTGGTTAGATGTGAAGATGAGGCTCGGGGTCATTTATGGTTTGAATTTAATAATCACCGAGACACAGTGAGGTGTGGGTGCTTGTCGGGTGTTGATGACTTCAAAAAAAGGATCGGATTGTTGCTTCAGACGGTTCTTTGTACAACAGTTTTATTTGTTCAGTTTAGAAACAGAAGCCAATAGGTTATGTTTTACTGTGCTTTGGAAAATGTTGAAACACTTCATGTCCATGCATATGGGGTGCCATTTGTAAAGTTACACAGTCAAAAATTACCACCAGTATTTTAGTTTTATTTATCCTTTGAAAAAAAGAACAGATTTATTGTTCAAAGTCAGTTTTTCACCATATGATTCATAAATGTCATAGTTTATAAACTAAATATTTAACTTACAAATTAAATATTTAGTTAACAAGCTAAATATTTAAGTTGCAACCTAAATATTTAGGTAGCTAGCTAAATATTTTAAGTTAAATATTTAGGTAGCTAGCTAAACATTTAAGTTTCAAGCTAAATATTTAGCTCAAAACTAAATACTTAAGTCACAAGTTAAATATTTAGCTTGTTAACTAAATATTTAACTCGTAAGTTAAATATTTAGTTTATAAACTATGTCATTTATAAATATATGAATCATATGGTGAAAAACTGACTTTGAAAAATAAATCTGTTCTTTTTTTCTTATAAAAGGCTAAATAAAACAAAAATATTGGTGGTAATTTTTGACTGTGTAACTTTACAAACGGCACCTCATACCTGCAATACATGTTTGTGTGTGGCTGCATTATTTTAAGGAGTGTGTACAAATTTAAAATATGTACCTCGCTGAAAAATATATATTTTATAGGATGTAAAAAATCATTTTAATTTGTCTTGTTTGTCATTGAAGTTCTCATTATGCTACAGGAAAGTTGTGGTTCTGTAGTTCTGTATATAACAATCATCCACTTTGTCTGCAGGTGCACCCATTGATAGAAGATTACAATAAAAAAGAGAATTTTGTGCTGCAGTAAACTGCTTTTGCAATCAGCAAAACATTTTTTTTATTTTAAAGTTATTACTGTAACTCACTCTGGACACTTTATCCACTCTATCCATATTAATCAACTAACTCATGACATTTAGTTTTATATTTCTGCAAGAAAACTGCTTCTGAGCTCCCAGTAGTTGCTCTAACCTTGAACAGAAAAATGTATCAAGAAGTACAAGAGCATTCCATCTAGTTTGACTATTGAGTTATTCTATGGTTACATGTCAATATGGGAAATACATTCCTTTTTCCTTAAGAGCTTCATAGTTTTTTTTTAGATCTAAGCACAGTTATCATCATCATTTCAG
Source organism: Austrofundulus limnaeus (assembly GCF_001266775.1). Taxonomy (NCBI): domain Eukaryota; kingdom Metazoa; phylum Chordata; class Actinopteri; order Cyprinodontiformes; family Rivulidae; genus Austrofundulus; species Austrofundulus limnaeus. The sequence goes on along the minus strand of NW_013952453.1, from coordinate 1,002,114 downwards.
TGTTTAGTCATCACTTATTTATTCAGTCGTATAAAAAGTATTTGATTTTGACAACAGCGTCATGTAACTCATCTCCTCAACCAGCTTTGTGACAGTTTAACAAAGAAACAAGAAGTCAGTTAGCAGGATTCTGAAGTCAATGAAGAAACCAGCTCAGACGATGGTGGGATTTTCAGAGGCCAACACGGTCCCTCTGTGTGACAGCTGGCCATTGCCCCCTTTTGTTGCCTTTGAGCGTCTTTGTCACAGTCTCTTTAATCACACCAACAGGCCTGTTACACAGCAAACAAGCTGACCTGACCTGTGAGCTGACTGGATAACAACATATAGATGTTGCAAAGATTTTTTTTTTCTTTTTGACATGCAGCACTTTTTCATTGCTTTATAGACTTTCACAATACCCACTCGGGCTAAAACACAAACCCACTTGGGCCTATGATTATCATCAGGTTATTTAGTTTTTCCTGTTGTTAAAGGTGGCGCAACTATGTTTGCAGGATGATCGGTTTCACCTGTTCCCCCATGTTTGCCTTGTATGTCTTCTTGAATGGGTGTTTGTTAACTGAACCCTCCCCCTTTCCCAAGTTAAACTTGTCATTGAGAGTTAACTCTAAGTTTATGTTTTTCTTCTTCACTTTTAGTCACGCTGATCATCTGTGGAATAGCTGCAGGGCTTTGTCACATCCTGAACCCACACAAATACTGTTGAGCTTAAAGAGGAGCTCCCTTGAAGTCATAGCAGTGCCAACACAATGCAACAACTGCATGATTATATGAGCCCAGGGTATTATTTAACCGTGTTCACTTCTGCTCCAAACTGCACAGTGGTTGACCTGACAGATTCTAAAGCTCTTGTTTGGGGATGTTTTCTCCAGTTATGTTCCTTCAGTGCACTGTGCAAAGTCAAAAGAGGGCAAGTCATTAGCTGGGACTGTTTACCCTACTTTCCCAGCAGTCGTGCCATCTGCGTGTGCTCCGTAGGTTGCATAAGGCCTGGCAGATACGACACCTCCGCAAAACCTGTTCCTTTTTAGCCATTGTTTTTGCTCTTTCCAATATTATCTCTCTCTTCCGTGTGCTTTTATTGCCGCCCCTGTCTGTTGTTTTTACACAATTTTCCTCTATTTATCAATTATCTTTTTAGGAATTTTTTTTTATCAGTTTTAATATTTTAACTTTTTTCCTCCTCTTGTCGTTCTCCCTGCATCCTGTCCTCTCCTACTCCTCCGGTCATCCCCAACAGCTGACGGAGCAGGACCTGCCTGGTGGTGACACTTCACCCACACCGACACACGCCGACCTGAGCCAGATCACTCGTTCCTGTGGGAGCCAGAGCCAGAGCCAGGGCCAGGGTGGAGGATGAGGTCGGGGGTATGAGGGGGGGAGGGAAGTTGGGGTTGTCATACGGAGGCCAGCAAGATGGCCCTAGTCATCATAATCATTCATTGCCTGCTGTTCTTTCGGTCCCCGTAGTCCTCCCACTCCTCACTTTTTTTTTGTCCTCCTCATGTCAGGGCCACAAGGCACGCGTATCAGCTGAGCGCAGGATGGTCGGAGTCAACAGGGTCAGGTGGCAGACGCCTGGTTAATTCTCCTGAGGCGGCAAACTGCTCATGTCAGATCGTACAAACGGCCACTGAAATGCACAGATAAAAACAGACCCAATAGCATCGACGCACATGCCCGGTTTTCCTTGCGTGAGCATGATATTATTAGAGAGGGCTCGATCGTTGGAGGGGGGGGTTGTTGACGGGGTTATGTCAGGCAGATAAATCAGCATAAAGAAGGAGGAGGGGACGTTTATAAAGACATGAGCAGATGGAGTGAGAGATAGCCCTATTATGTAGATCCTCCCTAACCCTCATTCCTGTCTCCTGTCGTCCGCTTGCATCTCCCATGCATATATACCTTTACATTATTCAGTAGGTTATAATGAGTAACTGAAGAGCGTGGGGTTTAAAAACGCGGTGGAGGAGCAGTTTAGATGGCAGAAGGTGGGCCACAGGTGTACAAGCCCGAGACTTATTCTTCTGTTTGACCTCTCATTATCCCCCCCTCCAAGTTCTCCTTCATTATGATCTCGTGTCCTCGGGTGTTTGAGAGGCAACACGGCCTGTCTGTCTGCTGCAGTCTGTTCGCAGCACACCCTGTTTTTCATATTTCAGGAATAAATTATGCCATATTTTAATCAATTATTGTTTGCTCAGCTGTTTGTTTCTCAGTTTAACCATCTGTTTGTCTTTTGCCTCACTGATGAACTCAGGCCACATTTGCCGGTCCCTTTCCAAATGCAATGACTAAAAAAATTTTTTTAAAAATGACATGATCTGAAATTTATTTGCTAAAATCAAACTTTGCAATTGTCTAACACCACTTTGGATAGATTTTGAGCGATTGATTCTGAAGTTTAGCACAACCTTACAGTCACGTGCAGCTCAGTCTGTTTTCTTTTAGCCTGTTATCTGTCTGTCCACCAGCCTGTGGTGAAGGGCCTGCAGATAAGAGGTCTGGTCTGTTGGTACTGAAGAACAGGTGGGACCGGCTAAACAGTCAGCGCAGGCTTGACTCACACACTCACACACACACACACAATGACACACATTAAATACACACACGCAGGCTGTAGGGAGGGGGCAGCCAACCATCCAGACACTGACCCATATGGTGGACCGGTGGAGCTGTTGTCCTGCACAGATAAGGGAGGGATGGTTGGAACCTAGCAGAGATGTTTGGAGGATGGAAGGAGCAGGAGGAGGCAAAAGGACGCAGAAGGGACGTTGAAATTAATCAGCAGGTCACCTCAAATGCTCTCTGTCTTTGGGGAGTTGAGACATGCATATGTGGCTGATTGGAAAAAAAAAACTACTAAGGATAAAGGTGTCCCAGCTGTCCTATATTCAGAATTTCTGGTTCTATTGTATTGTTGCGTTTGGTTTACTGATTTAGATTTTTAAAAACGCACGATGTTAAACAAAGTTTTTAAACCATCAAAGTCTACAGATTGCTTTGGATTTCTTCAGTTATTATTTTTATTTTTTATATCAACTGTATGTTTCCAATTGGATGTAAAATACAGAGACTGCACTTTACCGTTTGTGTTGCTTACAAGGGAATGAAAATCTCATATCACAAGAATCTACATGAAGAGATGAAACATAAACCCATAAACATTTATGAAAAGTCTAAACAATTTCTTAAAATCTGAGATTTTTTTAACACATCTAAGTACAAGTTTAGCCTCAAAGGAAGTTGCTAATGTTTTAATGCATGCAAAGATTTCTCTACTTTACAAAAACTGAATCTGATATGAACAAAAGACCAACTATTTTGTATAAAGTTTGCATTTTCATGTAAAAATAACAAAAAAAAAAATCAATGATAAATTTATGATAAGTCATCACTCATCACCTAAATTTAAGTCCAATGTCCTTGAGTCAAACAGAAAATAAATATTATTCGAATAACAAATATTTTAGTCTGAAACAAAACAATCAAATAATATTTGTTTGGTTTGTGAGAGGAATTATTTCTTAAGCAGATCAAATCCTCCTGCTCCCCTCACTAAGGTTTTGAAAGCGTAGGTTGGCCACCTGCCAGTCAAATCACAAAGTAATAAACTGACAGATGTATAGACAGGAGGTCAGATGGTCAAACCTTTTGTCATAATACAACATCATTAGGTAGAGGCACCGCTTAAGTCAAGTGGTGCTGTTGAAGCTTTAATGCCTTTGTTGTTGAGCTGTTTGTGGTAAACAATGCAAACCTCTAAAAACAGAGATTAATAAATGTGAAGAAATGTCAAATTGTCTATGTTTTCATGCAAACTGAGTTTACCCGATCTGTTATATTATCAAGCCACCAGGGGGCGCAGCAACAACCTGACCTATAGTTTTTACAACATAAAATGGGAGTTAACTAAAAACACAGAAATGTAAAATAGCTTCAGCATAGGTTGCTTCAGCTGAACGAGAGTTGATTAAAGCTTTGCCAGTAAAGTTGGTTTTGACAGTAGTACACCTTTACTAACTCAAGTTAACTAAGACATTGTGGAAATAAAGCGTTCTTTGAATAAAACAATTTTCAAACTAAAATAATTTACATGTTCTGTTTGATTTTAACAG
>NW_013952453.1:994657-997298 GCF_001266775.1 Austrofundulus limnaeus | reverse complement strand
TATATATATACTGTAAATGCAGTGCAGTTTGTTTAATCCTGATGTAATGTGGTAAAGTGGTCGCTAGATGGAGACAGAACACTAAAAAACAATTTCTACATCAAAATTGTGCTGTCTGTGAATTCTGATCAATGGCTGCAAGAAATTCACATGTACATTAAATATGAAGTTGTAAAATTAATGGGCAATGTGATAAACATACACTCAATAACTATATATAAACAAGATTAATGTTTTTGTGTCAGCCAGATTAATTGCTCTTGCATTATAAGGATCAACAGATAAGTTCAGGCTTTAAAGCGACATTCAGTCACTGCACCAAACTTGTTTTTCCCAAAGGGAAAGAAGCCCCTCACCAGCCCACCCAGAAGGGTGTTTTCTATTATTGGGTCCTGGAACTTCCTTGCTGTTTCACCTGCTGTGAAGCAAATGGAAGTCAGGCTGCCACACACACAGATGAAGTCCTAGAGATGAAAAAAAAAAAGGATGACAAGCTGTCCAACTGTGTCAGACACTTGTGGACGTTTTCAGATATGCAAAATAAACATGTTTTGCTAAAACAAAGTGATAGTGTTATCAATGTTTATGCAGAGAAAGGACTAAATGAATCAAACCAAATGTCGTCGTTTTTATAGGTTTGCACAGATTTGTATTAATCTAAAAAGCAAGAAATCCAATAAATATCGTTTTAGACATAAAAAGTCATAATACAAAGTTAAGAATTGGAAAGAAGAGCAGAACGCTCTGCTGAATTGCTCATGAAATGTGAAACAAGGTTCTGCAATACTGAATCAAGGCCTGACACTCACTGACAGCTTTTAAAGTCAACTTTGAGCTCATGTTTGTGGAACTCCCAGGCTTTTTGCTCAGTGTTTTTGATTGAGTTTAAACAACTTAAACCCACTCATCTTTTAATCAAAGCCTACATTGGATTTTGAGCAACATCTTGAATCTGCTGTTATAAATTTGAACATTTGTTCCACTTGATTGAGTTTTTTAAGGCACTGGATGTGAGGACACCTTGTAGATTTCATGCCTGATGTGAGCCATTGGAAGCTGATGCTTCCTCATGAAAACATCTGGTTATTCATGAGCTTTGTGTGTCCTGTTGGGGAAAGTTCAAATTAGACCTGTGGTCTGAAGCCAGGTTGTTAAATGTACTTTAGTTAAATAAATAAATGACTCAACCACACAACTGATTGACTCAGATGGAACTCTTTGGACTTTGTGTGTGTGTGTCAACATTAATCGTTTTTTAAGTTTACTGTTTGCTTCTTGATGACGCTCTTTGGAAGGAGAAAAAAGTAAAGGGAGCTTGTGCGTGTGTGCGCGCGCGCGTCACTGCATGCCCCCCCCCCCCCTTTCCCCAGCCCTCCACCCCCTCCTTACAGGACCGCCAGCCCGTCTAGAGTTATTCCAGGAATGCGTTGAAACATGGCTGCCGCGATGAAGGCGCAGAAAACGGGACTCCTGGAGCTCCGGCTGAGCGTGGACCGCTGGGTCCGGGTGTTGGCCACGCTCACCGACGACACGCTCACCGTTAACCCGGGCGAGGGCGCCGAGGAGCCCGCGAAGCCCAGCCCGAGTCCCGCAGGTGCCGCTGTCAACGGCGACCCCCCGAACCTCAGCGCGTCCCCGGTCCCGGAAACCATCACCAACGTGAAGCGCACGGTGCGGGTGACCAAGCAGGACGTGGGGGGGCTCGGGATCAGTATCAAAGGTGAGACGTGTCTCGAGCACGAGCTGGATCAATCAGCGGGGTGCGGGTCCACGTTTGGACTCGGAGTTTGGGAGGCAGTCAGTCAACGAGGACTAAACTCCATACAAGTTGGCTAACTTTAATGTAAAGTTTCAAAGGGGGGAAAAAAACAGTGTTTAACTTCAGAAGTTTTGAAGACAAAATTGTTTCAGAGAGTTCAATTAAATGTGTATTTTTTTTTACAGCACAGAATGAGCTTCTCTCAGCTCAGCAGAAAATCCTTTTAGTGCAGCTGAAGGTTTGACAGTCAGTGACTTCAGCCACAAGACAGTGAGAAACTTTCAAACTAACTCCTGCATCTGTCACACAAACTAAACACACTTTCAGACAAAAAACACGAATTGTAGTTGTGTTGACGTTTATTATCATCATCTAATCTGTGTTAGAAAAGACAAACAAGCAAATTATCTGGTGGTTTCATGTAACAATAAACGAATAGCCTAAAGTGTTATTAAAGTGCAAATAAAGTCTTATGGTCGATGATGATCTTTAGAAATCAGGGCAACTGTTGTTGAAAAATGTCAGGTTTTTTTTTTCGTCATTTAACAAAATATATCAACTATTGCTTAATCTAAAGCAGTGGTTCCCAAACTTTTTATCTTCTGACCCACAAAATATCCAAAACTTGTGACCCCAAATATTACCAGTCTGAGTACACGAACTTCGTTAATAACCCTAAAAACACAGGCTTTTTGACAATCTAAACAGCTTGTACACAAATATAAATACTTATTTATAGTTATTTTGTGTTTTTTTGTAATATTTATAGGGAAAATATTACATCAGCATTTATTTTATTACCCTTTAAATTTATTTCTGGAGATTATCCAAGGTGCTTCATGACCCATAATTGGGTCCCAAGCCCAACTTTGGGAACCAAAG
>NW_013952453.1:992537-993964 GCF_001266775.1 Austrofundulus limnaeus | reverse complement strand
ATAAGTATGTATGTAAGTAAGTAAGTAAGTAAGTAAGTAAGTAAGTAAGTAAGTAAGTAAGTAAGTAAAATTGTATTTATATAGTGCCTTTCACAGAAATGAAATTCACAAGGTGCTGTACAATAATCAATAAAATAGATAGAGTTGATTGGCAACAGGTGCTGTACAATAATCGAACACAAATAGAAAAACAGAAATATTTGACAATTACATTACAAATGGTGAAATTCAGGTCAATACATTCTCAAATTTTTGGAATAGTAGGGGGCATGGAATAACAATGAAGGAGAAAAAGTAATTAAGGTATATACAATAGATAGGCTTGCCTGTAACTAATTGGAGTCGATGGTCATGGCGTTTAAAATGTATTGTGAACGCAACTTGCGTGTTGGATTGTAGTGGGAGATGAGGCTCGAGATGTAGTTGGGCGCCTGGCCATGTAGGGCTCTGAAGGTCAGAACTAGGATTTTGAATCTGAGTCTGAAGTGGACAGGAAGCCATTGTATTTTTTTTTTTACTGATTAATTCCGAGGGGGGAAAAATCCTTCAAATTATCTTTTTTTATGTTACTGTGTATAGAGGTGTACATACAATTTGTTTATAGTACTAGATGTTTGATTAATAGATTTGGTTCAGCATTATGAGTAACAGCTAAATGACTGAAGTCAGCTAACTGCAGTTTCTACAGACAACTTTTCTTTTGTCTAAAAAGGTAAAGTTCCTGATTAAAGTTTCTGTCAGGTGTGCAAATGTGACTCACAGCTCATGTGCAGACATACTGCACATCAAGGTTACATTGATGTTGCTCCTATAACCTGTCAATAAGAAGAGGCCATGACCTCACAGGCTTACAGGCCAGGCTAGCATAATCTGTGTTGTGTAGCTGAGCGCTGCTGATAAAAGCCTTTTCATCATCCTGTTGCCTCAGCCTACATTACCAGACCATTATCTTTGTGGTGCCATCAGAATGTGAAGGAGAATGGATGGATAAGCACTGAGAAGCAATGCAAATATAACAGATCAAGTGATTGTGCTGTCAAACGGATAGTGGTTAAAAAAATCGCATTGATCTCTAAGGTAGTTTACAGCTTTTGTTTAGCTCCAGTTTACAGATGCGCCAAAGATTTACATCAACCGTATCATTTCTTCATAATTCAGGCTTTTTCCATAATACAGTTTGTGCATTGTTAGATCAGTTGTGTCGGTATAACTGTGTTGTTTTGACCCACAGTGAAGTTGTGATAATGTAGCACCAGATACTTTGGGTTGCAACGTGTGCACTATCCCAACAATGCAGTAAAAAGTGTGATAAGAGATGTTTTCTTTTATCTTGGCTATTTGCAGTATGTGTTTGAACATGCATGTGAGAGTTGTAGCGTCTCCCCCACCATACACACACACACACACACACACACACACACACACAC
>NW_013952453.1:981908-992524 GCF_001266775.1 Austrofundulus limnaeus | reverse complement strand
CACACACACACACACACACACACACACACACACACACACACACACACACACACACACACACACCCTCCCTCTCCTGGCACGTTCGTGTTCACAGGTAAACACTTGACTTCCAGGCTGAAGCACAGGATTTGATGGATGATTGTAAAACTGCATTGTTGTCATGTCGCAGAGATGGCTAATTGTTGAAGCGATTTGTGATGTGTTCGGTTTGTTTTTCCTCTATTTTCAGAGCAGAGCAAGGCCAAGTTGACAAAAGAAAAAAAAAGAAGTAAAGTCCTCTTGTTCGAAAAATGGAAGGTTCTGAAAATGAGACAGCGTGTTATTAAAACAAAGTCATAACTAAAAGCCTGTTGGCTTGACAGTGCTACAGTGCTGCCTGTTCTCATGCTGGATTGGACAAAGAGAGTAACAACAATAAAAAAGGAATACAAGCACAACAAGCGTGTTATAAACTTGATGGGACGTGGAGTGAGCCAAAGAAGTTAAACGAGAAAAGAGGAAATGTGGTGGAGGAAAAAAAAAAGGAAAATGTGTCAGATTGAAGGAGGGCAATGCAAATGAAAGAAGACAGAAGTTGTTGTGGCCTCTCTGACACCACACTGTGAACAGCTGAGCGGAGCAGTCTGCAGCAGTCAGTTGTCATTGACTAAAGATGAAAGCTATGTGGCTGGGAGTGGAGTACTCCACTAGTGTTAATTTTAGGGAGCCCACCCTGGCTTCCAGAAGAGCAAGGAGGCAACCTTTACTTGCATGCCTAAATTTAAGAGGGGAGGCTGGGAAGCCAGACTTGTGGTCTCTGGGTATGCCCACCTATCTAAGTTAAAACAAAAATAAATACATTTAAAATATAAAAAGGGGTTTGCAGACCTCATATTTTTATGCAGATTTGTGGGATTTTCACAGTAAAAGCGACAAAAATTGTAGAAATCATTGCAAAAATCACTGTAAAAAGCACATATTTGAAACTATTGCAGGCATTTTTTTATTTTATTTCAAATCTAACAATTTCTTGTTTGTTTCCCAAACTCTTTTTGTTATACACATAATCCATTATAATATTGCACCTCTAAAAAGCAAAAAAAATGTCTTTGACCTTGTTTGGGTGTGTGAGTGTGCTCACCTGCTTCAAATGCTATCAACCCATTAAATGGCTGTTATTAGTAATGCTGCATTCCAGTAGTCCTGGGAAGTGGTAATTTCCCAGTTCCCATTGGTAGATTTAAAATGGAACTTAAAACTTAAACTTAAACTCCAGTGGTAGTATTCCACTGGTATAGTGGAAGAAATGAAACTGCCCCCAGTTTCGATTTCAAGATGGCGGCTACTTGCAGCTTAGAAAGTTAACTCCGTAACTTTTACTATTTATTATCTTTCTTAATTTTTTGTGCATGTTTAATCACTCGCACAAGTAGTGTGTTTTCTGTGCAATGCTGTACATGTTAAAATCAATGTTTATTTGCATGACATATGTAGTAGAGCTCTCTTTTTGTCATTGTTTACATTGTAGCAGTGTTGTAGCTAGTTTAGTGGCAAGCAATCGCCTGTTAGCTAACTGGAATGCAGTTTCATATGGTTTGTTGGTAAATGACGTCACTACCATTTACCAGTTCCCGGAATATGATGTAAACGGAACGTCCATTAAGTATCAGTCCTAAATACTGGCTTCAGACTATCTCCCTGCACATCCTAGCGGGTTCAATAAGTTGTTAACGCTGAATAATATGGAAAAAAAAACTGATGGGACGCTGCTTGAACAACACATTCTCGCTCCATTCTCGTCTGGAATTACCATCTACAACTTTGTCGTCATTCTCTTCATTCTTCATTCTCCTCTGGCTCTGGGTCAGACTCTGGCTCCAACATGTAAGGCTGGATGGACAAGTCTTCCCTTGTTGACTTATTTCGATTAAGTTGTAAATAAAATGTTTCATAGACATAAAACTTTCAGTCAAACTAGAATGGACCAGTCTGGAAGCTGGGGGAAGGTTGGGATGTGAAGCGCGAGACAGCCTAAAAACGAGTTGATCTGAGACAAGCCTCAGAAAAGGGGGGAAAGAGGGGCTTGTGGAGTTACAATGAGGAGGAATTCAGACCAAAGCATTGCAGTTCCACTTTATATAGACCCCAAATAAATAATTATATGTGAAAAAGAAGGTTTTAAAATTGTTTTGAATTTTTTTTTTGTCAGTTTGTTTCATTTTTCATTAGGACTGTAACAAATTTGGCTAATAAAGTTAGACGAAGTGCTGACTGTGCTAAAATCTTAGACAGGAGTTTTCCCCCAGCAAACGCACGGTTAGCACAAAATTACCTAATTAGGCACCTGTCAGTACTGTGTGTGCCAGTACCATTCATTTACCTGCCATGAGTAGCATGAGTGGCCCCACCTCTTCTCCCCCACTGCCACCCACCTGTCAGCTAAGTGACAGGCCGCCAGCTGGAGGGTGCTGAAGTATCTGACATGAAAAGTCAGAGAAGGAAAAGTAGGAAAGGGAAAGAAAAAAAAAGAGCTGTGCTGGAGTGGCAGACATGCTAACGGTTATTTTTGCTACAGTTTGTCAAAGATGTTTATTCAACAGTCATATGAATAAATGGTGTTTGGTTCTGAGAGGCAAACCTGAAAGTAGATGTGACAAGAGGATGACAAAATGGGGAAAAGGGTTGCTTCAGTTGTTTATCTCTTTTAGCTGTTTTTTTAACAGTACACCACATCCGTTTGGAGATGATGTTAAATTATTTTGACATGAATGACATCATCAAATTTCAAACTCTTTTGGCATTTAGGTTTTAGTTTGTAATGAATATTCTGTTTTTGCTTGGGTTGAGGCTGAGTGACAATATAATGTTTTGTTTATGCATAGTAAGTTACTCTTCGTCTTTTTGGCATTTTGAGAATTTTTACTTTTTGCTGTAAATTCTCATAAAAGAGATGGAATCCCCCCTGCCTGATAGCTAAAGCTTTTATTAAAGCTTCAAACCCCATGTGATCATATTTCTGCAGTTTTAGAGCAGCAGTTGTAGTTCTGTGAAGTTTCCGTGCAATAAAAGAAGATTACAAGGTAATGTAATTTGCAAAATGTATGATGGTGCAAATTGGGGGCAAAGGTGACCTGGAGGTTAGAGAAACTACTTGTGACTGGAAGGTATTTGAATTTAATCCTAAAACTAGCTATGAGAGCTTTGATTGGGGTGAACGGTTTGTGAAAAATGGGGTCAAATGATTTAAAGTGATTTTCCAAACTGCAGACTCTATTTTCATCATGTAGGTAAAAGAAACTGCTATAAACCTCATCTGGTAGGAAATGTAATTATTGGGAAAACTTAAAACTAGCAACAAATAAGTTTATTTGTCAAGTAAAGAAATGAGCAAAACACCTGCATTATGTGTTTGAAAAATCCTTCCATCCTTCCATCCATCCATCCATCCATCCATCATCCATCCATCCATCCATCCATCCATCCATCCATCCATCCATCCATCCATCCNCCATCCATCCATCCATCCATCATCCATCCATCCATCCATCCATCCATCCATCCATCCATCCATCCATCCATCCATCCATCCATCCATCCATCCATCCACTGCTGCTGGTGCATCATTTGAAACAGAGGTTGAAGGAGCTGAGTTTTCACCATTTCTTTGAGATTGCCGTCTCAATTTTTGCGCTCGCAGAGATGTGCTGCAGATCCAGGACACAGATTATACATCAAAGCTGCTACTTTTCCATTTCACAGAAGGTTGTTAGGCCATTGAATTATCAAATAAACTTCTGAACAACTAAGTGATTTTTTTTCTTTAACTTATCAGCTCCTAGTCTCTAGGACCCATTGAGTTTTTGATGGATAAATGGATAAATGAATTTAAATACTCGACTGGCGATGCAGTCAAGTATTTATGAATTTCATTCCACCATTCCTTACGGAACAAAAAAGTGAAATTTATTTTTATCTTTATTGTTTGGCACAGGAGTACATAACTCACTATTTCTCATTTGGATCAAGTCCAAAATGTTCCCACACTGCAGCTGTGAAGTGCTGCTTTTAAGCATAGACCATCTGTACTTACAATATTGTTCCATATTAGATGCAGTTATAGCGTATTAGCCTTAGGTCTAATTGAAAAGTGGACGTTTGCTATTATATGAAATATGCATTTTTTTCCTTGGGTTCAGAGTGGTATTAGGCCTGTAAAATTGTGAATGCGTTACAATAGAGGCTTTAGAAATATATGTTCTTTCTTTGATATAAAATGCTTTGGGGCACTTTGCATATTCCATTATTAGTTTAAATTTTATATCCTGGTTTGCTTCCCGAGTTCAGAATCCTACATGAAAGGTTCACTCTTCATTCATTCTGGCTGCAGGTCTGAGTGTTCATGTTGTCTGGCCCTTTCAGCCGGGATGATCTGGTGAACCATTCATTCAATTTCCAGCATCAAAGTGTAAGCAACAACAAAAAATTTCAGTGGAGCCTGTGTATTACTGCACATTAGATGAGAAAATGTTGTAGATAAAGTCTCCCTTTAACTTAATCTGACTGAGTTACTGTGGGTGTGTGTAATGGAACTACACACACCCCACCCACAAAGAAATTCCTACATGGTGTGATGTCATAAGTTAAAGTTGAGCCAGTGTTTCTCCTCGCTGTACATCCCCACCTCTGCTTGGTGCTGAAAACTTAGAACTATAAATGCCTTTTTCTTTTCCTTTTCAATTATTTTTCATTAGTGTCCTGATAATAGTTTTTCTCAAACCAAGTACTTCCGTTTGGATACTTGCCAGTACTATTGATACCGATAACTTTAAGAACACAATTTTTATTTAGTAAATGCCTACAGCCTGACTGGATCAAATCAAATATACAGCTTCATACACTGTTTCAAAATTTAAAAAATTTCTTTCAATTTATAAATCTTCTTAAATATGGAATGGACAAACTTTTCACTATGTAAACTGTAACACATTGAAATGAGTATCAATACCAATATCGCTATTAGTTCCAGATATCGAGGCACTTGTATGAATACAAGTACTTGTAAAAATGCTAGTATTTATACCGATATGGGATATTTCTCATCTGAATGCTCGACAGCCATCTTTTTTGATTAATGAAATTTCTCGTGAAGGGTAGATGCCACCAGCAAGTAAACACCTTGCCTTACTATTTGACCTTTATTTAATGACAAAGAGAGACAGAATGAAGGAAAAGGCATTATAGGAAGCTGCAGAAATGAGTACAGGAGGTTAATTGTCTGTGTTTGTCCTTGTAAATTAACTTGATTTAGAAGCCTAAACGCAAAAAGTGCTTTGATACAAGTTCTGAGTTGTGCTGAACGGAAGCTTTTCTTAGGATTGCCGTTACTAAGTAACTACTTTATTTTCTTCTTTTATGGATCAATGATGTCATCCTCTAATGCAGAGACACCACCATCATGACACACCTTCATTGACTTTAAATTGTGCGAGTGGGTAAAAAAAAAAGACTCCAGTTTAGGTGGCAAATATCTAAATCCACTGTGCAACAATTGCCATGCAAAACTAAACCTGTTTCTCTGTGTTGTTGTACAGGAGGAAAGGAAAACAAGATGCCCATCCTCATCTCCAAAATTTTTAAAGGGCTGGCTGCTGATCAGACTGAAGCACTTTATGTTGGCGATGCCATATTGTCTGTCAATGGCTATGATTTACGAGAGGCCACACATGATGAGGCTGTTCAAGCGCTAAAAAAAACAGGCAAAGAAGTCATTCTTGAAGGTAAGTTTATTTTTATTGTTTTTTTTTTTTTCTGAGAGAAACAAACTGAATGAGTTTTGTGATTCTGCTTTTTTTCATTGTCCTGTTTCTGGTTTTGATGATGATGATGATGATGATGATGATGATGATGCCTTTATTGTCATTGTACGGAGTACAATGAAATTACATTTAAGAACACCCATTCAGGAAGACACATATGACAAAAACATGGGGGAACAGGTGATCAGGTCATGCAGCAACCAGCAGGGGTCATGCTACCTTTTAAAAAGAAAAACTAAAATACCACAGAAGGTTAGATGAGGAATAAAAAACATCATATTATATCAAGAAAAGGTGACAAACTGTGGTGCTTATAAAAAAAAAACCTCTACAAGCAAAGATAACATTTATTAGCCAGAAGAGAGTGAGTTTAGAGGGCGTGTATCTGAAGCCATGAATGCTGTATGCACTTGTGTGAATATCTGAAGAATCAGTCCGAAGAATCCAGTCCCCAAAAGATAAAGCCCCATAGTTCAGCCCTTGTTCTGAATATTGGTGTTGAATTGTTCATTCTGTGCAGCGTCAGGTTATCCTTCAAGAGGTCAGATTAGACGGAGTGAGAGGGGGGAAGGTGGGGGGGCTCAAGTCGATGTAAACACCAGGAGGATTTTAGTTCCACAGCCTTTTCAAGGAGAGGTGGGTGGGCTAATCTGTAATCAGTTGTTTGGGAACAGAATATAATGTTTTCGGTCAGGCAGACAATAACAATTTTTCATCTGCCTTAATGTCCGCTGGTACACCTCAATGTGGCAAATCCAATCAGACAAATAGTGTGGGCAATCCCACCAAGCCGAGCTCTCAGCTTCTCCAAAATTAATTCTATCTCGTCAGCAAAGTCCAGGGACCACAGTCGGCCCGCGACCCTCAGCAGAACCTCTGACAGACCGAGTCACCAGCTTGCTCAAGGCAAAAGTCTGAGTGCTGAAAGAACGGCAATCCTTCATATTGATCAGGCAGCCAGGAAATGAACAGCCACCGATGCTGTTTTGCAGAACACCAGGCGACCACCAAGCCAATCTGTAGAATCCAGTGATCGGAATCCAAATATATATCCAGAACAGAGTAGAACAGAGGTCCCACCTTTGACATGTCCTCTCCTGGAAGAAAACTATGTTCCAAAAATGTATTAAGAGACCAGCTAACCAAATCCATAAAAATAAAAATATCCACAATTTCTGGTTTCAGATGAAAATGTAGAGGAGGCTCCCAAGCAGCAAAGTAGGGAAGATAAGGGAGGGCAGGAGAGAGGGAAAAAGTGTCTTACTCCTCCGAGAGCAGGAACAAAGAAAAAAAAATCTTTCAGGCATAGATGTTTTGTGGAATGAGAGGACAGTATTGGATTTAGCTACAAAACAAATTTAGCTACAATTGTCAAATATCTAAGTGGATAAAAAAGCTCCAAATTAGCAACTTTTAAACTTGATATCCTGCTGCCTTAAATGTGCCTACGTCATGCAAGGAAAATGGTTGAAATGAGATGACTCAACCAGTGCTGCTCTGTGATCTGTCATGTCAGGAATTATTTCATGGGTCTTCCTTCCCCCAAAGGATTTGATAGAGAAGCGAGGCAACTAGAGAGGCTAACATGAGGGGTTCACTTTATGTGTGCGTGTGTTGTGTGCCTGCATACTATAGGTCTACTCCTTTTTTATGACATTCCTTTGCTTGTGTTTGTGTGTGTCTGACCTGAAGATGGCATCTGTGGCTGATGCCTATCTAAAGATAGTGTTATGGAGATAAGAACCTTTGGAGTTTTAAGATGAAAACAAAGTTGGCATAGTTTTCTTGAAACATTTTATGATTTTGACCTTTCCAAGTGCAGTTTTCAAGTTGTTAGTTGTACTTAGCTATTGTAAAAATGCTCAAACATAAATGTCATAAAGTCCTTTTATGTTTTTTTGACCCTTATTTAACTAGGCAAATCCTATTGAGTTCACAGATCTCTTTTTCAAGGGAGGCCCAAGCCCAAGCTTGAAGGCAGCCTAAACATGAATGTTATTTTGGACTGTGGGAGGGAATCAGAGTACCCAGGAGAAAACCCACGCAAGCATGAGGGGAACATGTAAACTCCAGAAAAAAATGACCCCAGGCCCAATACGGGGCTTGAGCCCAGAACCTTCTTGCTGTGAGAAATTAATGTTAACCACTAAGTCATTTAGCTGTACTTACAGCTATATTTATTTATTTCATTTTATCTATTTGTTGGTATTTTATCGAGATTCTAAGAAACACAACTCATTCTTGGCAGCGGTACGATGTTAAAGGTTGGATCCTTTTTAAATGAGCACAGCAACAACCAACCACCACCACTGTGCTCAAGGCGGTTGTCAGTGCTCAGTAAAATTCATATCAAAGATGGCCTTGACTGGGATTCAAGGTGAAACCTCTCCCCTTGCATTCAAATACTGTATGGTTATGGTGAGTGGGGATGGATATAAAATCCATATGAGCGGAGGCCTCATAAGTGGGCCCATTGCTCTTCCCAAAAAGACACTGGTCTTCATTCAAACCTTCTTGTCCCTTTTGCATTCAAATATCTGGAACAGTAATACTTTAATCTTGCAGATAAGTACCTTCACAATATGTTAGGAAGCGATATTAGCCTGTCATGTTGCCTTTGGAAGGATGTTTTGTTAGAAACAAACATGTTTAATCATTTTGATTATTCTAGCAGCTCAAGTGAAATAAAAACGAGCTCTGTCTCATCAGTTTTGCTGTGTAATAATGATTCAAAAATGCTTTCAAGGACATCCTTTATAGATGATGCGTGTGTGTACAGAAGTTGTCATCAAAGCTAGTTACGTGGATCAGGTTAAAAACCTCAAAGTGGGATTTATCACACGGTTGCTCAAAAAGTAGCTGATAATGATTTTTTGTCTTTATGTCTGTGTGCTTGTGTGTCTATTACCAACATATCTCATGAATATTAGCCAAATTTTATTGAAACTTGCAGAAACATTTAGAGTCAACCTGGCTAAAGACGACTGCCACAGCAAACTGATAAAAAAGGCTGTTAGCAAAACATTATTTTCTAGGTTTTACTGAAACAGCTACAACTTCTTTTGTCAACATAAGATAATCTTAGTCTATAAATCTGGTTTGATAAGTGATGGGCAATATGCATTCCTTCAAATAAATGCTAGGCCTTTCAAGGGGTAATATCATGTAAAATCAACTTTTTTGAGTTTTATATCATGCTATAATGCTATACTCTCATAAAAACACGGCCAAAGCCTTGCTTTGAGTCATTCATGCATGTTTGAGAAATCCTGTAGCGTTTTTAGGCAGCCATGCTGAGGAGCAAAACGACAGGTGGGGACCAGAAACGCCTTTTGGGACCAGAAACGCCCCTGGGACGTGTCTTTAAGCCAAACTACCTCATGGCAGAGCGCACCCCCTCCCCACACACCCCGCCCATGACTCCTGCAGGCTCTCGGCAGTAACAAAGCAAACGAGTGAAAGTGAAAGTGAAACTTAAACTGGCTGCTGCTCTTAACACTACTTCTCACTCAGTGAAGCTCTTTTCGGATTCAAAATACCTTTGAGGTATTTTCAGATGCCAAGTAAACTGCATCATAGCACACACGCGATTCCCCCCGCACTGAAATGGATGCGACAGAAGCAGAAAGAGGTTCTTAAAGAGACAGAGGCCAATTTCAAGGCATTTAGAAGAGGAAGTGATGAGAAGATAAGTTTATTTTCTATTTAAACATAAAAACAGCATTTTAATAACAACTAAAGGGGACATAGATACTTTATTATGGTATAATATTTAAATATATGCCTGAGAAACACATAATGTTGCCCCTTTAATTTTTGTGAGGTATTTTTGTTAGAGTTAAGGGTTCCCAGCTGCACATATGTAGCACAGCTGGATATAGTTTTGTACTGTATTGAGTTTGACTAAATCCCATGATTTCAGTGGGTCACACAGTTGCTTAGCAGCCAGCACTGCTGGAAAAGGGCAGAACTTGACCAGCTCTCAGGTGAGTGCAAATATTTGGGAATCTTTGCATCGTTAATTTAAAGTTGCGCACGGCTGTTCGTTGGGGAAAAAACACACCAGAGTCCAGTTTGACCTTTCTGTCACACGTTGAAACAAAGTAGTAATGGAATAATCAATGTGTGCGTATGAGAAAGGACGTGAGGGGGTCAGACAAATATAACAGACCAAATGAAACCATGAAAGCACAGCTGCCTTCATTTCCTTCCAGCGACATTTATGACTTGACTTTGTGTGTGTTTGTTAGAAGTAAGAATGCATGTGCTGTGTCCATATTTATGAGGTTTTTTCTTTTTGTAAAATTATGATAGAGTGTATATTTGTTGAAAGAGAGGAGCAGAAAAACATGTCAATAATTCCCCTCTTTTAAAACCAAAATTAGGCCGCAAATGTTTTATGCCACTGTAATTGTTAGGGCTTTGTAAAATGTTCAGTTTGATAGCCCTTTGAAACATTAAGAATGGGAATATCAATCAGTGCCCAATTCACCAGTGTACACGCACTTACACATACACATATACACAGACAGATTCAGAACAACAAAACTCTGCATGTATTCATATGTGTGCATGAACAATATGGGGTGGGGGGTTTATGCTCCCTGGGCAACCAAGGTCTTGCTGAAAAAGTGCCCACAAAGGAAACATACAATATACTATAATGTCACACATGAATATATAAAGTTAAATATACAGATTTATGCAAAAGTGAAGGATAAAAAGAAAAGAACAAGAACACCAAAGAGAGAATGGAGGTCAAATCAATGTGTGTGTGTGTGTGTGTGTGTGTGTGTGTGTGTGTGTGTGTGTGTGTGTGTG
>NW_013952453.1:979414-980858 GCF_001266775.1 Austrofundulus limnaeus | reverse complement strand
AATTAGCACAGAAACAGTACTATATAACATTTTAGACACATTCTAGACAGTTTATCAGCTAAAAAAAGTTAATTTTGGGGTAAGTTACTCTTTAAACTTGCATAAGCCACTGAAAAAAAAAAACAAGCAGTCTGTCAAGGAGAAATAATTACTAAAGTCATTTTGAATTGTCTGTAATAGTGCCCTTTACCTTTTCAGCAATTCTCCAATGCTCCCCATAACTCCCATCTCAGACAATGACCGTGTCACAAATGGGTCAGCACAAAGCAATTAATTGTCAAACACATTACCAGTATTCTGATGAAGACAAGCTAACATAACTGTGTTAGGAGCATTTGGGTTAATTGTGGCATTATTTATCTTTTGATCCAATGTTTAAGGATCACTATGATCAGAACAAAAGCAGGAAAAAAATCCTGGATTCAGAAAAATAGTATACTATTTAGAAACCAGTGTTGTTGGGTTTTTTTTTCTGTCCAAAATTATGTCCTAATTCCTCTAATTGAACTCGTATATACATATGATATATACATCTACAGGGGTTAATAAAAACATATTGCATGGAAAGAGGAGTCTCTAGAACCTACCGTGTTTGTCTTAGTTTTTAATTTATATGTGTTACTTTCACATTAATTAATTTCTCCAACTAGGACTGAGTCATTTAAGGGTTTTCATCTTAACAAGATGAGTTCCAGCATTTGTTTGTTTTAACTAAAGTATCACACACCTAAAGATTGACCCACATGTGCATTTCTCTGAGATAAATCAGCATCTTAATGTGACAAATGTGTTATTCTCTTCAGTGGTCAGTTTTATGACCACTCTGAATAAACCGAGCCACATGACTGGGAATAATAGATCTCTTTTTGGTCCAGTCTGTGCTGAGTTGCTGTCATCTTTAGACTCTTTCATGCAACTTTATTTTGAATCCCAGATCCGTTTAACCACATTAAATTGTTGACAGTGAGGTTTTTCATTTTCATTTGGCATTTTTTCATCGCTCCAGTGACTGACATTATGTATAATGTTACCCTGACAGACATCTCTACTCCTCGGGATATTATTACTTGCTTTGAAACTACCAGAATGTGAACGCGCAGTAAAAGAAAGAATATGCTTCAGGCCTGTCTTGGGTGAGATAGGATTTTTAAAAAATATGTTTGTTTTAGCTGAAGGCTGCTTTGTCAGCATTCAAAAAGAGAACGTTAGACATCTCTGTGCACTTTTCTGTCTGGATCACATGCATGTCTATCTAAGAGCAAGTGTTCTATAGCAATAACGAGTAATGATTATTGAATAGCTTGTTTGTTTTTAGAAACTAATCATTTAACCTCTTAGTCTAAGAAAAAACCTTAATCAGTAGCTGAAAGCATTTGAATTCTTTATCACATACTGTACAAGTTGCAGACTGATAGCAGCAGGATGAAAATTCAATATATTATAT
>NW_013952453.1:978023-979319 GCF_001266775.1 Austrofundulus limnaeus | reverse complement strand
ATGTATGTATGTATGTATGTATGTATGTATGAATGTATTGCTCAAGAAATAAAGGAAACACTTAAACACCACAATATAACCAAGTAAATCAAAACTTCTGTGAAATGAAACGGTCCACTTAGGAAGCAACACTGATTGACAATCAATTTCACATGCTGTTGTGCAAATGCAATTGTCAGCAGTTCCTGCAAGATGAAGGTACTGAAGCTATGGACTGGCCCGCCCATTCCCCAGACCTGAATCCAATTGAGCACATCTGGCACCTCATGCCTCGCTCCATCCACCGTCAGGTTGCACCACAGACTGTCCAGGAGCTGGCAAATGCTTTAGTCCAGGTCTGGGAGGAGATCCCTCAGGAGCCCATCTGCCACCTCATCAGGAGCATGCCCAGATATTGTAGGGAGGTCATGCAGGCACGTGGAGGCCACACAATACTGAGCCTCATTTTGACTTGTTTTAAGGACATTACATCAAAGTTGGAACTGCATGTAGTGTGTTTTTCCACTTAAATTTTGTGACTCCAAATCCAGTCCTCTATTGGTTAATAAATTTGATTTCCATTCAAGATTTTTGTGTGATTCTGTTGTCAGCACATTCAACTTTGTACAGAACAAATTATTCGATGAGAATATTTCATTCATTCAGATCTAGGATGTTATTTGAGTGTTCCCTTTATTTTTTTGAGTAAGAAACTTTTTCCCTATCTCCTGCCCTCCCTTATCTTTCCCTACTTTGCCTGAAGCCTCCTCTATGTTTTCATCCGAAACCAAAAAATATGGATTTATTTTATAGATTTGGTTAGCTGGTCTCTTAATAAATTTTTGGAACAGATTTTTTTTTTCCATGGGAGGACATGTCAAAGGTGGGAGCTCTGTTCTGTTCTGTTCAACTAGCTGGATATATATTTGGATTCTGATCACTGGATTCTACAGATTGGATTGGTGGTCTCCTGGTGTTCTACAAAACAACGTCGGTGGCTATTTCCTGGCTGCCTGACCAATATGAAGGATTGCCGCTCTTTCAGCACTCAGACTTTTGCCTTGAGCGAGCTGGAACAAGGTCTGCAAGCGGTTCTGCTGAGAGTTGCGGGCAGGCTGTGGTTCCTGGACTTTGCTGGCGAGATAGAATTGATCTTGAAGAATCTGATGGCTCAACTCGATGGATTGCCCACACTATTTGTCTGATTGGATTTGCCACCTTGAGATGTACCAGCGGACATAGATGGAAAATTATTGTCTGCCTGCCCAAAAACACTTCTTCTGTTCCCAAACAACTGATTACAAATTCCCCTCTCTC
>NW_013952453.1:957917-978013 GCF_001266775.1 Austrofundulus limnaeus | reverse complement strand
CCCCCCCCCCCCCCCCCGCCCACAATGTGGCCTTAAAGGCAGTGGATCTAATTTCTCCTGGTGTTTACGTCGACTTGAGGCTCCTCCTCACACCTCTCCCCTCTCACTCCGTTTAATCTGATCTCCTGAAGATCAACCTGAAGCTGCACAGAATGAACAATTCAACACTAATATTCTGAACTAATGGTTGAACTACGGGTTTTTCTTTTGGGAGGCTGGGTTCTTCCGACTCATTCCCTCTAAACTCACTTACTCCTCTGGCTAATAAATGTACTATTGCTTGTTGAGGTTTTTTCATAAACGCCATAGTGTATCATATATCGTTGATGTAATATGGTGTTTTTTTCCTCATCTAACCTTCTGTGGGTTTTTTTTTTCGTTTTTCTTTTTAAAGGTAGCGTAACCCCTGCTGGTTGCCACATGACCTGATCACCTGTTTCCCCCATGTTTGTGTCAATCAATCAATCAATCAATCAATCAATCAATCAATCAAAATCAGAAGCATCAGTTGTAAAGCTATAGGACGTAAATAATTGATATTACAATATTAAACTAAATCATTTCAGCTGATATTAATAAAAAGATATGCTAAATGATAAAACATTAATGCTTAGTTAAATCTAGCACTTTGAGTTGCTTTTTTGCTAGGAGGGCTAAAAATCACACTTTTCAAGGATATGTGAATATTGCCCGAGAAAAAAAAAAAAATATGGATATAGTTAATCTTTTTAAGCAAGCCCAGCATAGATATATGTCCTCGCCTTATCTTCCTGCACTGATTCAGATATGGTTAAGTGAGTGATGTATGGAAAATAATGACTTTGGGGGGAAAGTTTTAAAGCTCTCCACGCAGACACAAAATGCTGCTGGCTTAGACTGTCTGCAGTGTTTTGTTTTGTTTTTTATTTTCTGTCAGATGTTCTTTCTGCACAGTTTTAGGTTATCTGTTCACACATAACGGTCTCTGCAAATGAACTTTTCTCATGTTTGCAAGCATATTCACTTGCACATTAATTTGCACATGCATGTATTCTGCTGTGGTTCTGAACCAGAGGATACCTCATTTTGACCTGCAACAAAGGTAGTCAGCAAAGCAAGTGAGATTTTCCTAATTCACAGCTTCTGACAGTAAATTCTCAAGTGGTTGTCTTTTGACTGAGTGGCAGAGTTTGTATTTAAATTAGCTGATCTGTGCATCTGGTGGGTGGCAACAGCAGCAGCTTGGCCTTGTTTGGAAGATTCTTCTCAGAAGCCTGGTAGTTTTTTGTTGTCTTTGGTTACTTTAGGAATCCAAGCCTCATTCTCTGAATTTGCTTACATAAAATAATGGAAGTAGGTTTTTTTATAGCCTTTATTAAGAGAAAAATCTTTAAACCCAGAACATTGTATCACAGTGTTATTAGTTTATTGCAAATGAAGCAATTTCTTTCCGTTTCGGAGAAACCATTTTTTATTTGACCTCTTCCTTTCATTTTTCTTTCCTGATAAATCTGATTACATAACATTTTTTTCTTTTAAAGAAACATTTTTGCAGACGTTCCTGTATTAATACATACAGTATTTCAAAGCTGTGGTGATACCATGCATATATGCTTGATTGAGGAGTTTTTTTAACAGTAATGTTAGCTCTATATTTAGCCGGTGAATGACATCATAACCACCTTCTGTTAAAAAAGCCGTGCCAGAGACATGCATAAGATAATTAGACTTTATGCCTCTTCTGTTTGAGACGGGATAATTATTACTTTTAAAATATTCCTTGCTCTTTTAGTCTGAGTCCCCATTCACATCTCTGAGGTATCGGTTATTTGATTTTTTTTTCTTTTTTAATTTTCTTTTTGCTCTCCTCTTTGCTCTTCCCTCCACCCTGAAAGTGACTTACATTTCAAAACAGAGACAAAAGAGTTTCTTGTAATAAAGATCATCATCTTTTTATAGAAGTGTTTGTAGAGCAGCGTGGTGCACAAGCTAGTTGGAAATAAAAATGAACGTTAACCGTTTCTGCCTTTATCTTAGAAAGAATTCCCATCCATTTTGTTCGCGAATATCTACAAACTTTGAAAGATGCAGTTGTCAGGAGGATTTTTTGTGCTCTTTTTTAGTGTTTAAAGCAAGAAAATCTGCATGTGTTAAATTTGATAGCTTCATGCAAAATAGTTCTTATTTTTTTTCTGTTTAATGGTCATGTATAGTAAAAATGAGAGAGATTGCTGAAAAACTAGCTTAGTTTTTTGTATGAGTATGTACACTATATAAAAAAAAACTTTTCACAGTAACAGCATATTGGAATATGTTTTGGTGAGTTTTCTAACCAAAGTGTCATTGAGTGTAATCAGATATACTGTCTGGACAGTACAGTTAGGTCACCATGAGTTTCCCCACATCTAATCTCATTTAAATAAAGCTTGCTCCTTTTTTTTCCTCAACTGTTTGCTCACAAAACACTAAGCCTACTATCAGCAGTGGGCTAGATTAACCTCCAAAATAACAGCTTTATAAAGTCACAACTCTTCCTCTGGCTCTTTCACTCTCTCTGGCAGCAGGTTTACTTAGCGAGGCCCCATCTGAACCTCTCTGCCCCGATTCTGGGCCTCTGATAAACCCATGACCAACTCTCAAACATCATTGTTGGCTTAGATTCAACTGAACTGTCTCACAGTATTGTACAAGAGCATGCTGGAGACGAGGGGGAGGAGATAGGTGTCTTTGTTTTTCAGAATAAACAAGCAACTGTAGGCATTTCAGCATAAACCAATGAGAGCTACAACTTACTTTTTCACGTCCTAAGATCTGTTGGTTGAACTATCATCTTCATATAAAATATCAGATTTTAAACTGTCTATAAAACCATGTTTGTTCACTATTTCTTTGCAGTAACATTTGCAAACCTAACCCCCCGCTGGTTAATTATTCTTATGTCTTTTGTATAAATTAGGTTCATATGTTGCAAAAGATTTCATAGCTTTGAAAACTACATAGAAAAAAGGAAACGCCGATGTACAAATGGAAAATGAAGTTTCTCTTCCTTTTAGCAGCAAAGGAAAGAAACTTGGAAAGTAAAGTGAAAGTGCCCAAGTGGAGTTTTCTTTTTACTCTGTTCTTCTCTGCCAGATTCTGTTCAAGTTTCCTTCACTCTCACTTTGTTGAATTAGGATAATTAACTCTCCTGACACACTATGTAAAGTAATCAAATCTGTGCTTTGACAGTTTTTGAATTAGTCTGATTCACTGGTTTCTGCCCTCTTTCTCTCTCTCCCCTAACTTCTCTCATACAATGCACCCCCTAAGGTTGGCATTTATCCATGATTTTAATGAGATGAGTTATAGGAATGATGTTCTTATCTAAATTATACAGAAAAGAGGAAATCTTCTGACTGGGACTACCCTAGTACAGAAGCGTAAACTCATAAGTGAAACACTGAGGAGCATAAAAAAGACATTTTTCTGTGCCTAAAGGAAAAGTCTTCTGTATATTAACCCCCCCCTCCCCCAATTAACTTAGTTACGTCCACTTTCTAAGTTGCAGCTGTGAATGCAAAGACATTTCTCTACTGGGCAGATAGTGATAATGTGTTTGGGAAGCTTATTTGAGGCCAATTTAATGTAAATCTTTCATAACTGATTTAACCAGTGTATTAACTGGTAAAAATAGCACAACAGAGCAAAATGCTCCTTGAGAATCTCCTGAAAAAGACAGATTGCTGGATGGCAGTGGAGGTTCCAGAGCATATCAATATCTAAAGTCAAAACTCAGGAAAAAAAGGGCCTCTCAATCAAAGTAGAAGTTAAGGAAACTGGGTGGCAACAACCTCAGTTAGGAAATAATGCAGCTGTTTGCTCAGTCGTTCAACATACCACCTTCTGAATAGTTTGGTTTTAGTTTTTAGTTTTATTTGCACAATAAAAATTCAGATCAAAATTAAAGGAAAAAAATAAGTAATGTGCAGGAAGAGGCAACAGCCCAGTGGGCTCCACCCAAATAGTATAAAAGATCTAAAATAAACAATGCAACAATACAATCTCCTTATTAGTTGATTATAAAATTATGAAATCTATAGAAAAAAAAAAGAAAAATTAACAAATCAAAATAAGATTTTCATAGCAGTAGCTTCTTATTCATTTGTAAAGTACTGATTATACAGGCGACATCACATTAAAACAGTTTTTAAATATTTTATTAATACATAAAAATGCCTTTTGCTCAAAAATGTATATATATATATATTTTTTCTTTCATGTCTAATGAGCTCAATGCACTGAATAAAAACAAGTGCTCCACTTGATTTGTGTACTAATTTATCGTGGGGTTTTTTTTGGCTCAAGACATCTTTTCTCAGAGGTGTAACATTGGGGCATTCTTCTCCATACATATTTTATAGAGACAACAGAGGGTTTCTGAGGTCGTTGGCTGGACACCGCAATTCCAGCTACTCCCACAGTAACCAGTGGTCGGGGAATGAAGGGTTGCTGTTCAGATTTAGTACATTGTTTGGTATCCAACAAACTGATGCCACTTTTTGACTCCCAAGTCAAGAAATGTGTTAACAAGTGCTCTACCCATCAAGCTACCATTGTTTTTATTGGATAACTGATAGATTGTGAATGCAGAAAAATAAAACAGTCTTATAGCTCACCCTTGAGATTTGGAAATTTGTATTTGACTGTATTCATTCATTCCACCATAATATTCAAACCAAATGTATAATATTCTGCATTTACCTCCATGCAAAAAAAAAAAAAAAAAAAAAAAAAAACTTGCTGAAGAAGACGGTAACCCTTCTTTAACTACGTAATTAGCTTGAAATGCTTTCCAGGAGGGGTTGATTGTTTTTGTAAAACTTTGTAAAAAAATTTCTGCACACGAGGAAAGAAACATATCCCAACACACACAAACACACACTACAAATGTAGTGTCCCCAGCTGCTGGACAAGCTAATAACAGTGTCATCTCTGCTAATTTTAGCACTGTATTGAATATGCCGCCGCTGGTATTTGCAGCAACATTTCTTGGCTAAGCTGTATATCCCGGGTGTCTGCACTGCCTGTCTCACACATCCAAATGAATTTGTCTTACTTCCACTTTTCTATTTTCCTGTCTCACTCTTCTCCAAGTTATATTTTCATTTTTCTCCTTGTGGAGTCAGTCTTCTCCTCTTGTTTTATTACTACATAAGTTTGCAATGTGTGGTCTAATCAAGCTTTTTTTTTACATGTTGTCGGTAATATTGCCTGAAATTACTAATTAATGGAAAAAACTGTGCTTTTAGATAATTTTTCTTTTAGGTTGCAGAGTGTTAGCTTCTTTTGACTGCTAACTTAAGGATTAATGAATTGTTTTGCAACCTTTAATTTAAAGCAAAGATTAGGAACCAATCCTAAAAATTGTTAGTCTTATTTATCTATTTATTTTTTCCATCTGAATCTCTGAAATTTAAACCTTTGCCTCTCCTTTTCGCTGTAGCTTTTTTCCCCCACATTTCTTCACCCATTCCGAATACTGTCCTATCTTCTTCTTAAATGAATAAATACATAAAATAAACACCAAGAACAAAGATAGGAACTGCCATCAGTAAATTGCATTTTGCAACCACTTTTTGGAGACAGAAAATATTGTCTGAGCAGAAAAACTTGAATGCAAAAATATGTACTTTTAATTTTTTTTCTATATAATCGATTTATATATAAAACATGCAAAGTGACCAATAAAAACATTGCATTATTGTAAAGTCAACTTATTACCCCCTTTAAGGAAAAAAAAACAAAAATAGTCTGGGCCTACTGGTTCCCAAACCAGCATGTTTTACTTGTTTCCCTGCTTTTCAGCAGGTCTTCAGAAGATTGTTAATCACTCAGTCATTCAAACCAGGTGTGTCAAATCAGGGAAACATCTAAACATGCAGGAAAGGAGTCTTTGAGGACCAGGGTTGAGAATCACTGCTTTAATACATGCTATCTGATTTATTATTTACAAATAAATGGCAAAGAATCAATGGCTTGCAGAGGCTAAAAAACCATAAAACTGAGTCAATATTACATTTTGAAAATGTCTCATCAAGCTCAGAGAAGCTCTTGAGGTGTTGGTCAACATTTAAAGCAGTGATTTTTGGACGTTTTCCTGATTTGACACACCTGGTTTGAATGACTGAGTGATTAACAATCTTCTGAAGACCTGCTGAAAGCAGGGAAACAAGTAAAACATGCTGGATAGGAGTACGGACTAGGGTTAGATAAGCTCAGTTTTGTTGTAAATCCGTGCTTTTCTTTCACTCTCACACCAACATGTATGAGATCTTACAAACAGCTGTTTGATATTACTAATGAAATCCAATTAACTTGCTTAAGTGCAGGTGGGTGTGCCTCAAGAAGCATGTGCATATCACTGATGAAAGCAGGGCACCAGAGCTCACTTGGAAATGTCACAATAAAAAGACTGAATCAATTTTACTGTGTTTATTAAGAAACATAATTATTTTACTTCAACCTTATTATTTCAGACTTGGTCTTTGTGAGGAATTGTGTGAAGTCTGATGAGAAAAACAAACTGAAATTTAGTAAAATGTAAAAAAGAAAAAAATATGTAACAAAAACAAAGATCATCTAAAAGAAATTTGTCTTCCATGTATCTGAAGGATCCAGGGGACCCTCACTAGTACCTTCCACTTGAGGCAATAACGAAAGCAATCTTGCTTCTATTTTTGGTATCATGGCCTTGCCGGGAGTGTTGAGACTGACCACATAAATTTTAAATTGCCTTAGTGCAGGAACAAGAAACAGTTGGCCTCCCCGTGGTACAAACATCATTGTGTTTGTTGGCACAGGAACAAATGGACAGACACTTTTTTTTTCATGAAACCTTCCAAATGCAAGTTGACTTCAAAGCATGTACGTACTGGTTTCTTGTTGTTTGAGTCTTGTTCTCTATCTACACATGCCCATTCTGATTGTCTATTCACCTTTTTATCCTTTAGCTGATTTCACTCATCTAAATGAGGGAATTACAAGCAAATCTCTCCTATAATTGGATGTTTCCGCTGATGCAAAAACATTTATTCTTCAACTGAATGTCTAAAAAAACATATTTAGAAAGTATAGAATAAAGAAATCATCATCACCCACCTGAGACAGAGAATAAACTCGTTTTCCTCTGAGACTGTTCTGATATAGGCTAATTGACAGTATGGTCACTGTAAGTGTAAGACTTGTAAGTAGTTCTTATAAAAACACAAAGGACCTATGTTTTCCCACATAGTGGGTAGCACATGGGTGGACTGTTTACTTTTCCATTCCAAGAGCCAAAATGAAAGCTTTCTGCAGCTGAGACCAAAACCAACATGCCACATAAACATCACCTTCCAAAGCCACTTGCTAGGTCAACAAAATTGTTTGAGGCAAAGTGGTAACATGATTAAATGGCATTCATGTTGGCCATGGCTAGTTTTAGTGTTTTAGCTGAATAGTGTATGAATAAATGTAGAAATCCACAACTTTAACTCTCTTACTAAGCACAGAATGTAATAGATTTAACGGAACAAGCTCAACGATACTGTTAGCTTTATGTTAAATGAAAAATCAAATTTATTAGTGCACTGGTTGAGGTATTAAAAGAAGCCATCCCCCTGATTCACTTTTTGATGTTTAACAAGATAACAGCTCTGTTTTGGTACTGGAGGTACCCCCCCACCCCCACCCCCCATTGACCTGTGCTGCAGTTCCTCTGCCTGCCCTTTGGCCACTCGTCTCTTGTGCTGTGCAAAAAGAGCACTTCACACTTCCCCAGTGAAACCAGAGCTTTCCCTTCAACCTCCTGCCTCCCCATGTCCTTTGGGCTATTTTTACTCCAGCAGAGGCTACTTTTGCTGAACCCATCCCACAGCTTACTGAACTGGAGCTGAAAATGTGTGTGGTTTCTGTGTGTAGGTGTGTGTACAGTATACATGGGTGTGTAGTGAAACCTAATTTTATGTTCACAGAATAAAGCTACTAAATGTAATTTGTTAGTACTTAATTAAACTTGATTATAATACCTTTCTGCAGCATCGCCACTTTCTGGTCTTTTTTGGTTTATCATTAAAACTGTTTTTAATGTTGATATATGATTTTCTGTTCTACAAGCTCAGGTTCAAACAGCACCATCTTCACATTCAATGCATTTGAGAAGTTGATTTTTTCCCCCTATTTTGGTTCACGACTTGTCATTGAGAGGTGATAGGGTAATCCTAAATCCAGACCAGAGAACCACTGATTTAGGCTTTTTTATTTGTTTACACTTTGTTTCAGTTGTCATTATTTGTTCAGCCTTCCTGGATCCTCAGTGTCATTCACACCTGCCATGCATCTGTTATTTAGACTCAGTTGTCTCCACTCAGTGTCCTCCCTGTTTAAATGATCTTATTTATCTTGTTAGTTGTCAGATTTTACTGTTTGTGTCCAGTTTCCAGCTCTATCTTGCTCCTTATTGTTTGGTTTTGTAATTGTTTCCACTTGATGTTTTTGTTTATTTTTTTATTTCTTTTTTTTTTCATTAGAATGCTGCTTTTCCTGCTATTACTCAATCACTAGCCCTCCATCCAACAGGTTCAGACTCTGTCATTACTGCTGAGTCTTACCCAAACAATGTGAGAGAAGTAATTTCAGGCTAACACAGAAAAAGATTCATCAGCCTTTAACTGGCTTTAATTTGAAGGTCACACCTCGCTTCATCTGGTAGTTTAGCCAGGCCTTGTAGCCCAGAGACCAGCTAGAACCAAACAATCACACCTCATTTTGGAAGCTTTCCTTCTTTATGCAGCCAGTTCGGATGTTATCAGTCCATTAAATGGACGTTATTAGCAGCTATCAGTCCCATAGAATGGCTTTCGACTGTCCCAACAGTGCCCCTTAGTGTGTTACCAGTGCCATATAAGGCAGGTAAAATAAATATTGAACACGTCAACATTTTTCTCAGTAAATATATTACTAGAGGTGCTAATGACATGAAATTTTCACCAGATGTCGGTAACAACCCAAGTGATCCATACAMACAAAGAAATCAAACCATAAATGTCCAGAAATGAAGTTATTTGTAATAATGTGGAATGGCACAGGGAAAAAGGATTGAACACATGAAGAAAGGGAGGTGAAAAAAGGCATGGAAAGCCAAGACACCAGCTGAACTCTCTCAGTAATTAGAAAGCAAGCCTGCCCTTTGTCAGTGCAAGTTAATATCAGCTGGTTCAGTCCCAAATGATGGCCAGGTATCACACAAGAACCATCTGATGATGGGTAAAAGTAAAGAGCTCTCTCAAGACCTTCACAACCTTATTGTTGCAAAGCATAATGATGGCATCGGTTACAGAAGAATGTCTAAACTTCTGAAGGTTCCAGTGAGCACTGTTGGGGCCATAATTCAGAAGTGGAAAGAACATTATTTCACCATAAACCGACCACGACCAGGTGCTCCTCACAAGATTTCTGACAGAGGAGTGAAAAGAATTATAATAAGAGTTGTCCAAGAGCCAAAGACCACTTGTGGAGAGCTTCAGAAAGACCTGGAATTAACAGGTACTGTTGTTTCAAAGAAAACAATAAGTAATGCACTGAACCACCATGGCCTGTATGCACGCTCACCACGCAAGACTCCACTGCTGAAGAAACAGCATGTTGAATCTCCTTTAAAGTTTGCTGCACAACATTTAGACAAGCCTGTGTAATACTGGGAGAATACAGTCTGGTCAGATGAGACCAACATTGAACTGTTTGGATGCCAGAATACACATCATGTTTGGAGGTCAGATGGCACTGCACATCAGCCCAAAAACACAGTGAAGAACAACAGTGAAGTTTGGAGGTGGGAACATCATGGTGTGGGGCTGTTTTTCAGCATATGGTACTGGCAAACTTCAAATAATTGAAGGAAGGATGAGTGGAAAAATGTACAGAGACATTATTGATAAAAATCTGCTTCCATCTACCAGGATGATGAAGATGAAACGTGGCTGGACATTTCAGCAAGACAATGAGCCCAAACACAAAGCCAAGGAAACTCTCAGTTGGTTTCAGAGAAAGAAACTAAAGCTGC
Organism: Austrofundulus limnaeus; assembly: GCF_001266775.1. Lineage (NCBI taxonomy): Eukaryota > Metazoa > Chordata > Actinopteri > Cyprinodontiformes > Rivulidae > Austrofundulus > Austrofundulus limnaeus. The sequence continues at coordinate 967,956 of NW_013952453.1, read as the reverse complement.
TGGAATGGCCCAGCCAATCACCTGACCTGAATCCAACAGAAATCTATGGAAAGAACTAAAGATCAGGGTTCATAGAAGAGGTCCACGAAACCTTCAAGATTTGAAGACTGTTTGTGAAAGAATGGGCCAAAATCACACCTGAGCAATGCATGCCACTAGTTTCTCCATACAGGAGGRGTCTTGAAGCTGTCATTGACAACAAAGGCTTTTGCACAAAGTATTAGATAAATTTCAGTAAGTGTGTTCAATACTTTTCCCCTGTGCCATTCCACATTATTACAAATAACTTCATTTCTGGACATTTATGGTTTGATTTCTTTGTATGTATGGACCACGTGGGTTGTTACTGACATCTGGTGAAAATTTCATGTCATTAGCACCTCTAGTAATATATTTACTGAGAAGAATGTTGACATGTTCAATACTTATTTTACCCGCTGTACATTGGAATGCAATGATCTGCTACCGCCGTTGTCCTCTCTACTTTATTGAAGCCTATGTCATTTTCTCAAAAATTAACCTTAGTGGCTTTATGCCCCATATTAATCAGATTGCATAAAAAACCTTAGTGGTTTTATGCCTCATATTAACCAGATTACATAAAAAACCTTAGTGGTTTTATGCCTCATATTAACCAGATTGCATAAAAAACCTTAGTACCAACCAGCTGACAGTCTGAAGCCATTCTATGGGACGGAGAACCCAACTGGCACAGTCGGGACAGTCTGAAGCCAGCCTGAAGCCATTCTATGAGACTGATAACAGCTAATAACGTCCATTTAATGGATGATAACATCCAAAGCGAGTGCCTTATGATACATTGCACTTGGAACACGGGTTGAATGAGTTCAGAAACCAGGAATTATCTTCTAGGATGTTGTCATTTAATTGTTGGGCTAAAGATCACCTATTAAAAACCTCAAAAGTTGGTAGAAGTCCTACACCTGACAGTTTACCACCATGGAAAAACTTGTGACATTACACCTGACAGTTTACCACCATGGAAAAACTTGTGACATGCTTGAAGAGTCAATAATAGAATGTCCACAGCTTGTAAGGCTTTTAGAGACTTTTTAAACGAATATTGGCAAAGCAGTGTATAGTACAGAGCTCAATTCTGCTGCTTAAGCAGATTAAACAACATTTAGTGAAGTCGCATCAATCAGTGTGAAATATGTGCCCCTAACCAAGGCTGCGTTCAGTTAGGAGGAATATTTGAATGGAGCTGGAGGATATGTAGGATCTTTCATACCTTATACCTGAAAAGTCCAGCATGGGTTTTGTGATTCCTGGTTTAATCCACTAAAGGTTTTCTACCACAGGTACTTTTTAATCCACAAAAAAGAGTTTTAAAACTTGATGCTCAAAACTTCAGCTCACAAGCTTTCTAAATCTCCAAAATACGATATCTTCAGTCTAATAGGAAAATCACAGTTAATGTTTTCCTCCATGTTGAAAGTGGTTGCTGACTGCAGTGTGTAGCAGACTCCGCTCACGGGTCGGTTAGTGAAACCCTCACTGATTGGTCGTAGGGCCAAGCGACGACGACAAAAGTTGAACACTTCAACTTTCTCGTGTCACGTCACAAGCCCACGCAAACACAATTGAAATTTCTCATAAACAAATTTCACCGGGCCTCTTGGCTGGAGGAGGGCAAGCAGTTGTCGCCTCATCACACGAGTTCCACAGGAAATAAATGGAGAAGGAGCAACATTGCCTCCTGCCCATTATGATATGTGAGGTTAATTAGTGACTTTAAATAGACAATAAGTGAGAAAGTGACCTTTTGGCACAGTGCACTTGTGTGGCTGAAAAGTGTTTTCAAAAGCTGGCAGAGACAGCTCTAGATAGTACGCTCTACACACACACACGCACACACACACTTATCCCTGTTTGGTTCACGACTTCCCTAACAACTCCAGCTGTGCTTAGTCTTCCATGGCATTGTGTTAGTGCACAGCAAGAGTGAAGCCCTCTCTGACTCCAGCTGTTGCACAAGGTATTCTCACTTTTGCCAGAAGACTCAAAAAAAAAAAAAAAAACAATGCCAAGATGAATTTACACTCAGTCCTCTTTGATATATTCATCATGGGTGAATTGTTATATGAAGATCTGAACAGATGCCATATATCAGCTCTAAAACATTTGTCACAGAATCAGTGCATGGATAGATTGCAGCAGTATTTTGAAACACTTCCTAAGTGCTACATTTTTCCTAACTTTTTTTTATCTCCCTCTTTTCCCTTGTGTCTCTTCTTGCCTTTTATCTAATTTCTCCTCTCCCCCGCTTTCTCCCCCTACAGTCAAGTACATCAAGGAGATGTCAGCGTTCTTTAAAAGCCCTGGTTCCCCTGGAGCCTCCCTCCCATGGGATTCTCCTCCTTCCACACCTCAGAGGGGCACTGAGCCTTCCCCTGCTGAGGTGAAAGACCCTCGCAGCATCCCTCTGAAGATGTGCCAGGTGTCACGGAAACAGTGCCCCCCAGACACAGAAAACAGGTACTACACATGCAGCACTTTCTCTTTGATGTCATGTAATCAGATGCCAACATAAAAGTATCAATGTGGTTTGAGAGATTATTGTAAAGTGGTGTTTTATTAACTCGCTCACATATTCTCTGTGTTAATATATGAAACCCCCTTTCCCCCCTTTAGCATTGCCATTTGTCTTTTGATTCTCTAACAGGCAATTTCTTTTCTATTTCCCTTTGTCTCCTTTTCCTTTTCTCATCTCACTTGTCAGGTATTTTGAGGTTGTTTCATTCAACAGAAAGAACTCCGTGTTTCTGCGGGCCAAAGACCCAGCTATGGCTCAGTCCTGGTACAATGCCATCCAATCTGCTACTGCAAACCTTTTACCACATGTAAAGGAGGAGGTGAAGCGAATGCATCCTGGCATTGAAGTCAAACATTTGGGCTGGCTTACAGAGCAGGTATGGAGGAATGGTGTAATAAAAGGCTAAAATTGCCTGGTTCCTTCTCTTAAAGTTTGTTGAAAAGTTCTTGAAAGTTCTTGAAAAAACACATTTCAACAGTTCTGAAAAAGAACGTCGTGTTCATGCGCTTCGGTGTGTGTCGAGAACAAGGGAAAACTACAGAAATAAGACTTGAATGTCACGTGGAAGAAGAAATCCATACAACTGCAGCTAGCTGGGCCAATCACAGACATTTATTGTCTCTGCAAATTGGCCCCAAATCAAGAAATACAATCTTGTTTTAAACACCATCTTTGGAGTCTGGCCCCGCCCACTTCAAAACATTACACTGGTGGAGGAAGTCTCCCTAATCACATGACCAGATTCTCACACAACCTTCCTGCCCACTGATGTGAAAAATATCTGTGTGGTCAGTATAATTTTTGTTTTCAATTCAATTTTTTCAATTCCAAAAATTTTTTTATTTCATTAAAAAATAAATATAATATAATCTTGTATATATACACGCATGTTCACAACCGCTCTCAAACAGGTGTTCTGATCCGGGGGGTTCTGACTGGTCACTAAGTGTGTATATATGTCTGTGCGTATACAGTATATCTACAGTATGTATGAATGTAGGCATGTATGTACTGTATATCTTTATAAATGTATGGGTATGTGTATATATATTTATGCATGCCATCCATATATTTTTAGGTGAGTGGACAGATGTTGGGTGTGTGGTCCTGTGTTTTCTTGGTGTATATTTAATATACTTCTAATCTTTATTTCAATCTTTCTAATTACTTATCTCTTTGTTTTTTCCCTCTTTCTCTATTTTCTCTTTACTTAAAAAAAATCACTGATGATGAAGAAATTAAGAAACTAATATTAAGTTCTTTTTACTACTGAAGTGATTAAAAAATAAAAAACACAAAAATAATAAATATACACAATAGAAAACAAAGAAAATACACAAATCAAAAATCAAAATAAAATGAAAGGTAGCAGAAGAAGAATAAAGCTTATAATGTCTGCCCTTTTTATCCCCAGAATATATTCGAACAAAACATAATTAGGGCAAAGAGAGCACATTCTGTTTGAGTCAACCTTGACATGCCACTCAAACCAGATTGTACCTCAACTAAATCACAGTTTCATGATAAAAAAATAGATGATTAGGCAATAAGTAGTAATCAGATTATATTCTAGTTAACCTAGAAATAAAACAGTGTGATTAATGCAATAAATCAGTGATGAACAGAATAAATTTCCTTGAGTTCTGTTTCATTATAGACATATGTGACTGCACCGGTTATAAAAGAGGACAAAAACATAGAATAATCTGTACATCTAACCTGTTTTAAGCAAGAGTTTGACTATGACACGTTTCTGTCCAGGTGTCTCAAGGTCCAGAGAAACCTGTCCTGGCAGTGTTGACAGAAAAGGACCTGCTCCTGTACCCCTCCTTCCCTGAAAGCAAAGAGAGCTTCAACAGTCCCACCAAAAGCCACCCACTCATCACCACCAGGTTCACATGCAAAATGCTTTTATGACCATATCTGTTTACACGCATGTCAAATATTACATGCTCGTGTTTAAGCTAAGCAGATCTGTATCACACCATGAGGAACTTTTTTTATTTTTCCCAGTGGTTTGTTTTGGCCGAGTCAAAGAGTTCCTATTCACACTTTCCATAACTGAACAACTGGACATTCTGTCCCATAATTTGGAAAACATTAGTGGTAGAACCTGTGAGTCATGTATGTTTTTCCTTTCTATTCATTCCCCACGTTTCCACTTATGCAGCAGTTTTTTTTTTCTGGTTATAATCTCATCTATAATCCCTAATTACCATTTTAGCCACAGTCTGGTCATAATTTCCCTTTTTTTATTTTTTATTTTTTTCCCTAAAGACTGGTTCACTCTGGCCCAGGAAAAAGTTCTCCTCTCCTGGATTCGGAGCTGTCATTCGGCCTGCGTTCAGGCACCAAGCAGGGCGTAGAGACTCATGTGTTCAGGGTGGATTCTGCCAAGGAGCTGTCCACCTGGACTCATCTGCTGGTGGAGGGCTGCCACTGTGCTGCGGAGCTTATCAAGGAGGTCACTGCAGGTACACGGAGCCACAAATTCACAGATTATTATTATTATTATTTTAATTTTTATGGTTTCATGCCTGCAACTGTTTCCTCTATCTTAAGTGGGAAATGCAGAATTTTCCATGAGCTGTTTCTGGTCTCATGAGACTGCTCTTTTTTTTCTTTTTCTGAATGATATCCTTGTTTCAGTGAACAAAGAATGCTACAATCAGGGTTCATGATGCGATTCCAAGAAAGCAAATTTTTTTTCCAGATTGTTACAGTTTTCTGCAGAATGATCCTAATATTTATAGAAGACTCACATTTAGGCTTTTTTAAAATGTATATCTTTGGATATTTTAGTGATGACAGAACCCATTTGTCTCTGTTTGCTTGTCTTACATCGTTTTGTTGTTGAACAGAACTTCATGCACACTCAGCACAAAATCATTGAACATGCAGGGGTTCAGTTAAACTCAGACACAGTGATGTTGTCTTACTGCCCTCTGCTGGTGGCATCAGGTGGCACACAAGCTGGCGTCAAAAAGGGTTTTGTTCACTAAAATTCCAAATTTTCTAATAATAAAAATGAATTTAAATCCCACTTTTGCCCTCTCAACAATATGAAGCACAGCTGAAGCAGACAGTCTGAAACGTTTGAGTCACTGTTCGCTTTACTTCAGCTTTTATTAAACTGCTGTCCTTGCTCTCCGCTGCAGCCTGCGTTTGGAATGGAAAGGACTGTTCCCTGGGAGTCCACATCGACGACGGTTTCACGCTATTCACAGAAGAAATGGGTGTCAGGAAAAATATTCTCCTGCAGCAGCCTTTCGAGCGCCTCCGAATGTCCTCAGATGACGGAGTTCGGATGATGTTCCTGGACTTTGGAGGCCCTGAGGCTGAAATTGTGAGCCACACTCGAGCTACTTTATTAAAGTTCTGACACGAGTTGAAGCATTTTCATCATAAAGTATGAAGGACTGAACACATGATACACGAGAGGAAAGTAAAAAGCAGCCCCAAAAAAGAAAAAGAGAAATAAAAATGGAAATAAATATTGAACAAGCTACTTTAAAGGCACAGTGTGTAGGATTTTGTCAATTCTTTTAGCCATAATCACTAATGACAATAATAAAAAAACATGTCTAATCATTGCAGACAAAGACCTTGTTTTATTATTTTACCTTATAAAAAGCTGTTTATATCTCCATGGTCGCGGGTCGAGGTACACTTCGCTGCAGCATGCAGAACGGGGCGGTGACAGACCTTTCCGTCAGTCCCATACCTTATATGGAAATGGGACTATTGCATTCCAGAAATGAAGGCTGCTTCTTAAAGACGCGGGATTAAGAGAGCAAAGGAAGAAGAAAGGAAGAAGTTAGAGAGTTTCTTCTACTCACGTTGAAGTACTCAGAGCATTATTTATTAATTTCTTTTATCCACCTCCCCAAACACAGACCCTCAGGTTAACCTCACAGGTTTAATGCCGAAGGTTAGTTTGTTACAGTAATATAATAATAATATCCAAAAACAACAAAGATTTAATAAAGATTTGAAAATGAAAAAGGGACACACCACGTGACATAACATGTTGTGTAGCCATTTCCTTACTGTAAAATTTCTTTTTTTTTCTCTTTTTTTTAATTAAACAACAAAGAACACACAAAATGATACAATGTACAAACAATAAGGCGTATTTCAAACAAATAAACAAACAAACTTGCATAAAAGAGAAAAAGGATGGGTGCAAATAAAGATAAGAAATTCCTTACTGTAAAATTTGTATTGTTAATGTTGAAAGTGTTCGATAGAAAATAGTGTCACTAGCGCCCCCTTCATTTCCGGAATGCAATAGTCCCATTTCCATATAAGGTATGGGACTGACGGAAAGGTCTGTCACCGCCCTGTTCTGCATGCTGCAGCGAAGTGTACTTGCGCGGGTCGCCACTACAGGCAGCCGCCATCTTGCACCGCCATCTTGTCTACAAAGGCTCATGAAGGACAAACTGCGGTGGCGGTGTCAAATACGGTTTTAGTTGTAATACTATAAATGTAATATTTGTTGTCTGTCATTGTAGCTGGGATAATTTTACTCATTAAAGCTCATAATCTTACCACTTGAAACTTCAGGTTTTCTGAAAGCAAAGCACAGAAAGCAGTGTGACTTTAACAAAGCACATTTAAGGGGAAACATGGTTTATATTTTTAACTTCTCACCTGTCATAAAATTGCTCACGTCATCCTTAATTTTTTTAGTCAAATGGGTAAACTCCCTTTACTGGAAAAACAAAACAAAACACAAGTTTGACTTAAAATTAGAAAAAAAATAATGACTGTGACATTGATATATCTAAATTAAATCAATTTCCATTAAACTTAAATTGAGTTTCTCCATATTTATTGCAAAAGGTAGTTAGACTGTGCAATAAAAAAATCCATTGTTTTCCAGATATTATTCACAACTGGAAATTAAAATCATTATGAAAATATGTTGATTTGTTCTTCTCTCTCTCTCTCTCTCTCTCCCTCCCCCGTCAGCAACTGGACCTGAAATGCTGCCCGAAGACCTTAGTGTTCATCATCCACTCATTCCTGTCTGCTAAGGTGAAGCGACTTGGCCTCCTGGCATGATGAAGGCCAGCCATCCAGAACATCAAAATAGGAATATTCAGTGAAACATACCCCAGCCCCAAATGGCGTTTGACGACGAGGCCCAGGAGTTGATGCCGGCAGGACCATCCTTTCCAGCCGTCCGAGGCCTCTAAAGCTGATCATGTTTGGTCAGGCATCCCGTGGTCTTTCTCGCGAAGTGAAGAAAAAAAAACAGAAACTTGGATGAACGTTTGCTTAATTTGTAATTTTAAAGTAAAAATCTGGTTTTTGTGTGTGTTTTTAACAGATTGTACAAGTCAGAACCCATTTGAAGGTTCTGATATCTGTCAAAAACTGTCTAAGTGGAACACATTATGATGGCAGACTGAACATGACAGCTTGTATCTTAATGGGTTTTATCCTGAAGTTTCAACTTTATTTCTTGTTTTCTTTAGTTTAATTTGATGAGTCATAGCAGGCTTTTGTCATGAGCATCTTTTCAGCTTTCAGTTTCTACTTTTTGTGCTGTGAGCAGAAAAAAAACAAAAGAAATTTCAAGACTGTCTTGATTGATGTTGGACAAACAAGTTTTTTTTATAAAGACGATGCTTCAGTGACAGAATGACAGGACTGATCAAGCAATCAATAGCTGGTGCTGAACAATGTAGAGCTGCAGTGACATGTTTATGAGGATAGACCAGTTGTCTTTGCTCAGCCATATTATGTAAGAAGAAAGCGCTTTTAAAGATTATTTACATCAGTTTTTATAGACGAAAACAGCTTATTTTATTTAGTTCTTCGGTTGTAACAAGATTCTAGACATACTGTCTAACACAGTCAGTACCAGTGGCTTTCAGAACGAGATTATTATATAATATTTTAAAGTAAAGTGTAAATTAGATTAAAAAAAATTATGTAATAACAATAATGAATGAATCTCACTGACCAACAACACTCAGACTGAGATTTTTAAATGATATTGCTGCATCAAAATAATTAGATTTAAAAGCTCTCTATTAACAAAACTATTGTTACTACTTTATATTAGAAAAAAAATGTGACCAGAAAGGACAAAAAGAGTTTATACACATTGTGTCTAACATTTATTTTAAGAATTCAAACTACGTATAATGTTTACATCATAAAGTGTGTGATCTTTTATTTCTTTAAAGCTTAAATTGATTTATTTTTTTAAATTTGGGGTCTTTTTTTCCCTCTTTCCTAACACTAAACAAACCTGTATTAATATATATTTCAGAACTTCTCTCCTCCAAGAACAAAATGTATTGTATATTCTTATTTAAACAAAGGTGTGCCTTTCAGGGTTGTTTGTATATAAACATGTAATAAACTTTGTTAACTTTTGTTGCTTCTTTTGCAGTTGCTTATTTTTAAAAAAAGCCTTCCAGATTTTTTTTAATGTTTGAAACCAGAGAGAATTAAAAATGCTGCAGAGACAGAATATTCAACTTGAGCTTTAATCTTCAACCTAACTGAAGTTTGAAACTATCTCTCTAAATCGCATATGTCAAACTCAAGGTTGATTTCCATCTGCCCTGTGGAAAAAAAAATTTTGAAAGTTGTTTAATACCAATGGTAAACATTAAAGTCTTTAAATTTATGATTAAATGCAACAAAATAAATTTAAAAGGTGAAAGATAAGCTGTTGGCTTTGAGTAACTGAGCAATTTAGTGGGCTAGCACTGATGAGATTTATTGGTGTTTGTTTACTTACTGATTTTTAAAAGCTCCACACATTCTGTAGTTTATTTCTTAGGTGAAACGTGATATAGTGCTATAAACTATTGTGTGATTATTTCTGTGATTAAATTCATGATTTTACATACAGACTGGTCTAGATGGCTAGACAATATGGTCACCCAGAGCAGGAAGTAGGCCTGTGTAAGCAACTACATGCCTGAACACATACAGTATTCAACACTGAATGTAAAAGAAACAGAAGACTTGACCCTGGAACAGGAACGTGTGCCCCCACCCCAGTCATGTAGTGGGTGGGGTCAGATAATGAAGAAGTTGTTGGCTGAATGCAGGCAGAGACAATTATTAAACCAGCATTCCAGCCCAGCGCGCTGCTGTGGTTGTATGAATTCTTTTTACATTCAAGTATTGGCATATTTTCTATCTGGTTATGAACACGTACTAAGGTTAACAAACATGCCAATTTTCTTTCAGCACAGCATTACTGTCTCAAAATGAACTGCTTTAAAGCCTACAATTACCATAAACATCTCAGATAATGTCCTGATGCATCTCAGTAATCCAGGTAAAAAATCAAAAAGAAAAAAATTGTATAGGTCTTCTGGACGGGTTCTTCTCTAATGAAACGTTTCGTCTCTCCTCCAAGAGACTTCTTCAGTCTGAGAGTTTCAGGCAAAACCACTGTTCAAAAGAATGTCCCAACACAGACGAGCTACATCTAATGGCCAGAAC
>NW_013952453.1:954031-955549 GCF_001266775.1 Austrofundulus limnaeus | reverse complement strand
TTAAATTCCAGTGAAATATATTTATGTTTGTGGTTGTAATGTGACAAAATATGGAAAAGTTCAAGGGGTATGAATACTTTTGCAAACCACTGTATTTATACTTCTTATCCAACCACAATTAAATTCACTCTATCCAGGAGACACAATTTATCAGGATAGATTTTTTTAAGTAACAACTCAGAATAAAATAGGAGTAACGGCTTTCTACTTCTTACCTTTTAAAAAATGCAGCGAGTAGAAAATACAGATAATTGTGTAAAAATGTAATGAGTAAAAGTAAAAAGTACGCTGAAAAACATTTACTCAAGTAAAGTACAGATACCCAAAAATTCTACTTTACAGTAACAAAGTATATTTATTTGTACTTACAACCATGTAGCTTTGTTAGCATGGATGAAACTGTGTTCCTTCACCTATGAATTCTGCAGCCTGTAAACTGTCACTAGTGACAAATCATCAGATGGCACGTTAAATTTTGTAACGCTTTTGAAACTTTTATTCTTAGTCTGACTTCCAATCACTGACTTTAATAAGCAGGAAAATAAAACCTGAACATTTTTTTTAGTCTGAAGCTTTCACATTTAGATCTCCCATAATGACGCGGTTTGATTTATTACTTTGACGTTATGTTTCGAGGTCATTGAGGGCCAATTTTATTTTTGCCCTCATAGATCTAAATGGTATAAATCAAAGCCTAAGTAATTTCTAAAGCACTTCATGTTCAGTAGCCAGTTTTATATCTTTATTATCTCTAACAAGCTTTTCCTCTGTGCTGCTCCTAGCAGCAGATCCAGCCTCCGTGCTGTCTTTACTTGATGGTCCCAGTCGGTGGTCTGTCAGCTTTATTAAGTCCTGACAAGTCTGCAGAATGGGCAGAACATAGATGATGATGATGATGATGATGACAATGAGATGCTCAAGTCAGCAGGGTGTGTAATGGAAACAGTTAGGCTTGCTGCTAAAAAGCAGCAAACAGAGGTTGTTTTTACATGCTGTTATTGGCATTAGTCAGTGTTATCAGTGAGGAGCAGATGCTGCGTCAGGCCTTGTGTGTTCTTTTAAACACACATGAGAAGTTTCTGAGTGCGCGTGAGTCTGAACAACAGAGTGCTGCAACAACAACCCGACTCCTATAACAAATCTGAATAGAGTGTTCACATTTGATCATATCTTCTCTGTTTCCTCCCATTTCGCTTCTCCATCCTCCCTCTTGTTGAGATGTGTCACCATGGTAACAACGGGGAGCGCTCAGCCTGGCTGCATCTATCTCTCTGCAGCTGAACTATGGTTTTGCGGCTGAAATTGCCAATCAGCCCTTCGGATCCTAGCAGAGAAGAGGAGGAGATTGTGTGAATATATTTTGATTAAGCGAAATTGACGGGAAGAAAATATGATGTTTGTGTGAGAAAATGCAGCAAATAGAATACATGTTTCATTTTGTGTGTGTGTGTGTGTGTGTGTGTGTGTGTGTGTGTGTGTGTGTGTGTGTGTGTGTGTGTGTGTGTGTGTGTGTGTGTG
>NW_013952453.1:948451-952851 GCF_001266775.1 Austrofundulus limnaeus | reverse complement strand
CTCATATTCCAGCTGGAGTCGGATGCCTTTTATATTCTTCTGAAGAGGCATTTGCAATCAAAGCAGATTTTTTGCATGAATCAAATGGGCCTTTTATAAGGAATTGAACAATGATGACAACATGCAACACAATGGGTGGGAAAAAAACACGCATTTTCAATCTTACACAGAAACCAGAGGAACAAACTGTGCAATCACTTTCACATCAACTCCTCAATAACCATGTCAAATCTGCACAGAGGGATGGGCCGAGGCTGCCGCTGAATCCCTGTGTCATTGGAAAGTCATTCATCCGAGCTTAATCAATCTAGGTTGTTTGATTCAATTCAAACTGCCTCTAAGGCAGAAGAAGAGGAGAGGAAATGCAAAGCAGAAAACAAGAGGAGACTTGAGCTGACTCTTTTCTAACTTTGACAAGGATTCTTCCCACAGTCTTTTTGTCTCTCTTCATTCCCTCCTTTTCCTCACTTTTCCCCTCCTCTCTTATCCTTCTCCTAGAGGCAGGAATTATGGCTGCTCATTTCATGCTGAGACGTAACTTGATTTATTTATTTAGCAATTTAAAAAATAACAATAAAAACATTATTACGTCTGTATGTCTTAACGACTATAAGGTTATTAAATATTCCAAAGCGAATGGTATTTTCCTTCAAGTAAGCTCCTTGGAAATATTCCATCAGGGCACCTTTTTATTCTTTCCAAATGTAGTTATGAATTTTAAAGTAGACTTGTATTACTGGAGGAGAGAGGTGTGTGATCGGAATACAGAGCTGGGCCCAGATTGGACTTTCTTGTTCTTGGAATGTTGAAAAGGAGTCTGTAGCTGTCAACAAGGAGGAATAAGAGAAAGAAAGAAAAAAAAAGAAAGAAAATGGGGTTCATGTAGGTTGATGACAAGTGCACTTGAGTCTTTTTTTCTGCAAAAGTATTCATGCACATAGACTTCAGACAGATGTAAGCAAAGCAGAAGACTACAAGAATAAAAAAGAAACATCTGTACGCATTTCAGCATTTAAATGTTTTTGTATCATCATCTTTGCACAGACAATCAGATCCAACGACACATCCCCCCCCCAGCCCACCCTTTTTATTTTCCAGTATTCATGAGCATATGCTCCTGTGTGAAGTCCCCCGTCAATAAATATGCACAGTCTTAATTGTTCCCATCATAATTAGACCACAATTCTGTTCTTTTTGGCTCAGGTGTGTGTTAAAGCTTCTCCTTTTGTCTGCGCTTTGGCACCTCTAATGATTTCCATGACAATCCTTTGAGTGAGTGCGGAAGTGAGAAAGGAAGGGGGGTGGTGGTGGTGGTGGTGGTGGGAAGAGACAGAGAGGACAGAGAGAAAGACAGAGAGAAAGAGAGAGGGAGGAGGTGAGAAACAGTTGCTGGAATAAAGCCCTTTCCTCAATCTGAATAGCTTATTAATAGAGCGGGTCCCAGGCAAACAGATGGCAGCTGCCAAAAACAAACACAGAAATTACCGAAATGAAAACCCTAATTCAATTAAGTGGGAAGCATTCCTCACTGCGGCCGTTATTGAGCGGTTTCCTTTAATTTGATAACCCATTTTTCAAAAGAAATGCAGGAAAATGTGTGTTTTGCGGAAACCTCTGCGGTGTTTGTTATCGGAGGCTGACGAGCAGAAGAAGTGGAGGCCCCGAGCTGTACGTGTGTTGATATGAGAGCAAAATGGGATTTAAGTCATTACATGACTTCTAGTTAACAAATTCAATTAAAGGAACTAATGAAGAATTAAATCGCAGTGTTATTATAAAATAATGGTTCAGATTAAAGCGGTTTAGATGAGGGAGCTCTTTTCTGGGCTGCTAACATGTTAGCATTGCTCAGGGCTTTTATAATGGAGACAGGTCTGCTTATATTTATTTAAAACAGCATTTTATACTTTAATTAATTCAATAATATACTGTAACTAAAGAAACAGCTGTTAGTATTGTTCATTCTGTTCAAAATGTCAAGACAAACACTGAAAGTCAACGGTTTCAGTGATGTTCTTCATTGGGAGGTGAGTTCAGAGATGTAGATATCTTGAGAGGATGCATTTCAAGAATAGTCAACATGTTTTCTGAACCAGAACTAAGAGTAAATGAAAATCAGTTGTTTCATTTGTTTTCTGGGACAAGAGAAAAGCTTGTGACACTTGGATTACATGTCAACATCCTTCATCAGTCAGAAAACAGACTTTTTATAACCTGTTAAAACTGGTTAATTTGAATTTAATTTCATTAAATGCAAAAAGAAAGATTGGTTTAATCAAACCAAACAAAGAATGCAAATTTCACGTGTCACAATAGTTTCACATGAAACCATGTTAACACGGAGTGGTTAAAGACAAATGACTTTGACTTTTAACAAAATTATTAAAGTTTTATTTTATTTTCGAATCAGATTTTATTGCAAATATTTTGCCTTGTGAAAGGTACTCGTTGCAAATTGTGAAATCACACATAAAAACTATAAAGGTTAAATGAACTTTATCATATGAAAGTTAAACATGCTGCATTACGTGTTCAGATATTTTATTTTCATTCAGAAATGTGGGTCCACACTCAATGTAAACAAGTTACATTCAACAGCATGCTTGCGCCAATAGATTTGAGTATAAATTCTCACCAATTAGATCTGCACAATAAATAGTTTGAGAATCACATTGCAGTGTGATGTAGACAAACTGAACCAAACTGAAAGACATTGCACTAAACGGTCGTGTGTTACGACTTTTATTTTGACGGGTTGTTTCAATTTTGCTTTGGAACTTCTGGGACAACAATGGCAACATTTTTCAGAGAACTGTTGTTGATGAATTCTCGAGCTGTGGAGGAGGACCAGGAGGAACTTGACAAAAATGAGGAACGGAGGTAAAATAAATACAGTTTAGCATGAGTGCTAATATTAAAACATGATGGAAACAGAAACTACCGTAAGGTTGACACAGAGGCAACACATTAGCTTTGTTTATTGGTAAAACACAATTCACATTTGCACACGATAGAAGGAAATGTACTCAGGTTCCAGCATATTATAAACACACAATAAAAGATAAGAAGAGTAACTCAAATACAGACAAAAACATGCTTGTAACACGCACTTAAATAGGTAAGATTGGTGCAGGTTCATCGTCAATAAGATGGCACATAACTGAAAGTGTTAATTAAGTCAGTTATCTAAAATTCCTGTATTTTTAATATATATTTTTTTCACCTTCCATCCAAAACTAAAGGAATTATGGATTTGGTCAACTGGACTCTGAATGAAATTTACACTCCTTTTATTTTTCCACACTTGGAACGAGGGGAACGTGGCTGTCTGGGTGGAATGGTTGCTGCTGGACTTGGCTGATTCCTGGGGCTGGAATCTGATATGCCAGCACCACTTTCCATTGAAGACATGGAAGATTTTTTTTTTATTTTGATTATGATAACTGGATTCCTGCTGATCGGCGGAGGAGGGTTCCAGATTTATCGAAAAGTGAAAGTGACCCTGACAGTGGATCGGGCCTTTGAAGAGCTGTCGGGCACACTTGAAGGATTCTGCCGGGTTGGTAGCACACAGACTCTCAGCTGGGGAAAAAAATTTGTAAACTGGATGTGATTCAGACGAGGATCACAGCTCTGGAGCGACCCTTCGGCATGTATGGACTACATATGGGTGAACTTCAGATGGTGAGAGGCGAGGAATGACCCCAAATTTGGCTGATTGGCTTTTTTTCACCACCTCAGAGTTTGCAGTAAAGACACTTCAAATGCAGCAGGAAACTCAAGGCTGCTTTGGTCCAAAAAAATTAGA
The DNA here is from genome assembly GCF_001266775.1 of Austrofundulus limnaeus. Classification (NCBI taxonomy): domain Eukaryota; kingdom Metazoa; phylum Chordata; class Actinopteri; order Cyprinodontiformes; family Rivulidae; genus Austrofundulus; species Austrofundulus limnaeus. The sequence goes on along the minus strand of NW_013952453.1, from coordinate 949,043 downwards.
TTACCTATCTGGCTCCCAGCGGCACGGCCTTGATGGCAGTGTTTATCTCAATCTCCCCAGTATGGAATGTCAACAAAGAGGCCGTTGAACTCAACTGGCTGAGGAGGAGGAAAATCTCTGAAATCTAGCGAACTGAGTAGAGACGATAACATCATGCAACTCTGGACTCTGGATGGGCCTAGGGTTGGGCCTAGCACGTACCCCCCCCCTCCCTCAACATCACCTACTCCTCTGAGCCCGCCCCATTTTACCTCCCTTTTATGTGTCATCTGACCTAAGGGCCCCCCTCCCCCAGGCTGTCTTGCTCTCTCGCGGGTTGTTTAACTAAATTTTCCTTTTGTGTATTTCAAGCTGTTGTTAAAGGTAGTGCAACTGTGTTTGCTGCATGACCGGTTTCACCTGTTCCCCCATGTTTGTCTTGTATGACTTCTTGAATAGGTGTTTGTTAACTGACCCCTCCCCCTTCCCTGAATGTACAGCACCTTGTGAATTTATTTCTGTGAAAGGAGCTCACAAAACTTTACTTACTTACTTACTTACTTACTTACTTACTTACTTACTTACTTACTTACTTACTTACTTACTTACTTAC
>NW_013952453.1:938300-948431 GCF_001266775.1 Austrofundulus limnaeus | reverse complement strand
CTTACTTACTTACTTACTTACTTACTTACTTACTTACTTACTTACTTACTTACTTACTTACTTACATATATCACTGCTCTACTACCTATGAACGTTACTGTTGTTGACTTACATTCAGCCCCTTCAGCTGTTTATAGTAGGTGAGCAAATGTGTATTTTTGAGTGTTCACAAACTGTCAAAAACATATGTTGTTGAGATTTTCTGGCTCTGATCATCATGAATTAGAAGGGGAAAAAGTAAAATTTAATATTTTAAATTTTTCTTCTACAAGTTCAAAGTCCTAAACCCCATTTGTATAAAAAGTTTATGTAAAAAAAGAAATCAGGAAGCACTTTTATCTTTTTTCCATTAAAACAAACCAAAATCCTTAAACAGTTTGGATCATTGCATAAAATCTCTCATTTCGACTCATTATTTATTCTTGTTGCAAATGAAAGTCCGATCTTTTATTCCATTTGCAGGTAATGCACCACAGCTTTGATAGAATCTAAGTTAAAACATTTTTTTGTTGCATTCATTTGTAAAAACCCAGTTGTCATGATGTAACCTTCTTCACAGTTTGTGTGAAGGCACCTGCAGCTCTCTGAGAATGAGTTACACCAGGATGATTTTTTTCTTCTTCAAATTTAATCCCAAGTTAGAATTCAATCCTCATTTTTCAGTTGCTCCAAGCCTTTGAAGTCAATTTCGTTAAAACCAGGGAGGCTGATTGAAAACTCTTTAGAGTGATAGAAAGTATCATTACTTAGAAGAGACACAGACAGGGATGAAACTAAAGCAAAGAGAGGGAAAACACTCTGGTATATTTGATTCTAATGAATGCAGATGCATCTGACGAAAAACAAACGTCTCTCGGGAGGAAAAAAGAAGTTTATCACACAGACGTAAATAGAAAGTGAGAGCGTTTAAAGATGGAGCGATTTATTGGATTTGAAATTTGAAAATTGCAATCATGCACCAAGCATTCTGGATTCTGCAGGTACAAAACCGCTGTAATTGATGAGAGAGAGAAATTACTTGGGTATGACACAGCATGTGTCAGGCACAATCGAGCTCCCAACGACCAAACAAGGCAATCTAGTTTGTCTTCACTTTAACTTGCTCATGAGTTCAAACTCAAATCAGTAATGACATTGTTTAGGTTCATCGTCTTGGAGAGAAATTGCCAGAAATGGAACAGTTTTTTTTAGAGAAATGCAGAAGAGAATTTGGCCAACAAATTCAGCTCTGCATGACACAAAATGTGTCAGAGAAGGCGAACTGCATGTTTGGATGCAGAGCCATGAGATCATGGTACTCTGCTTTTATTTCTTCTGTTTGGGTCAGTTTTTTCCATTAGGGCAGGGATGTCCGAAGTGTGGCCCTGGGGCGATTTGTGGCACCTGAACTGATTTTGTGTGGTCACTGACTTCAGTTCAAAAATTATACTAATTTGTTTACAAATTTGTCGCCCCGGCACAGGTGTTTGATGGAAAATTTCTATTTATTGTTAAGGCAAATTTATCACAAAGTAAAATCCTATAATAAAAATATTGGCAACAATACCAATTTTGTCTTTAAATAACCAGACTCTTAGCTTTAACGACTTCTACTGAAAAGCTGATTTTGCTCCAATCTGCTTTTAATTCATTTATTAATTTCATCTGAATACAGCAAGCATTTTTAACAAAAGACTGACCTAAATCCTGATTTTATTGATCAGAATTGACTAAATTGGGTTGTTTTCTTTCCCCAATTGAAATCTAGAAAATTGCTAAATTTCTTTCAATAAGGGAAATCCTGCAAAACACTTTTAAATTTCTGGATCTAGATTAATTTACGCATCCATTTCCAGTAATAAATCTGACTACTTTATTTGTTTAATTAAAGTATTCAATGCTTAGTTAATTGTTGAGCAGGTAAAGGAAAACTATTTTTGGCCTTCAAGTCCTTCTGACTTTATGATTTTGGCCCATGTGACAAAATGTTTGGACACCCCTCACTCAAACGACCTGGTTGGGTGTCAGAAAAATGTCTTGAGTTGATACTAAAAGTGGGATGTAGTATTTATATTTTGTAAAACCGGTTATTTACTTTCAGGCTGAAACTTCCTGAGCCATCTTTGATATAATGAGAAGAACTTAAAAAAACATAAAGGAAAAGAAAGGCTTCACCTTCAAGTATGCATGTTCTGTGTAAATCTCCTGAGTCAGCTGTTTGTGTTGTGTAGTAATTTTGTGTTCAGAAAGCATTGTACGGACTCTGCCTGCAAACAAAGAAGAAAGGTGATCACGTATTTCAGTTCTAACCAAAAGGTAAACTAAATCAAACATTGTTCATTATTTGGCTGTATATTTGTGAACGGATGTAGCAGTACTTTTGCAAAGGGTATCAGTGGAAAAACAAGCAGCGTGTCACAGAGATGTATTGTGATGTTTTACTGTATATTGGCAAAGCTTGTTCCACAGCTTGGTTGCTATGGAACTGATTAAAAAAATGAAAAAGAAAAAGAAAAAAAAAGGACCTTTTTCTGCCAGCCAAATGGTAGGACTGTCTTATTATACAACATGCCAACCTGTTGCGCTACATTCCGTTGAATCCTTTCCCAAACTAGGCTTATTCAAACAGTGTTACATGCCATGCTCATGACAGAGCTGAATACCAAACTTCTAACTACATTGTATTTTCATAACAACCCCAAAATCCCAGACATCTGGAGCTGAACCTTTTCACAATAACGCCAGCGTTTGTCTTTTAAAGTCTCCCCATCAGGCAGTTATTGGAGGATCTGAGGTGCAGCGTGTGTGGGCGATATTACTCAAACAGAGCAGCTGTGGTGTTTAACAAACACCTGAAATGACTACGTATGGCCGGCCGTGTTTCTGTGGCTTCAGACTGAGGTGATCCAGAGCACAACGAGACCCGCTTTTCACAGACAACTGCTGGGGTGATGAGAAAATGGTTATGTGTGCGGTTCTCATTCTGACTCATCAGTTTGAGTCAAAAATTTTGAAGAAGTGCTGAGATGAAAGAAATGTGCAGCTTGATTGTTTTAGCTCTTAGTCAGTGAACACGGTGGGCTCGGTGAGGATGAAGGCTCCGGTTCTATCAGATTTCCAGACTAGTATGTGCAAGGGGAACTTTCTCATGTGCATAAAATTGCAAAAGGTTTCAATTTTACATAAAACGGAAAAATGTCACCATGTCTTCATAAAATAAATTATATGATTGTTGGAAAGGTGTGTGTGTGTGTATGGGTGTGTGGGTATTCTGTATACTACTTAGCGAGGTTGTAATTATTGTATGCATGTGTATGTGTATTTATGTAAATGTGTATATATGTACTGTATGTGTGTATATGTTTATAAATGAGCATATGGATATATGTACATACATATGTGTATGGTTGGTTGTTGGCTGTTTGTTTTCTTCATTTTTTGATGGTCAGAGGTCGGGTGTGTTGTCTTGTGTTATTGGTGTGCATTTCACATATCGTCAAAGTTCTGTTTCTCTCTACAGTTCTTATATTTCTCTTTTTCTTCTTTACTCTAGTATTTAAAAAAATAGGTCACTAATGATGCGAAAACTAAGAAAATAACATTCAGTTTTGTTTTCCACTGAAGTGGCCAAAAAAAGGAAAGGTGATTTATTAAACAATGTTTTACAGATCCTACATAATAAATTAAGGTTTACTTTTTAGCTCTAAGTTAGCTCTTTAATGGAAATGTCTCAGTTCCACACACTTGCCTTTGTCAGCATTGTTTGATGCAGGGTTAGGGTTTAGAGCTTATTTACAAAGTTAAGAAAGACAATTTAGAATCATAACTGTCCTTTCGAAAACGTCAACAAAAGCAGCAGAACGGCACTTTAAAGGGTCCTGTTGCCCGTTGTTGTCCATAAGTGCCATTTTAAGTGTTAAGTATCTGTTTGAGCAAAAAGTGCCCATGACCTCAGAAAAGTGCAACCCTGAAGCCAATTTGATATTGAGAAATTCAAATTTGGTTTACCTCAGTCATAGGGAGAACTTCTCAATCACCTGATGTTTCACAATGATTCACGGGAACATTTATAAACGAAAAGAGACTAAACCCCAACTTTTAAATAAAAGCAAATAAAAACCTTAATTTATTATTATAATTTTTAAAAATAAAAACTAGAACTGACCACTTCCTGGTCGCCACAAGCAAACGTTTATGGTTGCAAAAACTGATGTTGCAAACTTGTTGGAAAAGGTGAACATTGATGGTGTGAAACCACAACTTTGTTTCATGCCACATGCCATGCTGGAGGTGTTATGATTGTCATCTTCTGTTTATTTTGGTGTTTTTGTGCAGGAGTACCACAAACTGAAAATAATTTAAAAGAAAAACTTTCTGGTTTACTCTAAAATAAAAATAACATTTTGTTTAAATTGTCAGAAAAAAATTATTTTACTTTTTAGCAACACCAGTATTAGATAAAAGCCATGTATGATATAAATAAATATGTATTTATAAAAACTTCAGCATCAAAAGTTCTACTTATTCTGCTGTTTAATATTTTATCATGTGCCGTGCAGTCAGCATAAAAAAGAAACTTTAAGTGATTCTGAGCACAAAAACGAAACCCATTTCTTGTTAAAACCGCCCACATTTCCTGCCGTTTGTTCCTCCATCGCAGCATCAAAGTTTGCAACTGACAGGTCCTGACTGAAGGCTGCAGGGGTTTGCTTGTAGTTAGAGTTCAAAGTTCACCTCGACAATCTGCGTAACATTCTTCACACCTGGTTTGTGGTTACTTTAATAAATGTGTGAACTAACATTGACGCAAGCAAATTGTTTTTTCAAATAGTAAATGCTTCCACATTTGAACATTGTGCTTACAAATAAGCATATTTTGATTCACGGTTTTTTTGAAAGCTTTGAAATATCAGTTTTTCTAATTTAGGTACAATAAATGAAATCTTAGCGGAGACAGTTGATGCTTCACTGAAAATTCTACACTGTTGTCATGTAATATGTTGCTGCAGTGGCTTTTTAAAACCTACCGTATTTATTTGTGTATAATACGATCTCATGTATAATACGACCCCCCCCCCCACTTTTTTGAGCTTAAAAAGCATAAAAAAATTTAATCCTCAAACTACCTTAAATTTCATACAGACTTCAAGATTTTTCAGCCTTTGCAGTCTTTATACATATCAGTAAAATGATCATTGGACTGTTCATTTTATTTTAACAACATATGTACTAAAAAGTATTTTGACAACAAATATACTGTATATCAGCTGTAGCAGCATCATATGAATTCTGGCATTTTACACATAGTCCACCAGGAGGCGCCAACACAAAAGTCAGAAACGTCACATGAGATTTGGGCCATCTTGTGGGGGAAAAGCAGATTACTTCCTACTCGCAAGCGCCCCCTCCGGTGGAGAAACGTTTTTTCAGGGATACAAACTTTTTCAGAACACCGGTAGACGGCAGCGATTATAGAAGAACATGTGTTTGTTGTTCCAGCAGCGGTCCGGTCACACGCTAATGGCATTAGTTCGTTATCATTACTAAGGTGCAGGACTGCCTTTTTTTTCTTTTTTTTTTCACATCATGTTGCCTGCCTGGATCTGTTATTATCACGCTCTGAAGCATGAAGAAGTGTCAGAGGTAAGCTCGTTTCAACTGCTTTTTATAACATGATCTCATTTCTGGACTCAATAATTTTGCCGATACTTCAGTTAAAATACATAAATAAAATTATTTATCCGTAATACTACCCCCAACTTTATGGATGATTTTATGGATTTAATTTTACGTATTATACTTGAATAAATACGGTATGCAAAATGTAGGATCGTTGCATTGCACAATGATGTTGATATCCACTATAAATTGCTGTTTTTCACTTCAGTTGGCCTCATGGCTTTGGCTCAGGGGTGAGGAATGGGATTAAAGGCACTGACAGAACTGTCAAACTGATAGCCTCTGCCTGCTGTATTTACTACAGACTCACTACAGACAATGAGGGCATGTGCCTCTATAGATGGCAGGGTGCATTCATGCAAAGTTTTTGTTTTCTTGTATTGTAAAATAAGTCAAATTCGCCATTTCTATACCACTTTTGAACGCCAACAACTCAAAGAGCAGGGGCAACGTCTACACAGTGAAGAAGGAAACACACAGACTCGGGCATTCATTAGAAGATATTCATTAAAACACAAGACAGGAGGAACACAACAGTCAGTCTGTGGCAGCATCCAACCCCCCCGTTATCTGACACTGCATTAAGAATGTATGACTGAGATTTTCATATAATGTGTCATATCACAAAGTGGCAGGTTTTCCAATTGTCCAATAATGATCTATTTGCCAATTCAATACGGCTGAAGAAGAGACGGCAGGCGGGCGTAAAATGAATAAAACATTGAATGGAGGGATTGTGACAGTTCCATTTCAATCTCTCCTTGCCTCTCTGGTGAAGTCTCCTAGAAGACTAGTGTGCTATTGGGGTAAAACCAGCACTTGGACGGCTGCCTGAGTTGTATGCACGTTGCATTTTTCTGTTCTCTTTATCTGACACTAGACGCCTACGATGCACTACTTTCACAAGCAGCAAACGTCTTCTCGCATCTGCTCTCCTGTTAAGATAGTTTACTGGCAATATTCAAGCTGGCTGCTAAACATTCTGTCTATCCGTGGTTAATTAGATAATGCCAACAGGGCTAAATATAAATATAAGCTACTAATGTGACCCCCCTTATGTGTAAATGTAAAGGAGAGTAAGTTGGGGGTGTTTGTGCGTCTTGATGATAGCGATTATCAAGTCTGCAATAAAATGTGTGATCATCTAATTGGAGACGAAATAAGAAAATCAGCCTGCAGGGAAATGAAGAGACGTGTGGCATGTTCACTTTTAAACTTTTTTTTTTACTTTATTATGCAGGTTTGAAATAAAAGAAGCATTGTGACAGGAACTGATGCTGCTGGCAAGGAAAGAAAAATAAAGCAGCATCCAAAATATATAAAAAAATAATAACAAAAATCATTGTCGTGATCATCATCATCATAATTATATATCAAACCAAAGCAAAGAGCAAAAACAAAGTCAAATAAGAATAAAAATACACCTCCATTGTAAGAAGCAAAAAGTGATCTAATCTTTGTTTCATAAATAAGAAAACCTGTCAAACAGCTGATGAGCAACTAGCAAAAAAAAAAGTACTGATAACCATTTCAAATATTTATCAATACTGGCTTTACAAATAAAATAACTACAGTTGGCAGGTTTTTTTTTCTTTTACACAACTTTAAATGTTATTGTCTTGCAGCAACTAAAACTGAAATTCTGCTACACAGAAGAGATAAAAACGAGATGTTTTTTTTTTTTTGTCAGCGAAATGCATTTCTGTTAATCACACAAAAGTTAAAAACATGAGCTCAACACAACCAAACACCAACCAGAAACCTATATTAAAAAAAAAATGAAGATCACTGTTAACGTGGATGTGATGGCTCCATTCACGTCCTGCAGTTCTTCACTTCTGCATGTCGAGGAGACAACATCAACGGTGTGGTCAGATAATAAAACAAAATTGTGTATGTGTGTGTGTGTGTGTGTGTGTGTGTGTGGGGTGGGCATTCTGAGGCAGTAATTTTTCCTCGCCCCCACCGACTGCCACCCGAAATTTTTTACATCTCATTTTATCTCACAGCGTTTTCTTTTCTGTCTCTGTGCTCTGGATTCTCTCACCTGGCTCTTTCCATTTAATGATCTGCAGGACATATATTGTGTATTTGGTTTGAGATTGAACTTTATTGGAAAAAAATAAATAAAAAAACACACCAGTGAGCACAGATTTAATGCAAGAATGAAAGTGTGAAATACTCCTTCTGAAATCCAGCTGCACAAGGCTGTTAAAATTCACGAGAAAGACTCAAACACGGGAGACACTCGCACACCTCTGCACACGCGCACACATGCATACACACACTCAACTGTTCACGTCATCAATGTGGTCCACTCTAACGTTCAGACATACACACACACACACACACACACACAGTAACATACAGGTACTATTAAAGAAGAAACAAATCTACCTTCCAATCTGAAATTTGATCCCATAAAAGTGATATTTACAATCACACTGTGAAAGATTGGTAGACCTCAACGGGTCTTTAATATAAAATAAAAAAATAATTAATTTAAAAAAAAGTTTTCTTTCCTAGCTCCACTCAAGATTTGTGGTTGATTCTTCAGGCCCGTAAGCAAAGCTACCATAACATCAAGGCCTACGCTGAACGTACTAGGAGTTAATTTTTCTCTACATAACAGGGCCCATCACTTTTTTTTTTTGGCAAAAAATAAAGGATTAAAAAAATTTAAACAAAACAAAACAATGACAATAAAAGTAAAATATTTCTGCAAGCAAGAAATAAATAAGACGAGCATCAACAACAATAGAAATAAAAAAATAAAGAAAAATAAATGACAAAAATGGAGATAGTATATTTAATTTTTTTTTTCTTTTCATTCTACTTAAAGCTGGATGGGGTCCCTGAGGGGACTTTTGATGGTGACACACAAGAGGAGCTCTACAGCCTGCATCGGATGGGGCTTAGAGACACACAACTCAGGAGGAGCACGAGGAAATGCATCGTAAGTGCTTTGCAAATTTAAACAGCGAGGGACTGCTAATACAATGAGTGGTACAGACAGTAGTCATCTAGTCAAGAAAAATAATAATAATAATCACAGAATCTATGAACTGAGAAAAATAGGAATTACTCAGAGAAAGAAAGATGGTGGCTGAATGTCTATGTGTATGTATGAGATGTTACTGTATGTCAAGAGTACACGGGATCTAAAGGTGGGTCATAAGGGGGGGGGGGGGGGGCTGGGAGAGGAGGGGGCGAGGGATGAGAGTAGACTCCTTGGTGTCGTATTTGTCAGCAGAGTAAAATCTTCAGGTTCAGGTGAGGTAGAGTGGCTTGTCCCTGCCTATCATGTTGCCACTGGAAGACAACAAGAGAGAAAACAAAGCAAAAAGAAGCAGAACAACAAGTTAAACTTTGACTGAACACAGACACGGTAAAAGTAAAAAAAATAAACAAAACAATAAAACAATACAGTATGTATGGATTATTGTAAATACTTTAAAGGGGACATATCATGCAAAATCCACTTTTTTAGCTGTTAAATGAATGTTGTTGTGGACTTGGAGTCTCTAGGAGTGCAAACAGTTTGAATATAGTTTCTCCTGGTGCTGCGTAGATACGGTAGCTCTATAATCTGTTTGGGTCATAATTTTCAATCCGGTCAGTTTTATGTATTATCGATAACATTTTCTGAACTATTACGTCACATTTTTAAGATGGAACTGCCAAATAAGGTCTGGACTTACCAACCACAATTTGGTGGTCTTTATTCTCTTCTAGCTCCAACATGTAAGGCTGGATGGACAAATCCTCCCTTGTTGACACTTTTATTTAACTTATAAATAAAATGTTTCTGTGCCACTAATCCCTCTATCAAACTAGAATGGACCACTCAGGAAGCTGGAGTGGGGAGAGGTCCGGACAGCCTTGTTTGGATTTAAAGAGACAGTCTCAAAAAGAGTTGATCATCTCATAAAGTGGTGAAAGAGGGGCTTGTGGAGTTACAATAAGGAGAAATCCAGACCAAAGCATTGCAGTTACACTTTATATAGACCCCAACTGAACAAGTTAAATGTGAAAAAGAAGGATTTAAAAGCATGACATGTCTATTTAAAATTTCTGGTTGTCAGATTCCTTTGTCTTAGTATTTTTTTAACCTATTCATAAAATATTAAATAAAATATTATATTATTTGTAAACTTGTGAACATAATTTGTGGTCCTGATGAAAACACATATTTTAGAGGTTATTAAGACTGTTTATTACACTTTCCTGTGTTTTTCCCTTTTTGAAGCTGAGGGTCTCCAATGGGTGTAACATTATTTTATAAATTATTTAACATGTCATGAATTATTTAAATGGTAAATGGACTGAACTTATAGAGCGCTTTTCAAGTCCCTCCGGACCCCCAAAGCGCTTTACACTAACAGACATTCACCCATTCACACTCACATTCACACACTGATGATGGCAAACTACACTGTAGCCACAGCTGCCCTGGGGCGCACTGACAGAGGT
>NW_013952453.1:933119-938290 GCF_001266775.1 Austrofundulus limnaeus | reverse complement strand
GAGTTCTGGCCATTAGATGTAGCTTGTCTGTGTTGGGACATTCTTTTGAACAGTGGTTGCTTTGTTTCCCCGATGGTAAATGGACTGAACTTATAGAGCGCTTTTCAAGTCCCTCCGGACCCCCACAGCTGCCCTGGGGCGCACTGACAAAGGTGGGGCTGCCATGCATTGGCGCCACCGGACCCTCTGACCACCATCAGTAGGCAAGGTGGGTGAAGTGTCTTGCCCAAGGACACAACGACTGAGACGGCTGGACGGGGGATCGAACCAGTGACCTTCTGGTTCCAGGACGACTCCCCTAACCACTCCGCCACAGCCGCCCCATTTAATGTATTATAACCTTTCCCTCACAAATTATATTGTATATATCTTTTTAAAGGAGAATCTAGTTTAAGACTTGGATTAGACTGCATGCAACCAGAAACTCTTAATCAAATAAACATTTATTGAAAAAAATCAAATAGCAAATTCCAGTTGTGTCTGTTTGAGGCAGATTAATCTGACTCAACTTTAATTGATAAAACATGATTTGGATAATGTGTCCAAACTTACCTGCAGTGGTTGCCACACTCCCGATTGCAGTATTCACCGTCCCACTCATGGGTCTGAGCCACTCCAGCACCTGGACCTGGGCCAGGGGCTCCTGGAGACTGGGATCCTCCAATGCTCTTCTGGTAATCTGACTGAAGGTGGGAAAACCCCTAAAAGTAATAAAAGTACCCATGAGAGTTAAACCATCTGTAAGTATCAACATTTAAAGCCACGTGCCTTGAGATTGTTGCTGTACCTGCTGCCCCGGAGGTGGGGACTGAAGAGAGGCCTGAAGCCCCATCTGGTGGGAGATGATTGGCTGGGACTGGACCTGCTGCATGCGGATAGGCTGGTTGAGGAGCGAGCTCTGGTGCAGGGAGAGCTGCTGGTGGGGGTGCAGTGGTGGGCTGATCTGAAAGGAGGAAGGTGGAGAGGCACTAATGCTGGGCAGCATCGGCGATTGGCTGAGCGTCTGCGACAGGGCGTGGCGAGGGGCGTGTCCTGCGTAACTCTGCAGGTCAGTGAGAGGGAAGGGCCCGGGGCCCAGGTATGGTGACGACGGCTGGGGGGGAGGTGGCACACTGTACAGGGGCGTGTTGGCTGTCATCATATGTGGAGAAGCCTGACTTGTTTGGGCTGTTTTTGTCTCCACTGGGTCATTATATGTCTGGAAGAGTGACAAAAACCATCAGAAATAGTCACACTAACCATGAAAGATCTGAAAATGTCAATGAAAATGTCAGTAACGCTAAACATTTAGTAGATATTTTGTTTTGTCTGCAACCAAACTTGTGGTCCTTCCATTGCAGCTGCTTTTAGCTCCAGGAATTAGCCAGTGACAGGTGGTTTTAGTCAGCTGCCGGGATTTTAGACTGAGAGTGCTCCTATTAGCTGCAACTATATGTGCACTTTTTTTCTTTAGATGGTGGACAGCCTTAATTAATAGCATCAAAACAATCTAGAAGTTGCTATTAAGGCTTTGTCAACAAGACTGCAAAATAACAGCTCCAAAAGAAACATGAGCCTATTAGAATGGCTTTTGTTGAGCTGCTTGTCATTTCAGGATTCTGTTGTAATTATTTGGTCGATCTTTTCAACAATTAAAAGAAATAGAGTTTATTGCAGGCAAAAAGAAAAAAAATAGTTGATGTTTTTCTACAGTTACATATATTATGGTAAATGAACATGACATAATAATCCCTTTGAGAACATTTAATTGATGTGAAAAAATGGTGTTTGTGAAATTCTACACTGTTAATTAATTCTATGCAATTCTACTAAAAATCTTAAAGTGTCTGCGATATCAGTTTTTTTTGTAATAACATGAATGCATTTTTTGAAATTAACATTAATAACTGAAATTAACAGTTGAGATATTTGCATGTGAAGTAACAGGTAGTGAAGACAAGGTGGGATATCTAAATGGGAAAATCTGATTTTACTTTTGAATGTCCAGATGCATCTCAGTAATCCAGGTAGAAAAAATCAAATAGAAAAAAATAAATAGGTCCTCTGGATGGGTTCTTCTTCAGTGAAACGTTGCGTCTCTCCTCCAAGAGACTACTTCAAACTCATCTGGCTGAAGAAGTCTCTTGGAGGAGAGACGAAACGTTTCACTAAAGAAGAACCCATCCAGAGGACCTACTTATTTTTTTCTTTTTGGTTACTTTTGAATATTTTATCAGATAGAGATGAAGTCAGAGTTCAAATAATGATTCAATAAAGAAAAAAATGTTCTGCTCCTTTAACGTCACTTCCTGTTTCTCTTTTCCCGAGCCAAGTTCAAAAGAAAATATATGTGACAAAATGGGTAAAATCCTCTGTATTAAACCAAGTTTCTTAGATATAAAGACATTTTCTTTGAGTTTTTGTTTTTGAAGAATATGCATGATAGATATTTTTAAACTTTATCATTTTTTATATTTGATCCAATTGCATTAATCAGTTGTATTAAATTTGTCTTTCTTGCTGCCATAATTTTCATCTCTGCAGCTTTGAGCTGCACTAACTGATAAGAAGTAACCCTGTGATTGGTCAAGATGTTTTTCTCTGTGCTCTGTTTGTAATAAACTGTTCAGCTTTCCCCGGCCAAGGTCAGAACTTTCTGCTGAGACCTGTCTTAAGCGTCCTCAGAAACTTCTCACTCTTTGCAAAGAGAAAACTGTTTTAAACTGAATGCTTCTGTCTGTGTGTGGTTCATTTCTTTTTAAGGGGTAATTTAATGTCCAATCTGACAATGCATGTCAAGGGCACTTTAAAATATATCATGCATTGCAGCTTAGTGACTGGTTTTGTGCCTCCTCTCATTATTTATTTAACTTTAATTATTAATTAACCCCGCCCGTCCACCTCAGTGCTCTTACGCACACATCCATCCTCCAAGTTTTCCTGTTTCGCCTTCTTTCAAAGGTGTAAGTATGAAATATATCCAGTGTTTCTCATTATGTGTCAGACTGGCTGAGGTGATGTGTGGGGGCCTGCTATTTAGTAATGGCTCACATCCATCCAACTGAATCGCTGAAATAATCAATGGGACAGGATGAGGGAATGGATAAGGCAGAGGGACAGGCCCATTTGCAGGGTCAAGTGGAAAATGAAATACAGAAGAAATGAGGTGAATGGAGAAGGGGAGAGTGAGACGATAGGTTTGATATGTTGAGGCTTATTTTTAAGTGGATATTCAACAGTGGTGTGGAAGCATTTCTCATCGTCATCTGTTTAAGAAGATTAGAATAAAAAAATCAGATTTGTAAAATGGTCTGAGTTTCTCTTTAAACTTATGGAGTTTGGATCCAAATGAACACAGGAGAAGGGCTAATGGCATATAGGAGATTGCAATCAAGCTTTTTTCTTTTTTACTTTTTTCTTTCCCTCTCTAACAAACAAACAAGTGTTACAAAACAAAAGGGCAACAGGTGCACACTGAGGATGTAAATCCTTCAAATGATCCTCCAATTACCTCCAATTCCACCCACTCCAATTCCCTCTAAAAAGACTCCTTCATTTGTGATTTAAAGAAAAAAAATGGAGAAAGTCATTTTGAAGGATGAGGTTCAGTTCTGCTGCTGAATGTGAGTGAAAGACGGTTTGCAGGGTTATTTTTGTCAGTCAGATTTTTGACTACCAGCACATGGCATCAATCAAGCCTCGGCATAGAACGCCCTGAATGTCTAATCGAAGCGGAGACAAGAGATGAGAATAGTCTTTTGAGTTGAACGTGCGTCGCAGTGAAGAGGCTGATCAATTATCCTTTCATGCCTTAATCAAGGTGCTTGTTTTCTACCCGTGAGCACGAGAGGAAGCGTGGCGTCGCGTTCGGCGGGGAGGAGGAGGGATGGAGGGTGAGGGGGCGGAGCTTGGTATATGCTAATGCAATTTAGAGTTGAATGCGACGAACAATGCGGAGAGACCGAAATGAAACGCTGCGCACCCGCCGACTGAAGCAGCTCTGTTGCAGCTATTGTCAAAACCTCGCAGATATGAACCACTTGCAAGGTGCTTTGCCTAGTTTCTCTCTTTTATTTATTTATTTTATTTTTTTAAAACAAACATTGCTAAATGAATGCTAATACTCTGGGCATCAAAGAGAGAGCAGTGAATGCGAGCAAACCTCGGCCAACACATTAGTGGCCCACCAGGGAAGAACGAAGCACCAGGAGGACAGCAAATGACAGGTAATGTCCACTCCTGCTTTTATTTGTGCACACAGATAAGCTCACACACACAGATGTGCACTATTACTTTTCATTTGTCCCCAGGAAACAAATTGGGTGTGTTTGAGGCCTAATTTACTTTGTTCTCTTTAGAGCACATACACATTGCCTCTCATTCACAAATATTACCTGGTAAATATGTATGTATACATAAAAATATACATTCAGTATGCATGCACGCTAAAGCCCTTTGTGCAGTTTGCAGATTTTTTCCCTTGAAATAAAAGCAAGAGGAATTCTGTCTAATTTATTACCCCATATATTGCTGCTGACCCATGTATATCAAAGATGTGACCCCTGCTGTTACCTTGGAAACCAGACTGGCTCTGTAGGCGGCCAAGGCTTTCAGGTACTCCTTCTTAGCAGCCTCTGTTTTCCTCTTGTAGCTCTGCAGGAGCAAACACAACAACAACAACAACGTTTGATTACAAGCTGATGCCAAAGGCTAGAATGAGACAGTCTTTCCACGCTGACTGATGCGGAGGAAATTTCGGGAGTCACTGTGGCGATGAAAAACATTTCACGTACGTTCACTGCACAATTTTCAGGTCAAGGAGAACCGTACATTTGTGTGATGTTGATGCATTTGAGTCATTTGCTTTTTTGGGAAAGTCTAATTCAAACCAAAATTAAATGTCAAGAAACATCGCACACGGGACGTTGAAAGCATTTGACACAATTGAACACGCAATTCTCTTCGAAAAGCTGAATAAATATGGGATTCGAAGACCAGCACTACAGTGTCTCTCTAGTTCTCTGACAAACAGGAAACAGTTTGTACAAATAAATGATGTAAAATCTGAACTCTGTGATATTACATGTGGTGTGCCTCAGGGTTCCGTGCTTGGCCCAAAATTATTTATTTTATATATAAATGATTTGGTAAATGTATCAGGGTTTTTCAAGTGTGTTTTGTTTGCAGATGAT
>NW_013952453.1:931421-932826 GCF_001266775.1 Austrofundulus limnaeus | reverse complement strand
CTAAACTAAACTAAACTAAACTAAACTAAACTAAACTAAACTAAACTAAACTAAAGCTGAAGAACAGGTAAACAAGGACTGAGACCCCATTTGTCACTTTGTGTACCGCTTTTCAGTCTTCTTCTCTATTAAGACTGTTGCTCATCTCTTAATCAGAGCTGATGACCCAGCAAATCATTCAGATCAGGAGGAAAAAAGAAGTAAAAGAAGTCAAAATAGTGTGAACTAACAAAAAAAAAAAGAGGCAATCTCCAGCCTTCTGAATGAACCTCAAATGATGCATGGAGACAGGGAATTCAAGTTAATGTCATCACATGTCACTCACGGGCTCGATGCAGCCGCCGCTGACTTTTTGAAGCAGCAAAAGCAAGTGGCAGAAAGTCCACCCTTAAATCGATAAAGGAGACTCAGATCTCAGCATTTTAATATGAAGGGGAGCGTGTGTTTGTGCGTGAGCGAATGCAGTGGGTAATTACTGATCCTCCGCGAGATACTGTCTGTGGCAACACGGGCAGGGTCACTCCTCTCAAAAAAGGTGGGGTAGAATAACCATTAGGCATTCATGTGCTGCCGAATGCACAGAGGCTGGCAGCCGCTAACGCATACAGTCAATAAACAAACAGACAAACACATTGAACAGCAAACAAACTGGGCTGAAGGCGGATATAATCTCTTGCTCAAACAGCTGCTGTTATCCCATCACTCATCTCTATTTACAATATTCTTATTAACATTTTCATCATACATGTTTGGGTTATTTGAGCAAGACAAGGATGGGAAACAATAAACTTTAAAGGGGCAATATTATGTGTTTCTCAGGCATACATTTAAATACTATACCATAATAAAGTATCTATGTCATCTTCAGCTGTTATTAAAATGCTGTTTTTATGTTTAAATAGAAAATAAACTTATCTTCTCATCACTTCCTCTTCGAAACGCCTTGAAATTGGCCTCTGTCTCTTTAAGAACCTCCTCCTGCTTCTGTCTCGCCCATTTCGGTGCGGTGGGTGCTCGCGTTCGTGGGGGGGTGCTGCTATGATGCAGTTTACTCGGGATCAGAAAATACATTTCCTCAAAGGTATTTTTAATCTGACAAGAGCTTCACTAAGTGAGGTTAGGGTTAGGAGCTCAGGAGACAGTTTAAGTTTCACTTTCAGTTTCACCCGAGAGCCTGCAGGGGTCATGGGCGGGGTATGTGGGGAGGGGGAGGGGGTGCGCTCTGCCATGAGGAAGCTCGGCTTAAAGACACATCCCAGGGAGAGATCTTGTATATACATGCATGCTCACAACTGCACACAAACAGGTGTTTACATCCTGGGTTTTCTATTRGGGCACTGACAGAATGGTATGTGCAAATGTGTGTGTATAGATATATGTATATGTGTATGTGTGTGTATATATA
>NW_013952453.1:923214-931411 GCF_001266775.1 Austrofundulus limnaeus | reverse complement strand
GTTTGGATATGTAGGTATGGGTATGTTTAAGTGTATATGTTTAAATTTATATATGTATATGGGTATGGTTAGCAGCAAGGTTATAGTCATTATATAGATATGCATTTTTGTTGCTGTGGTTTTGCTATCTTTGTTTTTGTAGGTGTGGAGCCAAGAAGTCGGGTGTGCTGTCTTGTGTTTTCTCAACATATATTTTACATACCTTCTAATCTCTCTTTCACTCTTTCTCATTACATTTCACATTTTTCTTTCTCTTTCTTTATCTCCTATTAAAAAGAAAAAGAGAATAGGAAAAAAACGTAGATAAGAAAAAAACTAATAAGGAAAGAATTTAAAAAAAGAAAAAAAAGACACATCCCAAGGGCGTTTCTGGTCCCAAAAGGGGTTTCTGGTCCCCAGCTGTCGTTTTGCTCCTCAGCATGGCTTCCTAAAAACGCTGCAGGATTTCTCAAACATGCATGAATGAGTCAAAGCAAGGCATTGGGCATGTTTTTTATGAGAGTATAGCATTATAACATGATATAAAACTCAAAAAAGTTGATTTTACATGATATTGCCCCTTTAAAGCCATGCAGATTTTCAAAATAAAAAATAAATAAAACGTTAAAAATGTTTCTCGTCACCTCTCGCATGTGCACTCCCACCATAACCCAAACCACTCCCAGAAGCTTTAATTTCAAATTAATTTAACACGGCTAACGAGTCGAGCAATGGTAGATACTTTTAAACAAATTACCATGCCTAAGGATGTCTAATTATTTCAAAGTGAGTGAATTCATTAGCGGGTAAAACCGTCGAAGGCTGCAGGTCAGTCTGAATTAAAAATAACAAAGCTGAGAGGGAGAGAGAGCATATGCCTCCATCGTAATCCTGACACCGAGGTGTCCCGTCTGAATTAGCCCCTAATTGTACCTTAATGAATTGTCCTTGTTTGATAACCGGTTAATTACAGGAGACAATAACCCTGCACCCTGCTGACGCTGAAGGGAGTGATTACCCTGCAAATGTGAGACTGAACGATCGGGGGATAAGGAGGAGGAGAAGGTGAGGAAAGGGAAAAAAGGAGAATAAAGAATAACACAAAAAAGAGGCAGAAAAAAACTGAACTGATGGCATGATCAAAACAAGGACTTTAATATCTGTATTGTGTTTAAATAAAGTGAATGCATTCATTTTTTAAATTTTTTTTTATTTTTTGGTTTTGTTTTATCTCCGACCTCTCTGGTACTCAAATCCAAAACACAGACTCAATTAAATAAAGCTAAGTTTTCTCCTCCCTCCTCCTAAAACACATTATCACCGTTCGGTCACACTGCTGTTAAAACAGAAAATTGATCTTAATCTCGGATAACAAAAACAACAACAAAAAACATGCTCTTATGTGTTTCTGGGGCAGCTTTAACACACGGTCACCTTGAGGAATAACACGGCGTTAAAAACGCATTGATGCTGCTCTATAAACCGCAGCCTTTTGGAAATAATTTGGAAAAAAAATTGCTGTGTTTTAATAAAAAAAAGTATAATGCGAACACAAGAATAAGTTTGAAAACAGACTTTGTTCTGCTGAGCTCAAGGACAGCTCTCGAGATACAAAACAACACAAGCAAAGTGTGTGTGGGGTGGGGGCACAGCGATACGCAAATAAAAAAATCACAAGCACAAAACAAATGAAAATGCAGAAAAAAATTGATAATTTCTTCAAAAACAAAACAAAACAAACACAGAAAACTTCACTGCATTTATGTGAATATTTTTGCCGCATGGAATGTTTAAGGAGGGCTACAGGTAATTGGAAACAGGAGCCAGGATCTAGTTAAAACAAAGCTGTGTATAGGGGGGAAAGGCTGTGTTTACATTCTGGTGTTCCTGCAAGGCTCCAGAGGGTCTGACTGTGACACTATAGAACACACCTAAACTGTTTCTGCAGAGGCGATGTGACAGGCGACGTTGGAAAGAAAAAATATAAAAAAATAAAAAACACAGAACAGAACCAGAGGACCTCAAAATTAAATCTGTGTGAATACAGTAGATGGTCAAATTCAGCATTATATGTGTTATCATGCATTTCACGCTAACATTTATGGATAAAGGTGCATGTTTATATGTTTACAACAAAAGCCTCGGTTTGAACAAGTCTCGTGAGTATTAACATGCACTAACTGAATTGTTCTATTCTGTTAATACACTGTTGTCAAGTTTATCCATTTGCTGTGCTGTAAGTAATGACAGTGCTAGTCTGTAGTAATAATTAGAGCAATCACAGGGTTACTGCCTAGACAGAGTGCTACGTTTCACTCCATAATGATTCATTTACCTCAAGTTAATTATGTGTCCTACGAGGTGGCACGTTTGATTAAACACATGAATGCACATAAAAACAACAACAATAAAATAAAGCTGCTATTGGGAAGGCAAAACAAAAGGATTTTATTAGTTATCTTTCTGTTCTCAGGTTTAACTATGAGGGATAAATGCATTTTAGATGAGAAAAAAAACTCGAAGGCTTTAAAAGATGCCAGGAGACAAAGGGTTAAGAAACACAAACAATAACATTTCTGGAGCAGATGTCCTTGAGGGAAAACCAAGGACAAGGCAATTGCTAATCTTGTATTCCCAGCATGATCAAATCACCAGGCAACAGATATAAATAAAAGGACAGGAAATGTGGAATTCACATTCAGGGGTGTCAGTGGCGAAATGAAGATTCATGGTGAAGTGCCTCGGCCAAGGCAGCAAAAATTAACTGCAAATAAAAGGGACAGCCGGCCTCCAAAGTCCAGCGTATAAAGTAGGTTTGGTGGGAGAAAAAGACACATGCTGGATGGGGTCTGGTAGATGGCGGCTGTGCGGAGAATGGGCCGCACTTTGTCACGGAGACAGGTGCTTTTATTTGACACCCAACTGGCTGTGCCTTGACTGAATATTCTAAAAATATGAGTCTGTGCATGATCATCAGACTGTCTCATTTTTCCCTTCATTTCACACCATCATTTGTTACCACAAACACACAGAAACCTATTTGACTCTGTTGGCCTGGAATGTTCAAATGAAATTGAAACCGAGCTTCATTGTGGAATCGATAAGCTGCAGTAAAGGCGAAGGCAGTTTTAAATGCACAGGTTGCGCTAAAATAAAATCAAATTCAGGTAATTACAACTGCACTGCTGATGGCTAAAAAAGTCAGCAGATGATCCCTGAATACATATTTAACATCTTGTTCTAAAAAATTAACTACAGTCTTTTAAAGATGCAAAAACAGCAAATGCATGCTACAATGAAACTCCTATGTTCTATCATTTCAGATTTTACAAATTACCGTATTTATTTGTGTATAATATGACCTCATGTATAATACAATCCCCTCTTTTTGAGCTTCAAAAGCATACAAATTTAATCCTCAAACTACCTCCAATTTCATACAGACTTCAAGATTTTTCAGCCTTTTCAGTCTTTATACATATCAGTAAAATGATCATTGGACTGTTCATTTTATTTTAACAACATATGTACTAAAAGGTATTTTGACAACAAATATATATCAGCTGTAGTAGCATCATGTGAATTCTGACATTTTACACATAGTCCACCAGGAGGCAACACAAAAGTCAAAGACTTCAGATGAGATTTGGGCCATCTTGTGGGGGAAAAGCAGATTACTTCCTACTCGCGAGCGCCCCCTCTGGTGGAGAAGCATTTTTTCAGGGAAACAAACTTTTTCAGAACACCGGTAGACGACAGCCATTATGGACGAACATGTGTTTGTTGTTGTTCGCGGAGCAGCTCGGTCACATGCTAATGTCATTAGTTTGTTATCATTACTAAGGTGCAGGAATACATTTTCTCCCTTTTTTTCACATCATGTCGCCTGCCTGGATCTGTTACTATCTCGCTCTGAAGCACGGAGGAGTGTCAGAGGTAAGCTCGTTTCAACTGCTTTTTACGACGCGGTCTCATTTCCGGCATTTTGTGAATGAAGCTGGTATTTCAGTTAAAATACATAAGTAAAAATATTTATCTGAGTATAGTACTACGCCCCAACTTTATGGATGACTTTATGGATTTAATTTTACGTATTATACTTCAATAAATACGGTAGTTATGATACATTATAACGTTTTTGTAAGAAAAAAGCATACAGCTTAATTCCGCTCAATCTGTTGGGTGTGAGTGTAAAATAAATTAATAAATGAAGTGGATTAAATGTGTTTTAAAACCTTAAAAAACAAAAATAAAAAATAAAAATGTCATTTTTAAAGGAAGTACTTAGTGTTCTCCCTTCAAAGGTTTTCTAGTCCTGATGCGAGGTAAAAAGAAGCGACCCCTGGACTTAACCAAATGCATGTGAAATATTTGCAGTGTGGACACAAAGAGTGCGGACGTACCTGCTTTTGCTCCTCTCCCAGGCCGTCCCACATGGAGGCGACTATTTTCGACACGTCTCCGAAAGTGGCGTTAGGATTTTGTCCTTTGATGTGCGCCTGGGTGTCTCTGAAGAACAAGGCGTAGGCTGACACAGGCTTAGTGGGCTCATTAGGATCCTTCTTCTTCTTCTTCTTTTGGGGTTTGGGCTTCGGCTTCATCATCTCCGAAGACGGCCGCTTTTCACCTGTCATCTGGAAGACCATCAGAGCAAACAAAACAACAAGACAGCTTATTGACACTGAAACTGCATCTACCAATTCTACATCCATTAATTGCTTCTCTGATGAATGAATACAACACTGGCTCCAGGTAACGTGAGTAAACGTTATTAGCTCCATAATTTGATTCGTTTTTCCAACAACAAACGTTTGAACATTGCAGCAATGTTTCAGAGCTAGTAACGTTTTCACACACAGCCAAGTATTGAAGCCCTTTTTTTATCCCTGCAACACTTTTTCAAAAAATATCTTGCACTAGTTGAATTTATCAAACCTTTTCAAATCTTTATTTTGCAGTTGCTCAGCAAGTAATAAATTCTGACTTTTCATGCCAGGGGTGAAAGGAATTTTAAATCGCTTGATGTATCTTCTCTGGCTTTGATGTGGTCTCAGAATGAATTGGAGAGAGCAAATGGAATTACTTACTGATAGGAGAGATGGTAATCATTTTTATTCGCATACGCCATGAGAAGCCTGGCAGATACGTATAGGCAGGAAAACGTATTTTTTTAAACTAAAGGATCCTCCTTCACTCATACTGTATCAGTGCAAATAGTAGCTAAATACACGGATGATTCTGAAACAAGCAAATTTAATCATACGCTTATTTAGATTTCTCTTTTAGAAATGAAAAACGGGCATGGAAATAATGAGATGTTATTTCTTTAGGTAGTTTTTATAAAGCAAAAGCTAACTAAACAAGCACTCTTTTTCAAAACAAATGACTGAAACCAACCAATGACAGAGATGATTAGGAAGAATTGTAACTCTAAATCAACCCACCGAAATGTTTCCCACTTTTCTGAATAAACTTGTTGAATAACGAGAGAGCAAACTAGCAAACACATAATGGTGGAAATGGATTTGCACATATTCTCAAATGAGTAATGAGAGCCATTTGTCATTATAGATTGTGCTACTTTTAAATAAACGCAATAGTTTCAAATAAGCCCACTCTGTATAGCAGGGCTATTCAACTGGCGGCCCATGGGCCAAATCCGGCCCGCGAGTGACCAAAGTTCGGCCTGCCAATTGGTTCATTCATCTCTTAAACCCAAACCCCCGGTTTTCTACTTTAATTACTCTGAGTTCTTTTAGCTAGACATAGACATGTTTGGTATCTACAGAAATGTCAGAACCTTGGCTACAAGCCGGTATAAACCAATTCTATGCATACTCAAGACAGTTAAAACTACAAGCAATTGAAGATAGAACTATGAAAGTGAAAATAAAATTGGTTAAAAATTTGGCAAGTCAGAGATGTCAAAATAATATTTGTGTCAAATAGGAGGTATAATGTGTTCTTTATGTTTTTGATATAATTGAACTGTCACTACTTTTATAGGGTTCTGTATGCTGTTTTCATGATTAAATGCAGCAAAATAAACTATTTTAAAGATAACAGATCTTTGTAATACTTGGTTTATTTACATAATAACTTTAATTGCTGGATGTTCATCCCCTCAGCTGTTGACCTGCAGTAACTGTGGCCCCCGGAGCAATTTAGTTGAATAGCCCTGCTGTATAGGACGTTCAGCTCCATGCAACAAAACAATGCACAAACTGAAGTTCAAGTAAACTCCACAATCAAACTCTTAACTCAGAAGCTTCAACTACCTTCAAAATTGGCACCACACCGCACACAGAAAACAAGAAACAATTACAGCTTTAACTCCAATTCTGGCAAAACTATGTTTGAAATTTTCAAACAACCAAATAAAAAAAATAAAAAGTGTTTTCTGCTCCCTGAATTTCCTCAAAACTCAACTCTATTTTGTCTAAAATTGAGCGCTGCATAGCCCCAACCTTCATCTCCACTACTACAGCCCAGAGAAGCCACATCAGTACCTTCGAATGAGGATCTGTTTCCTCTTCCTGATTGGAGCTTGAAGGGGAAGGTGTGGCTGATTTACTCCCGGGAGGTGAGGGGGAGCCGTGAGGCAGTGCACTCCGGCTGACCTGAGGGTTTAGCTGGGACAGTGCACTCATGGGGTTGGGCAGTATCGGAGGTGAGTTGTTTATCATGGGGTGGTGACGGGCGGGATCGTAAAGAGCGCCGTCGGGATGCTGGTGATGGTGTTGCTGTTGGCGGTGGTGCAAAGCCATCTCCTGCATCTGGGATGAGAGAAGAACACCAGCTTTACTATCTGCTCCTCTGCTCAGAATATAATAAGATGTTGCCAATCAGCCAAATATTTAGAGATGACAATTTTTTTTAATTTGAGAAAATATGCATATGCACTGCAAGAAATGTAAGCAATAAAAAATGTGCTAAAAAACATTGACAAAAAACTCTTACAGGTTTCATTGTTGACAAGCGTAGGGGTAAGACAGCTTTTCTATCCTCTGTTATTTCTCAGAAGACATGATTGCTACCTTCACACCTGGTCTTTACCTTACAAGCGGTTCAATAATAAATCTGTCTTTTATCTGCTTGCTTACAGTTTTGATTAGCAATTTTCCTGTTTTGTTTAGCAGTGTGAATCCTTGAAAATAAACCACACTGTAATTGCTTCGTTGAAGAATGAATACAAAATGATGTATAAATGATCAAAGTTAACAACTGTCCATTTAAAAAAAAATCACTCAATTTCTTATAAACAAAACTCAAAAATAAAAGATTCAAATGGACCAGATTATAACCAAGAACTATCATTAGTTCTGTAGCTTAAACTAGATCAAACCAACAGACTTCAAATCATTTGCTTGCCTTAACTGTTCTGCTGGGTTTTATAAGGTTGACAAAAAGTCTGTAATAAAGAACAAACACTGTACCAGTGAGTTATTCTGAGCCCTGCTGTTCGAACGAGGCTATCCTAACCACGGAACACAACCTGAACTCTCACAAGCTGTTGGTTTCAATCCAAAAAAGTCCTCACTTGCCAAAAATAGAGGGGGGAAGAACTCATTACAGCCTTGTTTCTGTTTATGACTTGGAGAGGTTGACAAACTGTCAGTCATCTACTGATCCAAAAAAGAAGTGGTTTCCCTTACTAGATGAATTACGACGAATGAGACAACAGATATTTCTTCTGCACGCAAGTGTAATGAGCAAAACTGCTCCAGATACATATACCTGCTCACTACAAAATGATAAGCAGACAAATAAATTCACTGTCACACATTAAAGCACACAAAGCACGACATGTTAATTAGAGTAAATTGAGTTTAAAATAAAGGTACAAAAGAACTTTTTAAAGTGATCTAAAACAGAGATTCGTAACCTACGGGCCGCGTCCCAAATGTGGGCGGCGAGCGCCACCTTGAGGGCCTCAAAAGAACAACAGTTTTTAACTTTGGGCCGCAGAGGGCCAGGGACCACATTGATTTTGAATAAGGTGCAATACACTTTCTCACCACGAGCAGCAGTAGTGCGCCACTCAGTTGTTAAACAACCTTTTTAATATGTAGAAGAAGAACCTTGGAAACTTTGCGAGAATGGAAACCTATTTTAAATGAAAAGTAGAAGCAAAAATGAAAGTAACTTGTCAAAAAAACACCAAAGTTTGTCACTAATATGAAGTGCAGCTTCTGTTTTATATATATATATATATATA
>NW_013952453.1:906375-923164 GCF_001266775.1 Austrofundulus limnaeus | reverse complement strand
ATATATGACCAAGTATTTGTTCAAATAATTGTTATGGGCAGGTTACAATATAAAAATGTTTGTCATAATCATGTCTTGTGATTATTTGTCAGGAGTTTTACTTTTAAACTGTAAGTGTATTTAATTTAGTTATGTTAGTTATGGTAGTTTAGTTATGATGTGAATACAATAAAAATTAAACCAAGATTTAGATTAGAATAATTATCATTTTGATCCATACACTGGTAATGTCTGACTGGGCCTCGTGCCACTTTATGTTAAAAAAATTGGGCCCTGAGGTCAAAAAGGTTAAGAACCCCTGATCTAAAACATACTCAAATTTAAATATAATATATATCAACTGCATATTATAAACACAAGTTACTTTTTCAACTCAACAACAGCTTGTAAAGATGGACGACTTTTCTTTCGCAGACAAAACCTGCAACCCGTGACTCCCGATTTCGTCAAGAGGCAACAAATACAGCTTCAATTCTGAGATGTAATGAATGGTGAAGGGAGACTTCAGTTCCTGTGACTGAAAAAATAATTCCTCCGAAGTCGGAGCTTTCAGCATCTGGTATGGCAATCACTAAGCCAATGGTATTGATCAACAACCACATCAGCCCCCTGTAGATATATTATACTCACTGTGTGCAGTGAAGTAAAGAAATATTACTTAGTGCCACCCTGAGCAACACGTTTCCCCCAATACCTGGGATTACAAATAGAAACAGAAATGGAGTTCACAGCTGGACAATGACCCCCACGTGGAGAACACCCTTCAATAACTTACAGAGTCTGATTCTCATAAAAGTTCTGCTTTTAGCCATATTTAATCTTCAATAATAACTATCAAAAGCTCGTTTTTTATTTATTATTATTTTTTTCAAGATTTGTGCAGACATAACACAAGCATGGAGCAAAGGGGGGCTTTTAATGCAGGCACAAATGAGAATGTTTGGTAATTCACAGATCTGAAAGTGATGAGCTTGCATTTGTGAGCTTCCTTAAACATTTATGAGTTAAATAATACATTACACATTAGTGCAGTTCTAAAAAGATCAAATTGAAAGGACTCGAGCATATGAGGTCTTGATAAACACGAGCAGAGGTTCAGAGATGAAGGCTCGGTTCTCTAATCATAATTGGTCCCAGTAGATTGCTAGAATAAAAACGGAGTACAAAGTAATGTTGTGCATGGCTCTGGCCTGCTTTGAAAACTCATAATATTCACACTACATTAGATTCTGCATTTGCCTCAGCAGCTGCTCACAAAAGCCAGCCGCGAACAAAGACATTCCTTTTGCATTTCAAATAACCAAGCTGTAACCTCCCCCATCCATGGAAATCTCCAACTTCCAATCATAATTCAAAACACCATTACTACACTTCTTAAAATGTGGGGGGAAACAGAACCGGCTAAATAGGTGGTTAGACCAAAGAAAAATGCAGAGGAAGACTGAAAGTAAAACACAAAAAAAGGAAATAAAAATCCATTTATTTTCCATTTTCCATGGAACTGTTTTTTTTAGGTTTCTCACAAACCAACAAGCATTGAAGAAACAATTAATCAAACATGAATGGCCCATCATGACTATAGCAGATGCATTTCCATAGCAACAGCCTCCAGGCAAAATTGTCACCCTTTAATCCGAGTCACACCATGTTTAATATAAACAAGGAGGGATGCAAAGCAGTAGAGTTTGTGGAAAAAACGGCACTGCTATATTGTGGAAATGTAACGTCAAAGTGTGTAGATTAAAAAAAATGCTAATGAATTTCTCATGATGGAGATGATCTGGGATTTTCTCTAAAGTTACAAACTGAAGACTTTTCTGTATAAAATGTCAGAATCTCATATTTAGTACACTAGATTTTATTATTTACCACAGTTACATGTTTAGCTCTTGTTGGCGTATTTTAGAAATTCGAAGCATAAACTGTTCCCCGGGAGATGTATGGTTAATAAATCCAATTTCTACAAGTAAAACCAGCCTCGTTTCTTACAACGTAACTGGTGCACATTATTCAAAGCCTTGCCACTGTGATAATGCACTTCTAATAATCATTCCCATGTCCTTTTGGAAAATGTTTCTGAGTGCTTTTAATTGGTGCTTTCACCTGTGTGAGAAAGAAAGAAAAAAAATGGCAAGAGGTTATCGCACAGAAGCATCAAGCCTGAGCTAAATAAAGCCAGCTGCAGACGGCTGTACAAATATTATGAAAGAATCCAACAAAGGTTGCCGGTTGCCATAGGTACTGTATGCTAATTCCTAATGGTGTCATTCAAAAGGCTGTCCGTAAAAGGTGGGAGTGCACAAAGAGCAATGGGATTTAAATGGTTAGTGCTCTCTCCCCAAAGAGTGTAACTCTTGCTAACTTTGTGAAAAAAAAAAAAAGTTTGTGAAATCTATTCATACCTTGGTCAACATTGAATTCAAGGACCTTTCAAGGACTTTCCAGTACCAATTTCCTCAAATTCAAGAACCACGCATGATGGCAATTACCTACTGCTACCCCAGAATGTTACCAATAAACAGGTTTAATATCATGTTATTCAATGAAAAACTGAACAACACAGGAGTTTTTGAGTCAGAATCAATGAAAAAAAGTGGATTAAATGTTTACCCTACATTCATATCCACAATACATGGACATGTTATTGTGTCCTGGGAGGTTCAGCAGCTTAGTTTGTGAGGAGGGGATGCGAACATGTCCAGGAGGAGCTGTGGAGCTCTCACCTGGGCTCAGAAAGGAAGACCCGCCCTGCTCTGCTCTGATTGGGTAAAACTATGACTATGGCTTGTGTTATTTGCTGAAAGCCACGCCAGTTTACCGTAACTCTGAGTCATCCACCGCAACAAATATATTATTATTATTATTATTATTATTATTATTATTATTATTATTATTATTATTATTATTATTATTATTAATAGTTGATGAAAACCAGTCATGTGAATAGATAACTTCAATCCCCAAAAAACATTCAAGTACATTCAAGGACTAGTGTAATTTGTGGCTGTTTTCACAAACTTTCCAGGGCCTTGAAATCATTTTTTTTTCAAATTCACAAACCTTCAAGGATTTCAAGGACCTGTGGGAACCCTGTCTATTTTATCTCAGCACAACATGTTTTGTAATTCAACATAAAAAAAAAACTATTTTTGGAATGAAGGAAATGTGATGCATTGTAAAGCTAAAAAAAGCAATATAAACAAGCACAAAACTATATAGAAGAAGTAAAAACGAATTAAAATCCAAGTAGGGAAATTCATCCTAAAGTCAGCAAGCAACTGGTCAGTTAAATATTCCTTTTGGTGACAAGCAGCCACACAAACCTAAACTGTGATGTAAAGCCAGGAAACCTGAAGTGAGCTTGTTCTTTTGCCTTCGTTACGCCTGTCGTGTTTGTATTCACATCTTGTACATCATAGTCAAATGGGAGTCAAATAACAAAGGCTTTCCAATTATGTGTAGCACATTGTGTGAGAGATGGAATATCACAAAGCCATTGTTCCCTTTGCTCCTGGTGACCTTACCTTTGAAACGGTTTCACTGCTGCTTCAATTGCCTGCACCATTTGATTTAGCTAAAGGGATTTGACCACCAGCAAAGAGGTGTGAGAAGAGAGGAGAGGCC
Source organism: Austrofundulus limnaeus (assembly GCF_001266775.1). Taxonomy (NCBI): domain Eukaryota; kingdom Metazoa; phylum Chordata; class Actinopteri; order Cyprinodontiformes; family Rivulidae; genus Austrofundulus; species Austrofundulus limnaeus. Next base: position 919,540 of record NW_013952453.1, on the reverse strand, counting down.
TTTAATAAACAGATACAAGGGGGGGAAAAAGAGAGTTTTGCTTCTGACCAAAGCTGCTAAACTCTGTTATGTCCCTGGGATTATTCTAGCAAAGGGCCATCTGTTTCATCAGTCAGATCTGGTGGCTGATTACTATGCAGGTTTTATTGTACTGGCATCATAAAACTGCAGGCTCTAGAATCACTTAATATGATGGTCATGTTTTAAATGCATTACCACCATTCACATTCTTAATTACGTGAGTTAAATATTTAGAGTAAAACTTCCTTATCAAGTTTTAAATTGTGACTGAAAAGATTAGTTTATTTGATAATGATGAAAACATTTGTTACGAAATTTGTCTGAATGGGTTTTTGGAGGGACAACACGCTGATTCTTGTAATCAGCAGAATCAGAAACTCTCAGTCCCGCCCTCCCTGCCCTGTCATCTGAATTCATTCCGCTTTGATCGATGTCTCTGTAGCAGTGTTGTATAAACTACCACAAAGTGATACTTGAGTGAAATTACAAGTATCTTACCAAAAAATTACTTTAGTAAAAGTTGAAGTCTCCTTTAGGAATATTACTTGAGTAAAAGTCTTAAAGTATCTGATACTTTTTGTACTTAAGTATTAAAAGTAAAAGTATTGATCTAAAATGACCAGTTAGATTTTCTTTAATGACATTTATCAGGAGGTGACCTCCCCAAAAAAATGCAGAAATGACTATATTGTATTAAAATGATTAATAATTTATCTTAAATTTAGGATGCACTAGTTCAGCTGTTTCAGTTTATTTACATATTTCAAGGCTGCACAAACCTTTTCTCCAAAATGAAAATCTATCTGAGGGCTGTGGCCAAATGAAATAATACAATTCATGAAATACAAATACTTCTTAAGTACAGTCCTTTTATTTTAATGATTATGTCCTGCTGGAGTGTGACATGATTTGTTTGTGTACAAACTAATACAGTATCAGAATTGTACACAGTTAAACTTCTCATTCAACCATAATTAAATTCACTCTATCTAGGACGCACAATTTATATGGACAGTATTTGTTTTTTACAATAACAAGCTGGAGTAAAAACAAGCAGAAATGAAAAAAAGTAGCAACTTTCTCCTTCTTGTCTTTTTTAAAAATGTAAGGAGTAGAAAGTACAGATAATTGTGTGAAAATATAAGAAGTAGAAGTAAAAAGTAGGCTGAAAAAAAATTACTCAAGTAAAGTACAGATACCCAAAAWTTRTACTTAAGTACAGAAAATAAGTATTTATACTTAGTTACTTTACTACTTTGTTTCCATCCAATTTTAATTCAAATGTTGAGCGAATTTTTAAAATTTCGCAAAAAGGAAAAAAAAACTAAGAAATGCGAATCAGACGTGTTTCCATCAACTGGCTTGAAGTGAATCAGTTACGTCAGACACATGCGTGTAACAGGAAGTAAAAGTTGCATCTCAGGACCATGGAGAGAAGTCATGTGTTGCTACTATCGGGAAAGTTGCAATTATTCTGTCATATCAACTACTTCTGGCAATTTTACATGCTGTCTGGAGACGTAGAGAAAGAAATGCAATTCTCTTCACATTACAGGAATAACAGAAGACGCCGACAGCAGGAAGAGGGTCCAGCTGCAGTCGCTCTGGTACTGGTCCGGTACCGTTCAGACAGTCGGAACAGCTGATCAACATGTGAGGTAAATGTTCGCTACGTCAGAACTTATTCGACAAATGTGTTTCCATCTCTCCTTTTGCGCATTAACTCTTTCGAAAAACCCAAAAACCACCTCAAGCGAGCGTATCAACTTTTTACGCGAATTAGAGGAAGTTTTTTCGAATCGTGCCGTTTCCATTCACCTTTTCTGATGCGATACTTCAAATTAAAAAACATTGACGGAAACACAGCATGTGACTCCTCAGACTTTCCTCGCTCCTCACTGCTTGACTGGAGCCATCTTGTTTGGAGTGATGGCTCACTCACACAGGTTCACGGCTGCTATTGTAAAATCAGCCAGCGTTTAATTGAAACAAATGACTATAATAATAGAACATTATCCCTGCAGGCACCCTGCCATGACAGGTTAATTAGAGGAGCCTTCGAGACTGATCCTTCAAAAGCACAGCCGCTGCGCAACAAGGTGGTAAACACGCCTTTAGGTTGGGTACAAACCTTGCATCTCGCAGCCCTCAAAGCTACTTCCCATTCACCCTGAGGGCAAATCACTAACAACTCTGTTCCTCAAAGAGCCTTCAAACCTCCTACCTCTCCCTCCTCTTTCCTCCTCCTCCTCCTTACTCTCTCCGTCTCGTAGTCTCGTTCTCCCTTCATGCATGTCTTTGGTTTATCAAGCTTATGTATGCCCTGGAGGGTCATTTACACAAGCTGAGGAGAATTAATAACAGAGTGGATTCATGAATCATTTGCTACTTATGTATGAAAGCAAAGGGAAAATGCTGTTTCTGCCTTCTTGTGGCATCAGATGCTCGCTAAAGAGATATAATGAGGCGTGGATGATTCGCAGAGGAAAACAAGTGTTTAAAGACTCTTTAAAGCCAAACTGTGTGTGTTTTCAAAGATATTGCAGTAATTTTATTAAGTAATGCATATTCCGTATACCGATATTATATACTGTTATCATATTTATGTATAATATTTCATAAAGTTATTGGACTTTTTTTATACCTGCAATTGCAATAGTCCATGCAATCAAAAAAGGAAACCTTAAGATAAAATTTACTGCATTTCTTAAACAACCATCCTACACTCAGTTTCAGGAAACTAAAACAAAACTGTTATTTATCTGAAGCTGGATGCAAGAATATATATTTTTACAGAGTTTAAAAAAGTGATTTATTACACTTGTAAAACAAACAATCCAACATTCATTCTGGTAATAAAAGATGTAAAAAAAAAGTCTTCATATTTCCGGATATAAATTATGTGTGGCTTTGTGTATAAGCTGCACAAAATCTTACATAAAATGTTTGAGGTGTCGAATACAAAGAGACTATTGTGCCAGGACACTTCTTCAACTGTAAACAAATTCAACCAGTTTAAATATATTTCTAATCATTATTGTCATCATTAAACCTAAAATAAGTTGATGTTTCTGACAGTGACTGGTATCAGAATATTGAATCAATCTGTACGTTTCACAGACTGATGGTGTGGTTGTAAGATAGTAATGTCATGATGTCCCCCTCGGCACTGTCCTCCATGTTCCTCATTACTGATAATGTTAGATGGAGCCTCCTTTGCTTTTGTCCCCCACCCCACCATCACCCCAGTTTTCTTTCTTGTTATTTTTTTTCTCTCTCTCTTCCCTCTTGTTCTTTCTTGTGGTCTCTTTCTCTCCCCCTTTCTTGCTCCCTCTCAGCCCGGGTGTGTCTCTGAGCTCACCTCGCAGAGATCAGCGTCAGAGAATCAGAGCCTTGCCTGACATGACATGTAGGAGACGGTCGTGAGGAGCGGCGGGGACACACACTCTTGACAGCAGAAGGCAAGGCTCCTCTGCTGCCACTAATGAGACTCCTGACTGCCATGTCAAACACACTTTGTGTGCATGTGTGTGTATGTGTTCATACTTGCAAAAAAAAAAAGGGCAGACGTAATGAACACAAAACAACAAAGAGCACACACATTTTTTGAAAAAATAAAAAAGCACACAGTGGTGTACTGTATACGCCATGCAGGTCATGCCAAAGTAATGCATGCATGTAGAATTTTGTCAGAAAATAAAAGAGACAAGTTTTGAACAAATTAACTTTTCTCTGCTGTGCGTACAACATTAAAGGGATCCCCAATTAGTTGTAACGTTAGACTTTATTTGATAAACATATATTTTAACTGTAAAATAAAGACTGTAAAAATACGGTAGGCTGTTTAGTTTTTATCATTTTTAAACTAAACGTTTAAAAATATATTACACGGATGGGGCCATTTTTTTACACGCAAAGCATTCTGGGTAAATGATGACGTGGATAGGTCCTCGGTGCGAGGCTGCTAGCGAGCTATATCCACCCTGAATGTTAATCTTGGACAATATCTGACGATTGGCTCTTTTAAATGAAACCAGAGAGCGTTGACAGAGAGGAGAAGGTAGAAATGACTCAGCCTGGAACTGAAAATATGGATAGAGGACAACAGAGCTGCTTCATGGAAGAAGAACCTCAGCTTAGACTGTTTATATTTACAGTCTTTATTTTACAGTTAAAATATATGTTTATCTAATAAAGTCTAATGTTAAAACTAATCAGGATCCCTTTACATAAGCTTTATTATAAAGCAGATAAATTTAGAAAAAAAATACGATGTGCCAAATCTATTGCATCAACATGAAACCCCAAGGTTCGGCTGGAAAAGACTTACTTCTTAAAGACTTCTTAGAACAAGAAAAAACAGACGACGAAAATGCACAAAAGCAGCACTGTTGCTAAGTAATTTTTGTGATTGTTTTGTTTCCGTGACCTTTTCCCAACATTTTGCAGTCCTTTAAAACCCAGTAGATGCTCTGACGTCTCCTAATGGTTTTTAAAGTCGGTGACGGGGACAGCGGCCACTGAACCCAGCCTGCAACAGAACATAACGCGCTAAGTGAACAAACCAGGCGTCTTTTTAATCACCCTCGACTCAAGCCGCTGTTGCACAGGTTAACCGACAAAGTAGCAGCGTTGTTTTGTAGTGGTGGCTGATGGCACGGCGGGGGAGACGGCATGGTTCTCTACTGCCACCGTGGCTGAATACTCCTGACAGTGAAAGCAGAATAACTGATGGATGCTTGAGATGGGGCACAGTGCAATATGGACTCGATTTCACGGCGTGATAAATCTTAGCGGGGGTGCGTGGCTAAGTGTAATATGAAATCCCTTATCTTCGTATCTGCTTCATAACACCAGCTATCTGCTGCAGCTGAATCTGTGTTTGTTCCTTCGGCTTCTGTTGTCTGCTTGAACGCCACTTTTGATCACATCTACAGTGTGGAGGAAGACGACGTGTGCGACATCTCGTATTTTACTCAGTTGTTTTGGAACTATGATGTGATGAAGTATCTAAATTAAACATGGTCATTTGTGGAGACTCTCCCCTTTTGCTTGTGATGGCAGTGATAAGCGACGTTATTAGGTGAGGTTTTCTGTAACTAGCTTGTGTTTGCACAAAACAAGCTTAAATTACACCTGCGATGCATTTTCAATTCATCTGTTAAAGTTTAATGTCAGTGTTAGTTACCGCCATTTCTTTTTTTATTTATTTCTTTTTTTAACTAATGGGGTTAAAACCTCATTCTGTGAGGAGCTTATTCTGTTAGGTTAATTGACTTTATCAGGGCGGAGAAAACAAATGAGCTGCCGTTCCAGGCTGCAATAAAAATCCCTCCAAAATGGGGAAAATGGAAAAAATAACCTATATTTCTTTTTAAATATTTCTTAATATACAACTACAGTTTTATATCACATTGCCAGAGAAATAAGGCACTTTCTCCCAGGAGATGAGAAAAGAATTGAATTTTTCCTTATCGGTCATCTATTTTTTTTCCACAGAATGCTATTACTTGCTGCCTGCCGTTGCTAAGCAACAAGAAATATTAATAGGACCTTTTATTAGCCAGGCTTTACCAGCGGAGTACTAAAATGAGAAAGTGGAAAACATGAATGTGTTACATAAATCTTTGAACCTTTCAGGATTTGCTCAAGTCTCTGTTTGTCCGGTGATTTATAGCTCTGATGGTTCATTTATGGGAGAGGGAGGTGTGAAATACCAAAATGGAACATTAACCTGAGGGACAATTTGAAAATAAACAATCATAAAAAAAAGTACAGGAAAATAAGGGAGGAAAGCAGTTTAAGGAGCCGCTATCCCTTTTTTCTTGTAGATTTCAAGAGGCCATGAAACAAGCAAGGGATTTTTTTTTTGTTCCAGTAGAAGCATTGATCATTCAAAATCATCTGCGCCTGAATCAACATTGGAATAAGTAATACAAGTCCCGTTCTATCACTGAGCTTGTTGAACTGTGGTGAAAAGCGACAGACATTCCATCATTTTCCGCAGACGCTCTAATCCCTTTAAAAAATGCCTGAAAATGAAGGTCTTTCAAAGGAGAAATGGGTTTTCTTCATCTGAATAAAGACTACAGTATAAGCTTCAAAGAGCAGAAGGTCTTTAAAGGCAAAGGTAAGACAATTTTAAAGTTCATATTGGAAAACTGTAAACACGTTTAATAACAGGACTTCTGAAAGTCAATTTATAATAGGCAGGCTGACAAAAAATATTCAAACTCAATATTAGGGAGATTTTTTTCCCTTTAAAGGCTTGCATCTAAAATGTATTATTATTATTATTATTTTGTTGTTGCAGGTTTATACAAAACCCAGCAGGTGTACAGTCAGAGATAATACAGTTTCTGGGACCCTCCATCAGAGGGAGAACACATTAAAACACACCTCTACTCTTATCATTTATTCATCCCAGCTTGTCTGTGACAAGTTCAGTTGACATTGCGGCTCATATTTCATTCACACAGGCTTGGGGAGCAGGCGCACCTGCCAGCAGCACTTAATACCTTGTGAGAAAAAAAAAAACAAAAACGAATAATAATAAAAAAAACAAAGCAAGAGAGGAAAACACGAGCTCCCATCCAATTTAACAAGACAACATGGGTGGGATTAATACTTGATAATTAACCTCAGCAACAGAGGAGAAAGAGCTTGAGAGAGATTTTTTTTACACTGAGATGTTCTAACAAAAAATAAATAAATAAAAATAATATTAATAATAATATTAATAATAAAGAATAAATTTGAATGAGAATACAACCCGCAGCTCATCGGGGTACCACCGCCCTCATTACTGACAAACCGACCCTTATTCTTGCAGATTATTGTTTTTTATACATGGAATAAAAAGATTAATTTAAAAATGCATTAAAAAACTACTTGTGCAATTGGAAAAGCTGACTCTTTTTCATATTACTGCTCTGCTCACACTGTTATGCATAGCATTTCCAAAGCTGATTATACGTTTATCATCTGTTACGTTTTGAAAAAGCATCACACGTAATGAAAAAAAGAAAAAAAATATATCAAAGATCATTTATTCCAGTTGCATGAATCTGACAGACACTTTAAACGCTCAAAAAGCTTCTTTGAGTAGAAGTAGCTGATCCAGCACAGGTGTGACACTCTTATAAATAGCTTTATTCATCCAATAATTAAACAGTTTTTCTTTCAGCAAGTTCAGGTGTAAATGAAAGTGGAACCAACTACAATGAGGCCACTTTGCTTGTGAGTCCAGAAATTATTCACTAGTTGCAACAGAGATGTGTATCTTTCTGGGCTGCATTGATAAAATCAATGCAACCTGAGCAAGGCTATTAAATTTCTAATGTGTTTTGGAACTTGTAGATGCTATGACAGTGGGGGCATTAACAGAGAGGAGCAGAGAGAGGGCCTGCCAAGTGCAGCAGAGCATCAGAGAAAAGGGCTCTCTGAAAGATATCAGGTTCGTCCAGGAGGGGTTTCAGACCACAACACAATAACTCTCTGGACAAAAAGGGGAAAAAAAATTGAAAATGGCCTCTTCGCAAAATCTGAAAAATAGTTAATTGTGTCTTTCATGTTTTCAAAGCTTTCAGAGGAAAGAAATAAGGGGATTTCCATCACATCTCTACAATTATTGAGAGGATTTGCTTTACAAAGTTAAAGGCATACAACAGTTGTTCTAATAAAAAAGTAACACTTCAACTAGAAGTTGACTATTTGAGTTAATGATTTTAATTTGACTGAATATGTCAATAATTTATTTATTTCCTGTTAATTAACCAGGCAAGTCCTGTTGAGATCTGACGGCAACCTATTGTACATATTTTTAGGGTGGGGGAAACCGGAGTACCTGGAGAAAACCCACACAAGCACGAGGAGAACATGCAAACTCTACAGAGAAAGACCCCAGGTCCAAACCGAGGATCAAACCCAGGACTTTGTTGCTGTGAGGCATCTGTGCTAACCACTGAGCCATTGTGCTGCTCAGTAATAAAATAGCCTTCATAATGAAACTGGATGACATTAGAAATCAATGTCCTGATGCATCTCAGTAATCCAGGTAGAAAAAAATCAAAAAGGGAAAATAAGTAGGTCCTCTGGATGGGTTCTTTTTTACCGTCCACATTAAACAGAGGTGGAGGCCTTCGTGTCCAGTTGTCTTCCTCCTACAATGCTGTTATTGCAAGTATGACTCAGCCCCCCTGTGAGCAAAAGGTGTGAATCAGGGCCCCAATGATACCAACACAAAGAGGGAAAGAGAGACAAAAACAAGGGGACGTTGAACCCCCGTTTGCATTCACTACATTCACATAATACGACACGGGTCAGGAGATGGGGCACATGACCCTCTATGAACAATAGAGCTAATCAAGCCTATTGTTAGMCGATGGCCCTKTTTTGCATGTGACTAACCTGTTTGTCCATGTGGAGGCAGTGCTTATAAGGCTGAGTTCACCTGAAACTCATCAGACTGAAGAAGTCTCTTGGACGAGAGACGAAACATTTCACTAAAGAAGAACCCATCCAGAGGACCTACTACTTTTTTTTTCTTTTTGATTAGAAATCAATGTCCAAAAAAAATTAAATTAAACTTTGTAAATACTTCAGAAGACATATTTACTACATAAAGCAGTCAAACTTATTTGAAGGAAACTGCAAAAAACTAAAAACGTGTATGGAGTTTTTTGCATGACTATATTTGATTCTTAATTAGTGAGTGTATTGTAAATCTTTACAGTCTGGCCAATAGAAACTATACCCCGATGCAACGCTGAATCCATTTATAGATGTATTTTTAAACATCATTAAGTCCTGTGGCTCACCTTCGCACAACAATCTTAACACCCCCTATCTATTCTGTCTAACAGCTCCATGACTATGATCAACTGCTGCTGTAATGGTGCTTTGTCTACATCCTTGTTGTTATATAATCGGCCTATTTATTATGTGTTTATATTGTTGCACCTGCATTGGAGTACTTTCAAATGCCCTCATATTTCAAAATCAAATGGGTCCGCATTAAAAACCAGAAGCTTTCAGCCTTTTGTTCAGCCACAATAACCTTATTTCCCTCAACTGAATTATCTCTAAAATATCTAATAACGAAATCCAGGAGGTACAGAAAACTAGAGGTATATGCTCATTTTGAATAAGAGTTACCTTTTTCCTCTTTACAATCTCTCCTTGCTTTCCTTGCCACAGCCCCCCCCCCACGCCCCTCCCACCCCCCTCAACCTCTCCTTTCTTCATCTAACTCTATTGCACTCTTTTCATTGCCCAGCTCACGTATTGAATCTGCTTGATGAAAACAGATCTCACTGCAGCACCACAATAGAATGGCTGATGCAGGAAAGATGAACCCTAATGGATTTTTTTTTCAATGTGCTCAAGATTGAATATAAGGCCTGACCTCCAGATGTAGTGGATCCATTTCAACAGCAGAGATATTGTTTATAGTGAAGACACAGAAATATGTACACACGCTCGAACCCACACGTAAAGTACATCAACACGAAGAAGCGAAACTTTGCATGGTGCTCTTTTTAGCCAGCCAAAGAGACAGACATTTGAATTAACCCTCATTATTTATCCATCCATGTCAAGTGAAAAATTCATAATGATACCATCTCGTGTTTGAACTGTAGAGTTTGCTTAATTACTCTGCTCAACAGACTATGTCAAGGTGAGGCACCAATTTAATAGACACTCGGCTCTCGGCACAAATGAAACTCTGCTACGGTTTGCTAGTTTTGCCAGGCAGACTATTTGATTTAGAAAAAGAGTTTGCTTTCGGTGCTGCTTTTCGGAGTGAAGTTAAAGCAGAGTGCTGAGAAGATCTTCAAGCTTCTTATAGAAGACGGTGAACAGAGCTGGACTTGAGAGGTTGAGCGTTAAAATATAAAATGCAAACAATTAGAATTCAACTTGAAAACTGTTATTTTGATGATGTTATTTACAGTCCTATAATTTCATTAAACTTTGTCATAATTTTTGAGCCATGTTCATCCATACATTTTATATTTACCCATCTGGCACGGTGAAAGAGTGCACCATACTCCAACTATCACACATGCTTCTTATAATTTAAACATAATTCAAAAGAACATTTGCATTACCATTACCACTGTATGTATAGTTCTAAAACTGCCCTTTAAACGAACCGAGGTTATCAGAGCCCCGTTCTCAGGGAGTCTCTAGCATTTTGTAATAAATGCGTTTTAAATACATGCTCAATATGTTGAGTGACCCGAACATCTAGAATCTCATGCATTTTTATTTTTCAGCCTGCTGTATTCAGTCTATTAAAACTGAAGTATGGCTCTTTGTAGCCGAAACAAACACACTAACTGCAGAGTGAAAGACCAGCCAATCAACCAATGTCTCACCAGTAAAGGTCATGACCAAAATGTGAAATGAATATGAAGATAAATGACCTGTAAATCTAATACCTTGAGGGAATATTCCTGCCTTGTATGTATTATATACATTATATATCAGGAATAACATGTTTATATTTCTGATCTTTATCAAGACATATTTTGACTGCACACTGACTATTGTATTCCACTTTCGCTTGTGTTTGCAGAGAGCTCTATACATCATACTTGACCTTGACATCCATCTGAATGCATCAAATGTATACAGAATGAAGCTGAAATACTTAAGGTTTTCATAATGCAAAACATAATGCCACTCTTATATGTAATTACAGGGATAAAAATGAGAAATGAATGTAACCTGATTTGCTTTTGGTTATCGTCTGAAAAATACAGCTTCCAATTATCTATATTTCTGCAAATGCAAATAATAACTTAGTCATTTTAAAGCATAAACCTCTTGACCTTCAAACCCTAAAAACAAAAGTATCCTATGCTACAGTTGGTCACCAAATCCATTGTTTTCCTACCATTTCAGTGGTGCAAATCAATAAAAAAACATGAATCACTTCCTCTTTCAAAGAGATTCATTCTGACAGTTTCTAACTTAAAAGGAACCTTTTTCAGTGCGATATTTTCAGTTTTGTGAAAAACTATTCAGAATAACTTGAACTTCAAGCTCACCTCTAAATTGAACATAATTTGACATTTCCAGAGCGCCATCTAAGAGTTCTGCAAAATAAAAAGCAACTGTACGTTTATTTTATACGTAAACTTATATACGTTGTTGTGATAAAAGCCCGCTCCTTCCAGCAGTTCTCATGAATGCAATTATGGTTTGAAAATGCTAATTTATCAAGGAGGTTTTTTGAGCGAAGCTGGGGGAGTAATCAGCATGTATTCATGTTTGAAGGCCTGACAGATTGACCGATGCATGCTGTCGAAGCAGATATGATGGTGATTAATTTACCCACAATCCTTCTTTCCATACATTAGAGCTGACAAGGCAAACGTCGAACAGTCTTGTGTTCCATTTAGCCTGAACGTACCTGTTAAAAACCATGTTTTAGAAAACAGTTTGCGCAAAACCAACCGTATTAATCAGGTTGAAATAATTCTGAATATTAAGTTCATGTACTGGAAAATACGCTAAGACATTTAAAAGTGATGGTGTTTTTGTGACAAACCCACACATGTTTTTAAACGTGTCTTTGAACATCAGCTCTGAAGAACAACAGCAGCCCCCATGGGACACAACGATTCTACTCACCGAGGGCATTTGGCTGGAGACGAGGTGACCGTCCTGTGCCAACATGTTGGACATCATGAGAGTGGGCAGCTCTGGGTAGGAGTAGGGGTTGATGAGCCCATTGTGTGGCAGCGAGTGACAGAGGTAGCCTGTAGAGTCGTGCTCCATCAGGTGAAGGAGAGGCGGCTCAGGGTGGTTGGGTGGAGTGATTGGAGGGATCTCGTAGTCTTCGTCCCCGGTTCCATTCCCACTTGAGTTGCCGCCACCTCCGCCTCCTCCCCCGCCGCCGCCTGTTTGACCTGTGTAGCTCTGAGGGGGGACAGACAGAGAAGGAAAAAAAACACATTTAACTAAAAACAGATAAATAAAAAAAAAACATGAATGTAACAATACAAAGAAATGCAAAATCTTTGGATAAGTTTGAACAGATAGACCTACTTTTCCTAAAGTGCAATGACAATGTGTATCTGTTGTAACTTTCTAAGTTTTTCAACCTGTAATGAAACAGTTGGCAAAGTTTATCATAGTTCATCTGAGCCACTGTTTAAAAAACTGCTTAATGCCAAGAAGAAAATGTATAAAAAACATGTTCAGAAGATGAAACTGAAATGTAGTTTTATGATCTGCCATCACTTCCTGGGTGTTTCAGTGGTAGAAAATGAGAAAAAAAGATGAGCAGCACTTAAAGACACAAAAGCTGCAATGACTTATGTAGAAACATGAAGAAAGGTGTTAAAGGGGCAATATTATGTGTTTCTCAGGCATTCATTTAAATACCATCCAATAATAAAGTGTCTATGTCACCTTTAGCTGTTATTAAAATGCTGTTTTAATGTTTAAATAGAAAATAAACTTATCTTCTCATCACTTCCTCTTCTAAACGCCCTGAAATTGGACTCTGTCTCTTTAAGGGGGGCGGGGGAATGTTCGCGCACGTGCTATGCAGTTTACTTGGCATCTAAAATTACATTGCTTCAAAGGTATTTTGAATCTGAAAAGCGCTTCACTGAGTGAGAACTAGTATTGGGAGCTCAGACAGTTTCAGTTTCAGTTTCAGTTACAGTTTCACTCGTTTGCTTTATTACTGCCGAGAGCCTGCAGGAGTCATGGGCGGGGTGTGTGTGTGTGTGTGTGGGGGGGGGGGGTAGGGAGGTGTGCTCCGTGATGAGGAAGTTCACCTTAAAGACACGTCCCTGAGGCATTTCTGGTCCCCACCTGTCGTTTTGCTCCTCAGCATGGCTGCCTAAAAATGCTGCAGGATTTCTCAAACATGCATGAATGAGTCAAAGCAAGGCTTTGGGTATGTCTTTATGAGAGTATAACATTATAAAATATATAAAACTCAAAAAGTTGATTTTACATGACATTGCCCCTTTAATACCCTGTGTGAATTGCCTTTCTCTTTGCTGTTGATGCACATAATTTTCTCCACTGAGACACAATAAAGAGAATTTCTTTTCTTATTCATTTATACTTTTATTAATATTCCATACAATATGTCTTTCTTTGTTAAAGCCTGAGT
>NW_013952453.1:898082-906365 GCF_001266775.1 Austrofundulus limnaeus | reverse complement strand
TGTGTGTGTGTGTGTGTGGGTGGGGGGGGGGCGCTCTGCCATGAGGAAGTTCGGCTTAAAAACCCATCCCAGAAGAGGCGTTTCTGCTCCCAAAAGGCGTTTCTGGTCCCCACCTGTCGTTTTGCTCCTCAGCATGGCTTCCTAAAAATGCTGCAGGATTTCTCAAACATGCATGAATGAGTCAAAGCAAGGCTTTGGGCATGTTTTTATGAGAGTATAACATTATAAAATGATATAAAACTCAAAAAAGTTGATTTTACATGATGTTGCCCCTTTAAGAAAACTGGTGTGGTGGATTTAGAACAGCAGAAAGTAATGCAATAATAATAGAACTAAAACTATTGTCTGCATTTACTCCGAAAGGGCCTCTGCCATGTTGATCGCATCAATGTCAGAAAGAGCATCAAATCTGGAGATGCACATGTTGGTGATGATGACAGAACATCAGTAAGTCAAGGTAAAACAAACAAACTCAAATTGTTAAATTGAAAATACAATAAATATTTGGTGTCAAACTTAATTCGTAGCTTGGGTGTAAAAAGTGGGAAAAAAACAAATCTCAGATTTGAATATTGTAAGGTTTTTCCTGTATTCAATTTGTTTTAGAAAGGAATCAAAACAAAACTCACTGACTTTTAAACTTTTGCACATATTTTGCACATCACTTGGCTGTACAGGTTAGCAATTTGCTGATAAGAAAACATGAATAAGAATTATAATAAAATGTATTCACATAAGCACATTTAAAAATGAATGACCGATCTCTGCAACAAATGTTGAACACTTTTGGTAAAAACTTAAACTATTCTGAATAAACAAATAAAGATAATTGTGTGCTTGGATATTATTACAAAATTGCTTTATTAGATGAAATTCTTAGGTGGGAAAGGGGATTGTTTTTCCACCTAAACTGACAAAAAACAAATAATGTTTTACTCAAATTATTATTATTATTATTATTATTATTATTATTATTATTATTATTAGTTTTTTAATCTGTTTGACATACTGTCTCTTACATATATTTTAGATTTAAACATCAAATGCCTACTTTTGGAACAAAACCTGGAGCTCAGATGTCAGTAAAGATGTCTGATGCTCAGTACATGCGTGTGCTGCTTCTCAAGCATATAAAGCCCAATCAAATCAGAGTCCTACACACAAGAAGAAGAAAAGAAAAATAGCAAGGAAATTCAACAGGGAATGAAAAGCAATTTTGTCTGAGACGATCCAACTTGACTCCGATTGTAATGACTGAGTCAAATTAATCATCACAAATAATATTCTGGTGTCAGCCATTCAAGGGTTTTTTAATAGAATTTTTATGATTCATGTCTAGCAGTATACATCAAACAGTCAGTTCTGCAACATTTCTGAAATCAATTCAATATCATCTTTGTGTAGGCTGTCATCCTCGGCAGCAGAGTGGTCATTTATCTCTCAAACAGATACTTTTAGAAAATAAAGGGGCACAGAGAGATGGAGGAAAGGAGAAGGGATGCAGGGTCCATTTTTTTCTTGTTTCTTTTAACCTTGTTTCAGTAAAAAAATGTGAGCAAAAAGGCTACTTTTGTCTTCATTTTTTATTAATATTATTATGAATTCTAGATTTGTTAAGCCATGAAAAAAGATTTTAATACGACACAAAACATTTCAGCTGCTTGGAATTAAAAGCACAAGAATATCTTACAGCAAACAAACTTCAATCAACATCAGAAATAATAAATGTGAATTAAAACATCTAATAATTATGTTTGCTAAAAGTTGAAGTGAAAGCAGCCTCAAGTACTCAGATAAGCTACTTATTTCATTTAAAATCTTGTTTCCCCACTTTTCAGCAGGTTTAAAACACACTTAATTTTTTTACGTGAATGATGGAATAAATTCAGAATAATTTTTATGAAGTTATTATGTCCACTCTAACAAACAATTATAACAGCCTAGAAGCAAATCTTTGCAAAAACAGGAAGTAGTCACATCGATTTTGCCAAATGTTAAACAACATAATAAAACATTGAAAAGAGAAGTGTTAATTCCTTAACTTGATTTACTTTTTCCGAACATAGCCTGAGAGCAAGCTGCTATTCATTTTCTGGGCTGTCCTTTGAAGACAGATGTTTTTGTAAACCTTTGGGGACGGTGGTATTGTGTGCTCTAATGGACAAGAAAACGAACATTTCCTGAGATTCAATTCCCCTCATAATTGTTGGAAGGAAACGAAGTTGTCTGCTGTAAACACTGGCGGCATTGTGCGAGGTGAGTCCCTGTGCGTGTCCCTTTAAGCCATCGCGTACTAAACTTAGTTTGTGAAAAGACCCCTGTGTAATCTAAAGAATGTCATGTTGAGTCATCACGTGGCGTGTTCATCAATCTGCTGCTTCCTCTGACTTTATCAATAAACATTTAGGCTACAGAAACATTTTCCCCGGTACCCTTCCACTGCATTTGATTGTGCGAAGGGACAAGGCTGGGGATATGTCATGTGTTAGATTGCTGTGACGGCTCATCCAGCGCCCTTGATGATAAAATGTAAATACCAAGGACATTCCCAGTTGGATTGTGGCAAGATAAATTATTCATATGCCACTGTTCAGAATGAAATTGCAAGTACAGAACTGCATGGCTTATGTATACTCTCCTTTAAAAGTAAAATGCAAAGAAAAGGCAATGCATTTGATGGATCGTATAGATCAGCAGTCAACATAGCATGAACATGTTTTTTTTAAAGAAATATTTTTTTTCTTTATGTATTTCCTGGTACTTGACATTGCTTTATGTTTAAGTCCAAACCTCTTCAGATAGCTTCAAAAAGCAAACACGTAATTTTAGCACAAACGATTTTTCATTAACCTTGTCCGCTCTACACAGCACACTATGGGGAACTTTCATTTTCCTCTCCCAACACACAGTATGCTGTCTGCACAGTTAACAAAACACAATCTGTAACATTTTTAATTAAGAGACAGATCTCTCCACTGCAAGTGTTGCATACCAGCACACCTTTCATTTCGAGAGAAACAGATGAATAGACAGTTGGTCTGGGAATGAGAGAGAGGGAGAGTGAGAGAGAGAGTGAGAGAACGAAAGAGAGAGATAGAGAGAGAGAAAAAAAAACATTGATTGGGGAGCGTTCCAGCTTGTCTTTTACTTGGCACAGAACTCCAACTCCTTCTGTAACACTGCCTGAGTACTCAAGGCCTTCTGGAGATGATATTGACTGTGTCTAATGGCTCATTATCTGTATATTCTTCTTCTTATTAGATTATTGCTGTGGTGCCTGTAGAAATCAGGATTTGAAACATCATTTTGCACATATTAAATCATATATCCATTCTAAAAATGTTCTGCTGTCAAATAAAATTAATTTGCGCAGTAAAAAGCTGCATGCCTCTTCGTCTAAGTCTGCCTTTTGGTATGCTGTTGCTGTTCTGTGACCTGTAAACTGAATGTTCTCTTCATCTATTTTATTTTATTTTTTCCTTCGTTTTCAGTCCAAGCTATTTTTCTTAGATCTGCGGTATAAATTTGTGTTGATGCAGAATAAATTCTTAACAAATAAAGTTTCAGTTGTTGACTTGTTCCACATAAAACAAGCATAAATACAGCATTACTTTTTAACTGATGAGCCACAAAGTTGATATTTATTCTAGTGAGACATAAACACCACAATAAGCAGATTCAGCTCGTCGTGTTTGGAGTTCTCCGAAGTCTACGTTGCTCTCAGGGAGAGGGTCCCAGTGGCTCGAAAGCAGAGGCTGACATATCTGTCTTACCGCTAATGTGCACTTATCTGCTTATTGGAGTGCTTTGTCACAGAAGTGATTTATGCTTAAAATCTCCTGAACAACACCACCGCTTCCATCACCTTCGACATTCCTCGTTCCAACACCTTCACATGTACACCCTGCAGCCCTCTGCACACACACGCCTTGTTATCTCTCCTTTTCATGCAGTTTAGTTTGCAAAAAAAAAAGTGGATTTATCTTTGGGATGAATTTAAGTGCATCATCTATTTTTATTTATTTTCCCGTTGCTTTCTCCCTGAGGAAGATTTTACTGCACGTTTATGAATGATCCTGTTTACTTGTGCGCACAGCAGCTCTTGCTCAGCGTAACTCAGCGAAGGCAAATAGTTCTTGCCCGACTATAAAGTTCGCTGACTTTCAAATGCCTAATCTAACCAGCATGAGCTCTTTGCTAGCTGTTTTTCTTACTCTCTTTTTTTCATCTTCTTTCTTTATCTCTCCATCCTTTCTTCCTGTCATCTCAGGCTTAATTAAAGCCATAGCTGTTCTTCTGCTACAATATCATGTCAGAGGGTATCAACACACCACAGAGCCCTCACTGTCAGAGCTCAAAGAACAGGAGGGGGGGCAGACTGGAGAAGATCCAGTTACAGTTACCCTACACCTCCACTTTTCTCCTCCTCCCATGGTTGGCCCAACTGGCTCTGTCTCTTCTAAATCCAAGAGTTCTGGTCCCGGCTCAGCATCCACCCTGAACCCAATTATGCCTCCTCTGTTGACCATCCTTCTGTCATCATCTCTCTCGCAAATGGCCAAATTGTAATTTTTATCTATCGCTATTTTGCTTTTAGAAAACCGTACAGGTAACGCTGGGGATTAGGACGGCGAGCTCATGATTTCTGCTCAGCAAATGAGCAGAATGATACATCAGGACTGGGGAAGAAAGACCGAGAGGTGGGGAAAACTCTTTGATGAAAATAAAGCCCAGCAAGAGGGAAAATATGGAGGAAATGAAGAGTATAATTGCTATCAAAAGATGTAAATGGCCCCATTCACCCCAGATACTCAGCTGATTACTAACTAACCTTCCATTGACTAAAACCAGCCTTTCTAATTGCATGTAGCCCCCCCACCACCACCTTTTTCTTTTATGTTTCTTTTCCTTCTTCTCCCTCATGTATCCTGTTCCCAGTCCTCGTCTCACTTGTCAGTCGGGGTCAGGAGGTCATCTCTGTCTGATCGCGCGTCAGAACAGATTACAATCAGAGCTTTTGTGCCATGTCATATTTCATTATGCATTTGACTCATCTTGCAGGTCCAAGGGTCAGTGATTTGATTGGATGACAGAAATGATATAATTTGTGTTTAACCCTGGGCTGTATGAGGTTCTGAGTGGTGTACTAATGCATTTTCCAAAAGACGGGGCAGGCCCTCTCCACAAGCGACTAATTTGAAGTGGCACACCGCAGAGTTGAAGGAGAGCCAGCACTATTGCACAACATGCTGAGGTTATAAGGGAGGCTTTATCAAATAATAAACACAGCCTCTCTTGTACCCCACTGTTCCTATCTGTTTCTTCAATGCTCTCATTCAAAGTCTGCAAACTGATGGAAGGAGGTTGAAGTTTAGCCGTCCTCTGTGACTAATTTACCACCTTGTTATCGCTTCTTTGACCACATTCCACTTTCTGTCAAATCACTAAGAGAAACTCGAATAGATGTCTAAAATTGTACAAACAGACGTTTACTCAGGTAAGGTGTCGACAGACATGAGTTCAGGATGTTGTGGTGGCGAGGGTATGTAGGTGTATCATTAAAAAAAACGATCCCCAGTTATGCAGTTGTAAAACAAACCGTGGCTGCAAAAGAGACATAGCTCAGGTTTCCCAATAATCATCTGGAGTTGTTGTGATGCTGATACTGCTGAGGCTAGTGGGGGGAGGGGAGGAGGTGTGGAGGGAGGGGAGGGAGGGAGGGAGGATGGAGTGGAAAACGAAGAGGAAAGAGCAGAAAATAAGGGGGGAGGGGAAAAGAGATAAATCTAACATTTCAAATGAAGACCATAATCAAACTTATTGCCTGACAGAGTGAATTTAGAATTATAATGTTGCTCGGGCAGAAATGGAGAATTATTTTCCCTCCGTCTCCTCCTGTTGGGGGAGCAGCCGTGTCTGCTGAGCCTTTTTTAACTTTGCTCGTCGTTACGCCATGGCTTGTTCTGCAGTTCTAAACAACAGTCACTGTTGTTGCTGATTTATGACGACCGGAAACTCAACAAGGTCAACAAAGGGCTGCCAGTGAACAGTTGTTCTTTTTTTTTAATCATTTAATTTTTGTCTGCGCCCACTGTCAGGAATTATCATTATCGTGTGGACAATTGTGCTAGCATGTGTGAACTACAGAACTGGTCATTGTTATATGTAGAGGAAAATAGACACAAAGGGGAGAATAAAGAGGAGGTGGATTCATAACGAATGACTCTCACAATGTTGAAAATAACAAAAGGAGCGCTGATGGTGCAGTCATCCAAACAAATGTGCATTATTCTGGGAATTGTTAGGATCCTGTCACCCTCAAATAACTCTGCTGCTAACTCTTCACCAGGAGAAAAAGCTTGTAATAGAATATGTGGCAGGAAAAAAATGGACACTATATATGTATTATGTGTCCACTTTTGGAATGTAATCAATGTGATTGATGTATTTCTGTATAGCAGCTCTTAAAAAAGCTTTTATAAATGTTTCTTTTATATGTGTGTGTGTGTGTGTTTTATTTATATACTGTAAGAGACTGTGTGCTCTGTGTCCATGTGTGTCTGTGATGTCAACATGTCTTATGTGCTTGTATCCGAGTCAATGAGGCTGCGTGTCGGAGGCTGGCACAGCTGGTAGGAGCAGGAGACTAACATCTGGACCCTCGTACTCTTGGTGCCATTGTTAATAAGAGGCTGGTTGTGAGTGGAGGGGAGTGGAGGAGACAGCTCTTGAGTGTCAATGAACCTCCCTGTCTGCCACTATAGGTCTGTGCTGCAACTTGTACTGTATGCAACACAAAAGTGTCCCCAAAAGGACCTTGAGCAGTGAGTGAGCTGTTCAATTTAATAATAAGACTGCTTTTGTTAATATTACTCTTTCTAATATTATTATTACTGTGCCGTTAGATCAGTCGCATTCAGTCAGCTTGTCTATGGCTTACTTTGACTGATTTTCATGGTCTCCAGAGGTTTGTTTTCTGCCATGATGCCACAAGGGACTGAAATGACTGATTCTAGCATAATATTAGTCAAAGTATCTATTAAAATAAGTGCAAACCATCACAACACCCTTACAATAAAACTTACATCTATGGTGCTGCTTATTAGATTAAAACTGGGATTGTTTTTGCAAGTGATATGTAGATTTGAGGTGTTTAGGCTCATATTCAATCATGAAAAAAAAATAATTCCACCTTGTGTCAGCAGCAGCTTTTTTTAGTTATACTGGTAGAAGGCAGCAATAGTAAAATGTTTCATTTTGTCATTAGTTTTAAATGAAAAACCACTCAATGTGTAATTAATATTCTTATTAAAGTAAACTTTCTTTAAAATAATTACTTGGTGAAAAAAAAAAAAACAGTTGATCCAGAATGGGTTATCCTCACAATTATTGTCAACTGGAGCTTAAAATCTGTAAAAACCTTTAATCGTTTGTTTATGAATCATTTAAGTCAAAAATGGTATTTGTGCTATAATAATCTATTGGTCTTCAGGGTTCCATTAAAGACATTTATAACCCCAATAATCATTTAACTTTTAATTTTTATTTTTCATTGCAAAATCGAAGCGCATTACCACTAAACGAAATATACTCAGTTTAAGTGCCTAACTCATCTATAAATGATAAATCACGTTCAAATGTTACTTATAACAGGCAACAATTTGTTAATCGGGACAGTTACCAAAAGAATTTGTCCACAAATAAAAAATATACACAAATCTTATGGTAAATCTGTGTTTTTATTAAATGAGAGTTTGTTGGTTTAAAAGCAACTCATAAATATATTTTACTGTAAAACTGTAAAACTGGCTGCCCCCAGGCTTCCTCTGCTGTGTGCTATTTAACTGGTTCATTAAAAGAACGTGTATCACATCGTTTTAACTATATCTGAGCTGAGGAAACACGTCAACATGGATTGTCAGCTCTGGGCATTTTTTCACACCTTGAAAATACCATGTTAATAATTGAAGAAGTATTTTGCTAACGAATTGTGGTTTATTGCAACATTTTTTCCCCTCTCTAATGGCCCGCGGCTTTTTTCCACAGCCATTAAGAAAATAACAATTCAAGGACAAGTTTAAAAGTTTCCTTTTGAAACCGACTACAACTCTCTGATATTTGTATATTTTGTGTCTTTTAGAAATGTAGCATGAGTACAAGACCGAGCGTTTGGTCTCTGATCATTTCATGCTGTGGGTCGAAAAGGTTTGCACAAACACATTAAGGTTGCCATTAGTTTCATCTGATCACCTAGGGCAACAACGGTGTGTGTGTGTGTGGGGG
>NW_013952453.1:888648-897981 GCF_001266775.1 Austrofundulus limnaeus | reverse complement strand
TCCAAATGACTGTAAAAAAAAGGTGATAGGGAGAGAGCTTTCCATCTTTCTGCTGCTGCGACGAATTTGCCGGCACATCTTTTTGCTTTGTCTCCGCTCCCTGCTTCGTCAGCGTTCGGCTATAGAAATATTTTGGCAGGCTGCTCTTTGTTTTCATTTTCACAAAGATGTAGTCAGTCAGTGAAAATGGCAGAAAAAAAGAGGGGGGGGGGTGCTGGGGCGCAGGAGGAGGGAAAGGTAAAGAGATGTTGCCAGATGTTTTAAGGGATTCTGGATGGGGAGGAAAAATGGAGGAGACGAAGAAGAAGCGGGGCAGTGATGAGTGAGTGAGGGGACAGGATGAGTGGGGAAGGGAGGAAAGGTGGACATAAAAGTCATAAAAAGTCGGGGTTTATTCAAGGGGAGTTTAAAAAAGAAAGGAATAAGATCGGGGTGTAGCGTATAAAGTGGGGTGGGTCAGTTTTAAGGAAGGGGCAGGTTGATAAATCAGCCTGTAAATCAGGCTAATGTGGCCAAGCTGTAATTCAGACCAGCGGGGCCACGGCGTGAGTACGAGGACCCCCGAACGGCTGGAGTTTACAAAACACTGCTGCGAGTCTTTAATCAGCGCAACGATCCACAGATACTGTCTCCCCCAATCTGCAGGCTTCCTGTCAGTCACACACGGCTGAACCGGACCAATCAGACCTCACAGAGACTGCAGACATGTAGGCTGAGCTCTGGGCTGCAGCCAAACAAGAGAATAACTCATCTAAACTGGAAAGGTGGAATGGGTGTTTAATTCAGAGCACAGAGGGAGGAGGTGATAGATTTGTCAAAGGTTAAACATAAAAAGACTACAGGATCGTGTTCGACGGTTGCTCATCAGAAACATATGGGAAATGCGCGATGCCGGGGAGCTTTTCATCGTATTCGGAAAAAACAGGAGTTTCTGAAGGTTGGGCACTTGAACAATACGACATATTCACTCAGATTTGCTAACAAGAGCTTTCACGCAGCTCAATCTTTCATTAAAAGTGAGATGAATAAAAAAGAACGCGTATTATAAGCTCAGTCTGTCAACTTGTGTCATAAATCCAATTAAAATCGCATTTCTTCGTCTCCCCGTTTAAAACGAACGCTTTCCATCGATCCTCGGCGTGTCTTTGCCTCGCCGAGACTCACAGATTCGCTGTTGGCACTACAACACCTCGTTGATTACAATCACAACACCCAAGTGAGCGCCATAATCACTGCCAGAATTGATTCGCACGCACACGTACAATACACACACAGGACAGGAAGTAGCATCAAACTCAGTTAAATCATAACAGCTATGCTCTCAACATGCAAAATCAGGAAGAGAAACTTTAAAATATGCATCACTAGAAGCTACACTTTTTTTTTTACCATTTTTGAGAAGGTGGAGTAGAGCGACGCATTCACTTAAAAGTGAGTGAAAAAATGCAAATGCAGTCTACTTTGTCACTCGTCATTTAGAGGAAACCTTTTAACTGAGTGATCCATTATATTTCAGCTTTGATGAGGAGGAAACAGACGCATTTTTGTTGGCCCCATAGAGCTGGATTCTACTCTGGAAGTGTTGTAGTAGTAGGGTTGTAGTTTAGCTGGGCTACACACTCACGCACAGACACACACACGCACACAGTGCATGTTAAAACCACATGCAGCGTCTTGGCAGCAAAGACACTAAGCAGCAGCCAATCAATAAAACCTTGTTACGCTAATTGCAAGATCATAATCTCCGTTCCTACTTCTGCTGAATATCCAAACAGTCACTCCATTAGTCGAATTATTCCCCTGTGCAGTTTTTCCATCTCTACCCTTCCCCCTCTCCGTTTCCTCCTCCTGTTCCCTTTTTTTTTTTCCCTGTGACACATTTCTCTCAAACAGCAGTTCTGCTAAATTAATTCATAAGTCAGGGAGAACGACATCAAAAGAGAGCATTGTCAAGGTAAAGTGCTGATGAAGTATACCGATTCCTCTACTTTGCTGTGGAGGGATGAGACGACATCGCCACAGTGTGTTGCCTTTGATCATGTCACTGTGTACTATTCTCTTTAAAACGGCAAAAAAATAAAAAAATCCAACTTTAGGTGAAGGTCTACGGGAAAATATGTTCTATTTTCTGTTGTGGCCGTTTCATCAGATCAGATGGTTTCTCTTGTCCAAGATGTTGCCACGGCACGTTAGTGGCCAAAGGGGCAAACAAAAAGAATGTTGATGCCAAAATCAGGGTCCACGGTCATGTCGTTGAATCACTAACACTTTGTCACTTTAATAAGGGGAGGGTGGGGGAGATGGAAAGACAATACAAAGAACTACAGAGTCAAAAAAAACAATGCTCATGGGAACATCAATATGACAATGGCACTGACCCCGTTTCTCTGTTACTCATCACTACAACATTCCCATCGAAGCACTTTTTCATGTGGTTACTTGGGCAGATTCATGCAAAAGGGCCAAGCTTATGACCTGAATACATGTACATAAAGTGTACTTTTACAGGTGAACACGATTAAATAGAGCAATTACATGTCGAAACCGAAGCGAAAGACAGCCGAGCACTTTCACAAAGACTTGAAGCAGAACCGATGACCCAAATGCATTTCAATTCAACAGCAATAAAAAAAGAGAGAGAACTACAGATATACTGAGAGAATGAGTCAAAATGGGGGAGTCAGAGAGCGATGGTTATAAAAAAAGGGTAGATAAATAAAGTGAGATAATAAAGCAGAAAAAAAGTTAGCTTAAGGCAGTATGATATTGTTCAAAGAATATATTGAGAATAATGTGGCAACCGTTCATGCTGCATGGCACATTTCTAACGGAGAAAAAAAAACGTCATAAACAAAAATTATCCCTGTGGGTATTGTATCTCCTTGTTACTTAGCCTAAAAGTCCATTTTTGCTCAAAAACTTGCCAAAAATATATACGTGTAAACAAATTTATACTTTTTAATGGGTTTTAAACATAATTTAGGGAAAACTCTCAAACAAATGAAACAACTTTACTTGCATACACGAGCTATACGCTGTCAAAAAGTTGACTTAATACATTTACAGAAACACGAAAGGATCTTTGTCCCATCTGAAAGCTAGATAGAAAATGAATCATGTCTCAAACATTCTTCCGAACTGCATTTCAAAAGGAGGAGCACACATGCAGCTGTCATATATTTAGGGAAATCAAATTGAAGTGTCTTAATAAAGTTTAGTAGATACGGTAAATGAAGTATTGTACTAAACGGGTCTGTCCCTATGCAGTTATTAGAACTGACCGCAACTGTGTTTGCATAACCTTTTTTAAAACTCTTTGTAAAAGCAGATGGGCAAAACTAGCATACCGTTTTCCCATCATTCCTTTGTACATTTCTCATAGTTTTCCATCAACTATTGAGGTTTTAATATTTGGCAACTCCAATTCAATGAGCAACTATTGACATGAAGGGCGAAAATATCATGCAAGTCATAAAACCACAGTAATACTGAGCCATGTTTAAATTTCAAGCAAAACAAAACATGTAGTTTGTTTGTTTGATACTCTCATTATGCCGTTAATCTCTTTTGAGGATGCATCTTTTTTTGTTATGAACACTTAAAATTTCTTTGAGTGCATCTTGTAAATCTACAACAAAGAGGGAGATCTGTGGTTTTTATATGTTCCTGTTTTGTTGTCAGAGTGTGTGAGTCCACCCCAAAGGCCTCCCCGATTCGAGCTGTCAGATGAAAGGAAAGGATGAGTCTGGTGAAGCAGAGAATAGAGCAAGGCACATGTCAAATATGAGAGAATCCCGAGTAAACAAAGTATAACACAGCGCAAAGCCAAATCGTTTCTCATCTCGTCAAAATCGTTTATGCATTTTTCCCCCTCCTTTTTCTCTTTCTTGCTTCCCTGAACTCCGCCTTGATTCTCCTGATCAATTGTTGTCGACACACTTTGCTAAATTTAGGCTCTACTTCTCTGTAGTTTGGTAATAAAGCATCAACATTCCTGTAAAGCAACATGTGCTGAAGTAAAACTATTGCAATTAAGATTTCATACAGTTCAGTATCTGCAAGAAACTGTGACTCTTTCATTGTAAAATGCATGTATATAAACTTTAGTAGGGCTGCAACTAAGGATTATTTTAATAATAATAATAATGTGGAATGGCACAGGYAAAAAGTATTGAACACACTTACTGAAATTTATCTAATACTTTGTACAAAAGCCTTTGTTGGCAATGACAGCTTCAAGATGCCTCCTGTATGGAGAAACTAGTGGCATGCATTGCTCAGGTGTGATTTTGCCCCATTCTTCCACACAAACACTTCAAATCTTGAAGGTTTCGTGGACCTCTTCTATGAACTCTGATCTTTAGTTCTTTCCATAGATTTTCWGTTGGATTCAGGTCAGGTGATTGGCTGGGCCATTCCAGCAGCTTTAGTTTCTTTCTCTGAAACCAACTGAGAGTTTCCTTGYCTTTGTGTTTGGGCTCATTGTCTTGCTGAAATGTCCAGCCATGTTTCATCTTCATCATCCTGGTAGATGGAAGCAGATTTTTATCAAGAATGTCTCTGTACTAGGGCTGCCACAAATGATTATTTTAATAATCGATTAATCACAGATTATTTTTTTCAATTAGTCGACTAATCAGGTCATACGTTAATTGAATATAAAACATACAGCTTATCGCGCCAGAATGCAGCTGCTATTACCATCATTAGATTTTAGCTATATGCTAACTAAAAATAATTGCTATGGAAGGCAAGTTCTGCTCTGCAGATATTGCACAGGTTTCTCTTTCATTTTCTTAAAATGATCCCACACTTTTGAGCTCCGTTGGAGAGCAGCCATGATACCAGAGCCTGTCTGTATAATGTCTTGTGACGTCCACGGCCTACCCCAGTTACCACTACTGTGCATGTGTGTCAAGGACAGAAAGGCAAATGTGGCAGTGGAAGGTGTCAAAGCAGTTTGGAGAGAAAAACAAGGTAAAGAACAAAAAAAACGATTAATCGATTATTAAATTAGTCATCGATTATTTTAATAATCGATTAGTTGTCGATTAATCGATTAATCAATTAATCGTTGCAGCCCTAAACTTTACACTAGTGAAACAAGGCAAACATACTGTAGCAGCTCATTCTGGGCTACTAACTCATGTTTTCACAACCCAAAATGTTTTTAATAGCAAAAATTTCAACAAAAACACATATCTACCTCAGTCTCCAAGTTGTGTTTTAATAATTGCAATTGACAGGGACAAATTCCCTGCTTCCCTGCGTATGTCAGATGGGCTTATTCCCAAAACTCCACAAATCCTCCTTTCCAAACACAACCATATGGTCTCCCAGTTGTTTACGACCAGCTGTGCCACAGGATTTCTGGCAGGACTGCAGTGCACTCCCCCCTCTATTCTAGTTTTCAAAATCCTTTGCAACAAGGCCAAAAGAGTTTCCAAGTGGGCTTGTACCAAAGTGAAAACGTTCTGAGGATAATTGTTTCGGAGGAATAAAGGGAGTTTGAGATTTGATTGAAAAATGTTTCTTTATTATTTTTCTTTTCGAATGGGGAAGTTGGCTTAGCGGTTAACTTGAAGAAAAAATAAGTTTCCAGAACATTCTATGTGGCATTAGGGTATTTTTGCTGACAGAGTGTCACCCACTCCCCTCCCCCCAGCAACAGGTATTCAGCAAAAGTGCAGCTGTGGTTGTTAAAATAAGCAAGCATGGAAGAAAAATGAAACCGCAAAAAAACAATTATATATTATTCTGAATGCTTGAGAGTTTAATTTCTTGAATAGATAAAATGTACCCAACAGTTTAAAGTTTGACTTATAAAAACATGCAGCTTTTAAAACTAGCTTTGTCCTTCCAAATGTGACAACAAAGCTTGGGAAAGTTTTAGCTGAAGGGTATTCTACATGGGTTTCATACTCAATATGTTAGAGTCATGTTGCAAGTTTTGTCTTGCCTTTTTTTGTTTAACACTTAAAAAAACATGTCTTTCCCTTAATATCACATGAGTTATTTATGCACTTTAGCTTGCTGTTGGTTACATTGGTTGATTATAGAAATTCAGGCAACAGTTAAGGTGTGGATGACGTGAAAAGCAGTTGAACTAACCTGGTTTGGTGGGAGGAACTCGTGGTTGTTTTCATTCATGTACATGTTGTCACCGTCAAACTGAAAAAGGCAGAGAAAAGAGAAAAAGAAGGCTGAAAACAGAGAACATAAATTTCACTCAGTTTTCTTTTTCTTTTTGCAGAAGCTGAAACAGTGTAACGCAGCAGCCTAATGACTGCAAGTCCTCGGCTTATAGACCCTGATGCTCTGGTGGATGTCAGTAATTACAGTTCATTAGAGACATGTATAATTAGGCCCTGTCGACGCTTGTGTAACTCACACTCGTCAGCTCTCAGCTTGACTGTGTGCGCGTGCGTGCGTGCGTGTGTGTGTGTGTGTGTGTGTGTGTGTGTTCATACACCTAACTGCTGTGATTCCCAGGGTGTCACAAGGCGACAAAGGCGCAACAGAGTGATAATCACAACACTGAGAGCTCAGAATTCGCTTCAGAGGGATGTCTGGTCCGACAGCCAGTCAGAAAGTCTGTCAGTCACTCATTAGAAAGCTTCTCCACACCCACTGATGGAATTTTTATAGTGTGCACATTTCTTTTATTTAGCACCATCCCTGGGAAAGTTGGACAGTCAACTGGACTGGACAACTTCTAACATCCCACGTTTCTAGACAGTTTTAGGAACAGGTTTTAAAATAATCAAATGGTTCATATAATGGTTCCATAACCATTGTTGTGTCGCCATTAGTAGTAGTTTGTGTTATTCAGCAAAAGTAAAAATACTTGCATGATACAATAAAATGGCAATGACATCATTTCTAATATTACATTTTCTTGCCTGTTAGCATGCCATTTAGCACAAACACACCGGCAACAGTTATGTCAAGCAACTACATGGCATTTGACAGGAAGGTCAGTGAGCATGTTGACCCAGATACTGATCTGCGGTGCCATGCAGCTTAGCAGAACAACAGAAATTTCCGGGGACCTACTTTCCATCTAAGACAAATAGTCACAACCATTCTCTTATTTTCATTTATTGATTTATTGAAGCTGTAGCGGAGATGGTAGTTTTCCGAAATGCTTCATTATTTGACATTGTTAAAACAAGTCTCACAAATAATATCACTAAAAATCAAGTTTGGTATAAATATTGCATTTTTTTTAATCTCACCCAGCAGTGAGCCGATACATTTAGAAAATCATTACCAACCACGTGTAACCAGCTAAGCAGCTAACCAGCCGGTGATGTACCCTGCAGACACAGAGAGGTGAGCTAAACCTTCAGCGCCAAAAAAAAAAAAAAATGAACAGAGTCGCCCTGCAGTTTCAGACATTAGAAACGCCGAGCATAGGAAGCCCAAAGCACAGGCAAAAAGCTGGGAGAAAGGTGACAGCCTGAGGTTAAGCTACGAGGATATAAAAAAAGACAACAGGGTATTCATAATGGTGAACGAGGCGGCAATTCTGTGTAAGTGGGAGGTCAAGTAGGGAAGATAGCAAAGTTATGGGGCCGTGGTGGGGGGGACAGAAAACATGAATGAGGGAGAAAAAAAAGGAGAAGGAGAGGGAAACGGCTGTAGCAGCAGTAGTGGTGATAGAGCCTGTGGTTGTTCTGGCTGTAGAGTGATTAACACTGGGGTCACAGCCAGAGACCACAGCTTGAAAGACACAGGCGTTTAAACACACACAAACACACACGCGCGCACTCACCCACACAACTCCCAAGACCTTTCCCGCCTCTCAGTCTGATACAGTTTGGTTCCAACCATTTATGAGAAACTAAAACACACCTCAAGACAGCTTGTAGTGGCTGAGATGAATGGTGCTACTGTAGGGTAAAATAACAGGATGGATATGTGCCTCCAGCAGGTTACTGAAAGTGTTTTTCAAGCTGTGTTCAGGGACTGAAACTGAACCACCATCTTTTTATTATGATTGTCTTCCACTGCAGGCTATAGTCCTTGTGTTATAGTTACAAAGTGTTTATGTCTACAGAATGAATACATTTTATTATTTAGTAAGTACAATACAAAGGATGTATGGATTCTTTCAAAATTGACTTTGTTGTTTAGAAAGTCGTCTTGAGCTTCTTGGCAAATTCTAAGCAGACGACAAGAAAAAAGCACATTTACCCTAAAAATATTTAGTTTGCAAGCCCAATAAAGTCTTTCAACCTCTGATTGAACTGCAACGTCTATTGCCAATATTTCTACTCGATGACACTATCAGTTTGTAGCAGAAACAATCACTGTAACCTGCAACGAAAATGACATCATTTGTTTATTGCTCTTGGAAAGTGATTTTTAATGATACGCTAATAACACATTTGGTGGCACCTTAGATTACTGTCACACCAGCAAGTGAGATCTCGATCAGCAAAAAAAAAAAAGGTAAAAGAAATGGTAAGTAGAAAACAATTACACCGAATGTCAAGGAAGAAACCCGTCTGCAGCACTTGCGCAGCACAATGGGAGGGAGTCACTGAGGACACGCGGCTAGAATAGCAAACAATTTCCAAATTGAGAGGAAAGGTAAAAATAATTACTTGCTGACTCTTTGTGGTTTGCCATGGTTCAGTTAGACCAAGTTGTATTGAAAATTGCAACCAGAATACAAGAGAATAACTGAGTTTGCAAATTTCAGCCTAACTAAGAAAATATCTGCTTAATTGTATGTTTGTACTAGATCTGATCCAACAGTCCTACTACAATTAGATGATTAGATTTTTAAAAACAACTACTGTGCTCATTACATTACCTAAAATTGGATTCAAAGATCACAGCATTCATACATTATTACAACTTTTATGTACTTTAAATAAAAATAATAATAGAATCATATAATGTTTGGATTTTAATAGGGAAAAAACATTTATAACACACTGTTATTTCTTAATATGCCCAATATAAAATAATGACTGCTTGCAACCTGCACCTGAAAAAATAAACTACATATACGCTTTCAAAAATAGTCTTGGTAAGGACATAACTAACAAGAACAGGAGGTGCTTTTAAGCTAAACGAGAAAATTTGATATTTGTTACTGAACTTTACCTGGCCATGCACAGCACTGCAGTTAACCTCCCAGACATTAAATTTATATTAATACATGCATGACCTTTACTGATGATCACCAATCATTGAATTATGAGATTATAAACCAGCATCCATGGCTTATTTTCTATATTTAAAAACAAAACAAAAAAAAGCTATGAAAGAAAGGCAAAAACATTGTATGATCTGAAACAGAAGTACAGAAATGAAAAT
>NW_013952453.1:882287-888363 GCF_001266775.1 Austrofundulus limnaeus | reverse complement strand
GGGTGCTACAGAGAGATGGAGGAGAGGGGAGTTGTGTTGAGACCATGAACGAAGGTGAGGAGTTTTAAAGATAGATTGAGGGTCGAGAAGGAAAAAGGCACAGGAAAGGTCTCTGCAGTGCGTTTGCCTGACTCAAGTCTCCAGTTAAAAGAAATGCAAATGGATGTGAAGGTCACAACCGAAGGAAGTTATAGCACACACCTATAAATATGTTTGTGTTAAGAACCCAAACCGGTTTGATACCAGAAGTGAGGTCACTGAGGTTGTAGAAAAGTTGACTAGAAGCAACTACGTTATGCAATTTCCCATAGTCTTTAAACTTGAGCCTTCACTTTTATCTACTGTTGTATTAATTAAATTAAAAATGAAAGATTTTCAAAACTGATTCCATAATGTAACATTTTAAACCTGTAGGATGCTGTATTTTGTTTTCAACTCTGCACATCCAGATTTTAGGATGTGTTTCATGTAACAATGACAGTGATACATGTGTTTGTGAAACTTTTGTCCAAACAAAAAATTAAAAGTATGTATATTTTGCATTAGTCATTCTGAAATATGATCAAACACTGAAGGCATGAACATGTTCTCATAGCTTTGCTAATTTAATTTAAAACTCATGGTTACTTCAGTCACAAACTATCCTGACCTAAATGTACCCCAAGACCAAACCTTATGATCACTGCCAGGTTTCCCAGTAAGGGCTAGTGACTAACAGTTGTAATTTAATACAGTATTTCATTGGAAAAGTCTGAAAAGTTTTTTTTGTGTGATATTTGGCCACAACTCGCTTTTTCCAACAGTCTTTTCAGGTGATTTTTTTTAGATAAACGCCTTTTTTGAACACATATGACTGGCTTTTTTTCCTTTCTGTAAATGAGAATAAATGTGTGTTTCGTAATTGGATTATATTCTGAGGTCATATTTTTAGAACACAAAAACTATCTAATGAGAAACCCCACTGTGAACCAGCATTAATAAACATGGCAGGGTTCTGATTTTGGTTTTGTATTGAATGTAGTCTGTCGGTATATTTTTATTTCACGTTTTTAATTGTGTGAAACAAAGTGTGCAAAAATACTAAATTAACAAAGTTAAATATTCTCTTTGTTGTTGCAGCTCTGGTATCAAATTGATAGCAAACTTATTGAAACCCTGTTGTTTTTCTTCTGAACACCTTGGGCTAATGCTTTTGCCATTTCTGCAAGTTCTGACTTAGTTTCACGACATAGAACTTCATAACCAATGGCTTAATTTGTTAGGAGTAAAAATGAACTTTTATTATTGGCATGCTAGTTTCCACATGGAAACTAGCACCCAGAGTGACACGTTCTCACTCCCGACTCGTCAACATATTGACGCTTGGTCAGGGACCGTCTGCGTCCAGCTTTGACTCGTTGGGTGCCCCCCTCGCGTCAGTCCTTGCCGCCCGCGGCTTTTCCGGTTGAGGTCGGAGATAGGCTGTATATGCATAGGTTAAATTTAGGGTCTGGGATGGTTAGTTCTCAAGCATTCTCTATATTTAAATAAAATGGTTAATATGAAGGATCAGGGTTAATGGTTAATTTTAGGTACTGGGGTCAGGGATAGGCTGTATAGGGGTAATAGAAGTTAAATTTTGGGCCAGGGTAACCAACGCGTCCGAAGATGGACACAGTTGGCTACCTGACTTGGGAGTTGGGAGTGAGGGTTGCCCAGAGCTTTTTCCTGATACTGTGTCTTTCCTTTCATGGCTAATGCGTACTGAATATTGTCCCTGTTTTAAATTAAACTGAAAACATGTCAATTTAGGTGGTGAGATTGAACAAAAAATAATGTAAAAAAATAAATAAAAAAGTGTTCACAAAACAGACAGGATCAAGTCAGAATTGTTTGAATTTTTAAATAAATAAAATCAGGGCCAGGAACAAAATGAAGAAACTGGACAAAGAAAACAAGCAGATTAAATTAACTGTGTCTCAATTCATGGGTCGCAGCCGACGTGGGGCGCATGTATCGGCCGCTTACGTCACAGCCCCGCGCCGTAGGCTGTCTCAATTTATAAGTGCTTACTCATGCGGCCGACTAATCCGGCTGACAAAACCATGAAAACATTGACTGCACCTGAGTATCCTAAACGGTCGATGATATCCCATAATCCATTGCACCATCAGCAGATGAAACAGAAAAAAAATGACAGCTGAGTTTGTTTTTTTTTAATGGCGGAGTTTGGAAATATCTCACAGACCAAAACATGTCAGTTTAGCAACTTAGCTGAAGAAACTTTTGCTGCAATAAGATGTAAAATAAAACGCAGTTCCAAGTACTGATACTGGAGCTAAACTCAAATTATTAATGCTTTTTATTTATTTATGTGTACGGTTTTTCCTATTAAAACTGAATTTTATGAAATTATATCTGGAAAAAACAACTGAAGCGGTGTGATATAAAACATATCACAATGGTAACAAGGCAGGGCGTGGTCACTCAAACATACGTCTTCCGCCAATCTTCATCTTCAGCCAACACGAGCGGCCTACAGCCCACGTAGACTGTGGCTAACGTCAACCAAGTCTATGTTGATTGCAACCCATGAATTGAAACACAGCCATAGGGTTGGGGGATTAGTGAGGAGAGGCAAGTGAGCTGATCAGCAGATGGAACAAAGCTGTGTGAAGTTGATAAAAAGGAAAACAAGCTGACACAAGGAGATATTAGCTGTGTTTCCATTGCAAATGTGCACAAAACTTTGTCGATACTCTGTTAATATCGAAAAAACACAGTTTAGCAACTGGGGTGTTTCCATTAAGTAAGAAATGCTATTAAAGTCACGCGTGAATACGTTTGTTCTCGCGATAAGCCATTACAAAGTTGGCGGCAATGGATGTAAACACATAATGTGTTGCTACCGCGACACTAGAGCTCATCACCAGAGGAGACGTCGGCGTCTTTTATCGAGGCTTTCCAGCGACAACTCCCTACTTGGGAGCGAATACGCGTGCTGTGTTTTTGGGAAATTGTAGTCGGTGAGTTTGATACTTTCTTTTACTACTTCTCTGATATTACTACTACTTCCTGTTATCTTCTTTGTCGTCTTTTTTCACCAGTAGAAACAGCCGGTTCTTGATCATGTGGCTCCTGTGATGCGAAAAAAGTGTTTCCATTGCAGTTTTGCGAAAAACACCAATTTCGATATGGCCAAAAAAACACCTCTTCCTATCGCAAAAAACATATTGTCGAAAAACTTTTTTTTTCGAAATTGACGTGTTTCCGTTGAGCTAATTTATTTTCGAAATTCTAATTTGCACATTTTCATGGTCAATGGAAACGCAGCTATTGACAAAATAAAAGAAGAGCTGAAAATCTCTGAAATACAATAAACCAGAAACAAAGAAAGGGGAGTTTTCTAAAGAAAGATCAAGCTGTTGTTTAAAGCAAACCAAACTTAAAAAATACACTAATAAAACACGAGTAGTGGCAGTCAGGGATGATTTTGTGTTTAAATACGATAAGGCAGGAGGAAGAGAGGAGGACTTAAACCTACTTCTGAAGGTATTTCTCATGGTAACAGCGAGGCCCTCCCTATTTATTTATTTTCAACCCCAGCATAAATAATCACATGTCAGTCAATGTGGCGATGGAAAGAGGCAGCAGTCAAAATACCTGTGTCAGGCCTGTGGTCATTAGAGCATTCAGTGACTCACAGGCAGGCATGCAGACATAAAGACACACACACACTCAAATATACAAAATCCAAAGCACAGAGAGCGTGGGGGATGGTTTGGTTTGCTATAAAGCAGTTATGGATTGCAAAGGGATGGGGGTGAGGTGGTGGTGGTATATTTGTTTCTTTCTTATGTGTTGCTAATGTGCATCCACGTTTGCATACTACATAAATGCATAGAACTGGAGAGTGTGCACAGTACTCTTAGGGCTCTGCATGTGTGCAAACTGCATTCTGGCCTACATGTTTGTGTAATGTATCCTGTCCAATAACACACACATTGATCCCAGCCTGATAAAGATAACAAAGTTAGACCTTCCATAATATTTATTTTCCCATAACAGACCAGCTCTGCCACGCCCGGTCAAATAACTCCATGCAGATGAAATATGGTCTTCATTACCTTTTAAACCTCAACGCACAGGAACAAGAGAGCAGAAACAAATTTGCCCTTCTTTCTCAACTGAGAGAGCACAAAATGAATTGGAGCAACTAAGATTTTTTTTTCCCGTTACAACAAATGCAACAAAATGAGGAGTGGAGAGGAAAAGAAAGAGAGAGATGGTGAGAAGAGCAAACAAAGATACAAAAAAAAAAACCATGAAAAAAATAACCAGTTAAAATGAACATGCTAAAGCTCAATTTGTGCTTGATAGTCTGTGTGGGCTTCGAGCAAAAATTAACAAGTATTTAAGTGGGGGTTGTGTTAAATCACACGAGTGAATGAGTCCCATTAGAAGAGGGTTCCATCTCTGGTGGATGATGGACCTAATTGTGTCAATCAGTGTTTAAATATAGCATTCATCTCAGGTTTATTGGTCAGTTTTCTGGCACTGCCAATCACTTTGAGGGGCTACAAGAGGCAGCCCACTACTCAAATAATACCTAAAAATAATACATACTAAATTACAAACCTGCAAGAGGGAGTGGACAAAAAAAACCTCATATATTTAGAAAATGACAGCATGCCAAAAGAAGGCTGAATGAACAGATACAGCTGGAGATGCAGGTTTGTTATGATGGCATGCTAGATGGATTACTTTTTAGTTGATCTGTTTTGCTTTCTTTCTTTTTTACAAATGCACGGTTCACTGAGCTAAAGACACACCTCTGACCCCACAAAGCCTTTGGTTGGTGTAGAGTTTCAGATGGCCACATAACCACACCATTGTGCCCTCTGTAAACACAATGAAAACAAAGCTGCGACATCGCAGAGATTCAACTTTACCTAACCTTGACTTTCAACACAAGTCAGGAGGAACACGGATTTGGAACGTTTAGTGAAACAAAAATACAACAACTAAAACATGAAGCGGTAAAGTAAAAATCCACGAAGACTAAACAGTTTCAAATAAAATCAATCCTGCTTCTGTAGGAATGCAAAAGTGTCACAAAACTAGCATTTTATTGAAGATGTGGTTCTGATTGCCTAAACCAGCCTGCTTCTCATCACATGTGGGCTTGTGAGCTACGTCTGCTTGTTCCATTAATCTATTAAATCCACTTGCATTATATCATAGTGCTTACCACACAATAGGAGCCTTTCAAGGGCAGTCCCAGAGGAAGGCAACAAAGGGCCCTCTCTTTTAGAGACAAGTCAAGTAATTCATAAAAAAAAGCCAAACACAATTTTTGTGTGAGTGTATCTTCTCCACCAGACCCACCAGCTATAATTTCACCAAGTCAAGAAAAAGACAGAAAACAGAATGAAAAAGGCACAAAGTCTAAATCGCCTGACACTTGATGTTCATTGTTTGAGCGATAAATACACGTCTGCAGCCCAAACTTTGCATTAACTACAGATAAAATGTTTATGTTTGCCCTAGTAATGCTAAAACCAAAGAATGAAAAGTATGTTTTAACCCAAACCAGATGTTTCCTTTTTATGATAATGAACATTGTACCCATTCATAATGTCAACTGGATATTTATTGTTTTGTGCTGAAAGGTGAAATTTGATGCATGTTATTGGAGATCAAGATTGTTTTATGAGAAGTTCCAAAAGAATGTTCCTGCAACAGCAATATGACAATATAAATGCCACTTATTTATAAGACACACATAAAATGCATTATTACAGCTAAGAGTTGGGAGAATTGTTCATTTTAAAATCAGAAAATGATCATGCACCCAGTCTTGGAAATATTTCAGATATTTGGAAAAAAAATAAAATAATAATAATTTGTATAAGTTTCTTTTCTAGATTAGGATAAAGTATTAACCCCAGTCATACCATCACCATAACCTTAATAAAACATAATTAAATAAGCTGATTAAAATGTCTGAACAAAAATTATAACTATCAGGGAAGCATTTTTATCAGATAATTACAATTTATCATGGGTCAAACATTTTGTGTTCACTCATTAAAAT
>NW_013952453.1:876738-881977 GCF_001266775.1 Austrofundulus limnaeus | reverse complement strand
GAAGTGAAGCATAACTTTAGCCCTTCAGTCCCGTTTCTCGAGAAACCAACCTGGTAAGCATAAGTACAGTAATTTGAAAGTGCACAATTTAGAATGAGAAGAAAAAGGAAAAAAAATCTCATTTTTTTTCTGTTTTTAAGAACTCACCATGTATTTAAATCTAAATGCAGCATCCAGCACTGTCTTGGTCTGTCAATTGGACTCAAAACAATTCGCTGTTCTTTCATTCGCTGCCATGCTGACTTCACATCCAGCCTCTGCCACTAGCGTTCAGGCAGAATTTTCTATTACCAATCTAATTGCACATTCCACCCTGACAAGAGCTCATTAAACCTTAATTATACACATGTTGTTTTCTACAAACATCTCCATTTAGGTCTCTCTGCCTTGTAATTGTTCAGCAGGGACAAGCGGTTGAGATTTCACGGACTGAGAGTGGAAAAAAGGCAGGAGAGTGGAGGGAGGAGAAGAGAAGTAAAAGGGATGAGAGGAGAAAGAAAAAAAATGTATACCAGAGAGAAAGAGAGGAGTGTCTGGAAGTAGGTCATGCCTCTCCGTAAACAAGACATGGTTTCTAAAATAATATACCCATCCAGTGGAAGTAATGCCAAACAACTCAGTGAATGTGGAGCTCATGTAATATTTACAGAGCACTAATACAGAGATGGCAGGTCTTTTTCTCAACCCCCTCAACCTCACAACCCCTATTCCAAAGTTTTTTTTTTGTTTTTTTTTTTTTTTTACTTTTCATCTGCTTTTGCCATTTGAATTTCAGAGAAAGCCAACTACACTGATACATCAGGCAGAGAAGGGGTGTGTGTGGAGGGTGGGGTGGGGGTGTTAAGCCGTTGAGTTTCTCTTACTTCCCTTCTCACTTGTTTTCTACCTCTCCCCACCACTACCCGCACTGTTCTCTTCACGTTGGCTGCGGCTGGGATGTTTTTCACACATTTATTACACTTTAGCAAAGGGAAGAGTGGGCCTTAATCCAGCCTTTTTAAGGCATGGCTGTTGGTATTACTGTGGGAAAGCAGCCTTTAAAAAAAGAAACAAAAAAAACTTCTTTAAACTTGAGCAGGTGCTGCACGGATATTTATTAAGACCAGAATAATGTTTCCAGACTCAAAACTAACTTTTTTAAAAATTTTATTTCTTTTTCCCAGACTGGGCTGAAACGTCTGTCTTGGTTTGCCACCTATGCCTGTTTTCATGTGGTCTTGTGAGGAAAAATAATATTTGTCCACAATTTTGCTTGGTGAGCAGAATATTTTTGCCACCTTACTTGGCAGCTAACAAACTGTGCATGCATGCTGTTTACAATGAACAGAAGGACAAAGGACCGCAACTGGAGAAAAAAATCAGTAAATGAAAATGCAAGAGCTGTAAATTAACCTCTGTTCAAACAAGGGTTTTTGTAAAAGTGAAATTACTGTTTTTATTGTAGCTGAAGCAATTAAAATCCACTCATCCATTGTCTCACATATTTAAATATAATCATATCTGGTCACTGTGTGAGGTATGGGGTACACACTGGATAGGTCGCAAGTCCATCACAGAATCACATGAAAACAAGCAAGATAAACTATAGGTACAATGTAGAGTTACCAATTAACCAAACAAACGTCTTGGGTCTGTGAGTGGAAACAGGAGTACGCAGAGAAAACCCATGTGTGCACAGGGAGAACACGTAAACTCCACAGAGAAAAGGCCCAGGACAGGAGGCGATCCTGTGACCTTCTCACTGACAGGCAACAGCTCTAAACACCAGAGGTGGGACCAAGTCACTGTTTCGAAAGTCTCAAGTCTTTATTCTCAAGTCCCAAGTCGAGGCTCAAGCAAAGTCAAGTCAGAGTCAAGTCTCAAGTAGGGCTGCCACGATTAATCGATTAATCGACGACTAATCGATTATTAAAATAATCGATGACTAATTTAATAATCGATTAATAGTTTTCTTTTTTTGTTGTTGTTCTTTACTTTGTTTTTCTCTCCAAACTGCTTTGACACCTTCCACTGCCACATCTGCCTTTCTGTCCTTGACACACATGCACAGTAGTGGTAACTGGGGTAGGCCGTGGACGTCACAAGACATTATACAGACAGGCTCTGGTACCATGGTCACCCAGCAATGGAGCTCAAAAGTGTGGGAACTTTTTTAAGAAAATGAAAGAGAAACCTGTGCAATATCTGTAAGGCAGAACTTGCCTTCCACAGCAATTATTTTTAGTTAGCATATAGCTAAAATCTAACCATGGTTATATAATAGCAGCTGCATTCTGGCGCGGTAAACTGTATGTTTTATATTCAATTAATGTATGATCTGATTAGTCGACTAATCGAAAAAATAAACGGTGATTAATCGATTATAAAAATAATCGTTTGTGGCAGCCCTAGTCTCAAGTCAAGACAGGCAACTGTCAAGTCCCATATCTGAAATTTGAAATTTCAAGTCCTTTTTTTTAAACATTGTTGCAGTTATACCTTAAATGTAAATAATAGTACCGGTAATACTATTTTTAAAATCTATATTTATCTCAAATCGTGAAGAAACGTGCATCTGAACTTGTTTTTTTTTATTATAATTTTAAAATTGCACCTTTATATTTACAGTTCAAAAACCCTTTAAACTATAATTTTCCATTTTTCAAAATCTGGTCAGTTTGATTTGGTTTGCTGCAGCTCACGCACACATCCAACACATTCTCACTCCCGAGTCGTCACATATTGACGTTTTTCAAAGGTCCCTTTGCGTCCAATTTTGACGCATCAGGTACCCCCCTCGCGTCAGTCCTTGCCGCCCGCGGCTTTTCCGGGTTGCGCCACCAGGGGTCTTTGGGTCGGGGGTCTGAGGTTAACATTAGGGATCAGGATAAATGGTTAAGTTTAGGGACTGGGGTCAGGGATAGGATGTCTACAGTGAACATTAGGTAATTTTAGGCTTTGCAACACGTAGTTGCCATGAATTTCCTACATTTTCTAAAAATGGTTAATTTTATGTATCAGGGTTAATGGTTAATTTTAGGTACTAGGGTCTGGGACAGGATGTCTAAAGTGAATACACGTAATTTCACGGTTTGGGACGGTAGTATTTGTGCATTTTCTACACTTTGAAAAATTACGACAACAGATTCCGCCCCATCCCGTCAAAATATGACGCAAGGGGGGTACCTGATGCGTCAAAATTGGACGCAAAGGGACCTTTGAAAAACGTCAATATGTGACAACTCGGGAGTGAGAATGGGTTGACACATCTTGTACAGAGTGTGAAAAAAAAGACGAACGGTCTGACTTTGTTAATGCGAAATGAGTGAAATTAATTAATGGAGCACAGTTTATAAATAATGTGTTTTAAACTTTAGATTTTGGATAAAATATTAAGTCTTTTCAAGTAAACACAGTCAAGTCCAATTCAAGTCCCGGGTCATTGGTGTAAAAATCCAAGTTAAGTCACAAGTCTCTGAAAATTTTGTCAAGTCAAGTCTAAAGTCATAATATTAATGACTCGAGTCCCCACCTCTGCTAACCACTGCGTCGCCATGCCGCCCTAAAGGAAATATGAAAGGTAAAGAAAAAAGAAATAAATATTTGCAACCATACAACCCAGACAGGAAACAAAACAAACAATTGGGTTTACTAAGCAAACATTTTTCATATTCTTTTTAATTTATGGGCTCGCTTGCATTTTAAAACTCAAAACATAATTGTTAGTGGTTACTTTTTACTTTGTACATTAAAGTGGATAATGGAAAAAAGTGTGTTAAAACATAAACGCTTTCCTTATGTGTTGCACAGAGTTTTACTATCACTTGAAGCATATTTTTGTTTGTTCTTGAAATAGCAAATTTGTACAAGAGCGGATAACAAAACCTATTCAAATTAGTTCTGACATTGTGAACAAGTTCAACACATGACTGATCATACAAATGATCAGTCATGTTGTGTGTTCTCTAAAAGCTGCTTCCGCTTTTAGAGAACACACAACAAACACTGGAATTAAGCCTTTCCAATTCTGCCCTCATCCATGGCTGCTAAATTTGTTGGTAACTTCCTAAAATGGTTTGTTTTCAGATAGCATTTTTTTTTTCATTTCATTTATTCATTGAGTTCATTCAGAAAAGAAACAACAAAAAATATATTAAAAAACAAAGTACAGTATATCAA
Organism: Austrofundulus limnaeus; assembly: GCF_001266775.1. NCBI lineage: Eukaryota > Metazoa > Chordata > Actinopteri > Cyprinodontiformes > Rivulidae > Austrofundulus > Austrofundulus limnaeus. The sequence continues at coordinate 877,819 of NW_013952453.1, read as the reverse complement.
TTATTGAATGGTTATTTTGGCAAAAAGGACTTATGTGCTCACAAGAGACAATGCTAACGCATTTGGAACCATCATGTCATGAAGAAAAAAAAGGAACCATCATGTCCATCACAATAAATGTGTTTTACTAAACAAGTAAATCAAGTCATAGAGTTTTGACTAAATGCTGCATCAGAGAAACAGACTGTGAATCCATGTTATTGTATATCAACTGTATGCCCAACAATAATTTACATGTCAAGACCAACTTTACATAACGCATTTGTATAAATGTGAAGTGAGGCAGGTTGTTAAAAGAAAAAAAAGACAATCATACAAGCAGAGATTTTCATATTGAGTTGAATTGCGTGGCCTAATAATTTGTTTTCAGTGCCGTCACAGAAGCAAATAAACATTAAATACTCTTTAATATTTCCAGGTTTACAGCCACTGTAACAAACTCTAAGTGTTATGTTTTTCAGCTGTGTCTGTGCCCGAGACGTCTGAAAATTAGACGCTTTTGTCAATCTGGGGTGGCATGAAATGATATGTCTATCACCAAACCTCCCAGTGTCACCGCCACTTAACACCCAAAGAGCAATAAGTGTCCACGCTGAGCCTCTCAGTCATCACTGGGGACCTTCTCAGCCTGTCATTGTTGACACATACTGCATGCATCATTGACACCCGCCCGGCAGCTGGAAATAAATAGCCTGCTGTCAGATCACTCCTGCTTTGCTCTATATGCAGTGTTGCAACTATTAATATTGTATTTTTTTACACCATGCTTTTGTTGTCTCAGTTTTTTTGTCTTTTCATTGGGTTAAAACAATCAATCCTTAGCACAGTTACAGTGAAACATCAGTCATTTCTCACTAACATCAAACGCACTAACTGTACACTGTGATGTGAGCCATGTCAAGATAAACAAACATGACATATGAAACAGGAAAATGAGTCATTCTTATTATTCCTCTAAATAAATCAGGAAAACACTAATTATAACAACTTGTGCCTGATCCTGACTGATTCACTGATGCTCTCCGGCTTTGTGTGTGTGTGTGTGTGTGTGTGTGTGTGTGTGTGTGTGTGTGTGTGTGTG
>NW_013952453.1:874662-875708 GCF_001266775.1 Austrofundulus limnaeus | reverse complement strand
ATATATGTATGTATATATCTTTAAGTAGTACTCACATACTGGGGAATATCTTTTAGCAGTGGGTCCCAAACTTTTCAGTTTTTGACCCACAAACTACCAGCAGCAGAGACCTGAGCTCCCAGCTGTTGTCAGTTGATAAACATTGTTTTTACGTCAAAAAAAAAACAAAAACAAGAGCATATAACATTATTTATTATGTTATTTTTTTGTCCATTTTAAGTATACTAATCTTATTATTTTGTAACAACATAGGCAAAAAAATGTTGGTTGGCATTTTTTAGTGTAATTGATTCAGAAAATATTTTCAAGACCCCACCTTGATGTTCCAGGACCCCACTGTGGGTCCCAACCCCATTTTTGGAAACCACTAGAGATAGAAAAAAAAAAAACACCTCGACAAAGAAAGTGATAGATTCTTAAGTTGCAAAAAAAAAGCCCATATTCGCTGGATAAGTGGACATTGTAAATTGTGCAGTTGTAAATTTTCAGACAGATTCAAGCATTCATAAAGGGTTCGGTTAAAAACCCACTGATGCAACAAAAACATGGGGACTGCGGTGGCCCCGAGGTCAGATTTGCGGCCCTGTACTCCTGAGGCTGCGAGTTCAAGCCCAGGTTGCGTTAAAAAGGGGGCATCCGGTGTAAAACAATTGCTAACTGCTTCATGCAAGCTCTTCCCCTCCGGTGACCCCTGCAAAGTGGAGCAGCCAACAGAACAACAAGAAAGTTCATTCATCTCATTTCATTTATTTCATTTATCTATGAGTCCTGGAATGACACATTTATTTGCCAGTGCAGCTCACCCCAGACCACCAGGGCTGAGCATTCCAGAAAATAAACTGTAGACACTTGGCTCTGTAACAGATGATAAAAGAGAAAAAAGAAAAAAAAAAGAAAAGAAAAGGTTGCGGGGGCAGAGCCGGAGGTTAAGGGGGGAGCTGGAGGTGGGCAGTGCACCTTGACAGGAAGCACAGAGGTGAAAAGCAGGAGTTGGAGGTTAGTTTGACAGAGAGAAAAGAAGTGGTGTTGGTGGTGAGGAGGGGGCT
>NW_013952453.1:866665-874622 GCF_001266775.1 Austrofundulus limnaeus | reverse complement strand
GTGCCAAGCCCACTTTTAACTGAACTGAACGCGGCGAGTGGTGGAGGTGAGGTGAGGGAGAGGGGAGGAGGTACAGAGATACAGATCAGGGGAAAATAAAAGCGGTGTGCAGGGGGAAGGAAGAGGGGAGGAAGGAGAGGATGGGTGAAAGGCGGAAGGGGAGGGGGGAGAGGGGGGGCAGGGACCTACTGCACCTTGACACTTGCTCTCACCACAGCACCTGATAAGTGCAATGGAAAAACGTCTGGTTTCCTCCTGCATGTTAAGTGGTTTATATTCTCCCTCTCTCCTCGCAGCCTGTAGCTACTGTACAGACTCCACAGTCAGGTAATAACAGACAAAAGGAAATGACAGATAACAAAGGGTGGGGCAAAAAATAGCATGTATTGTCTCCTTTTGTGAATCTGTACAAAAGATATCATCTTCAAGGTGCTGCTGTGCAGTAAAACAGACGATTAAGACACGTGTGCACAAACGTTTACCCCATAAATTCATTTCACCAACAACTTCTGCAACACGATTTGGATGCAGCATTTAATTTATACAAGCAGGGATCAGATGATAGCAGATATAGATCTCCACTGCCTCACACATGTCCTGACGTGGAACTCATTCGCGTGATTTGTAAGTGGGTCTCTCCACTGAAAAGCACTAACAATATTCACCTCAGATAGCATATGATTTCAGGCCGTGTGAGAGGATGGCTTTCTTAGAAATGCTTTGTTAGCACTCGCTCCACCTTTGATAAATGATTTACAACACGTGGCCAGAGACATCAATACCATCTCGGATGTAATTAAAAAAAAGGTGCACACCAACAGTATTACATTGCTTTGTTTTAACTTTGCCTGTCTGTCTCTCTACCACCCTTCCTCCCCCTAACTCTCCCTCCTCTTCCTCTCATTGAGCCCCGAAGCACCGAAGAGATAATTCAAAAAGCACTTGCATGGAGTGAAACATGAAAAAGAGGGAAATTAAATTCTCCCTTTTTTCACTCTATTGTTCTCTCATTTTCTCTTTTTTTGTTACATAAATGCATAAAAGCAAGAGAAGCTAGATTCTAATTATGATTTTCAAAACCCTAAAAGTTTTTATGTATTAAAAAAAATAAAGCTTTCAAAAACAAAGAAGGCTGACTGCTCCGGCACTTTGTCAAAGTCAAAGAGCTGCAAGTGTTGCAACTTCAATAAACTTAATCACTTTCTGTTTCTAAGCATTCGTGTGAACACTTGTGTATTAAAATAACTGAAAATGAGACTTTGATGTTTAAATTCATCTGCTTTACCGGAAACAATGAAGGGGGAAAAAAAGGGGGAGAAATCATAAAAAGAAATATGCGTTATAAACCTTCACTTTTTTTCATTTATTTGTTTTGTTTCCAAGAAATCATCTGAAACAAAAGCATTTTTTTAGAAAGCCACTACATCACTTTCTGTGAAAGCAGCAGGAGGCCGTTGGCTGGCCTGCACCTGCTGTAAACCACTTCTTGAGAAGCTATAAGGGAGATACCACAAAAACCACCAAGTCAGATGGATGCTTCATTAAGACCACTGGCCTCGCCAGTCATGGACCGGTGATAAGGAACTGAGCAAGTCTGTCAGAGTAAGTGTGGACAAAGTTAGTTAGTGGGGAAGGAAGATGCCATGTGAAGATGTTAGGAGGATGTTGAGTTGCTTAGGTCGTTCTGGTTGGAAATCCAAGTAATTATAATGATGAGACTTCCTGTCAGGTATCAAGAATTTCCAATTAAAACTTTGAAGCTTTTTAACAACTTTTTTTTTAAAACCATCTTAAGATTACCTCCCTGTGTCAACGAAAAACAAGTCTTCCTCAGTGGTACGCTGTGCGCATTAAATATGGTAAGTAATAAATGAGAGCGAATGGTCAGGGTGCAGGGGTGAACTAGGTGCATGGGGGGGTGGGTGGGGGGGTGCAAGACACGACTCTTACCCCAGTAGAGGGCAGTCTCTTTCCATCAGGGTTAGGGCGCATGGGCAGAGAACTGTAGAGCCTTACTCCTCGATCTGCAGCACCGTATCTGCTCTGGAGAGGAAGAAAGAAAAAAAATAAGCAGATTAGTTCACGTTTACAAGAAAAAAAAGGTAATAAATAACAACCCCAGGAAAACTTTAACAACAAAACTGAGATATGAATTGAACTTCTTTGAATTTGTCCAAACATTGAGAAGAACGAGCAGGAATTGTTCAGTTTCAGTTGTTTTAAGGTTTTATAAAGTTCCACTGATATTTCACACTGGCTGCCATGTTAAATCCTATCAGCTAATGGTGATGTACCACACATAATAACTGCACAGGAGTGGCTCATGTAGCGGCACTAATAGCACTAAGCTGTTGTATTTGGTCACTGGGGTTCCTATGCACTGCTCCTCTCAACTCACTCCATCTTTCTATACAACGCACAACCCACAAACAGAGTTGAGAAGCCTGCAAACCTGCCAGCTCCTCCCTGCACTTCCACATGTGGGTTTCAGCTGCGAAGCACAAGGCCTTCAGTAGTTGGGAAACTAATGATTGATTCACAAAGTATGTTTCCTGCCAGGGAAGGACATGGTAGCTCAGCGGGGCAGACACCAAGGCACGGGTACCTCGCAGGGTTCATTTCAGATCTCACTGCCTTCCTCACATTCTTTATCATTCTCTGTCCTCACTTCCCTGTCAAACATGAGCACCTCGTTTCTTCTGACTCCTTCTGTTATTCTCACGTTAACATCCCTCGTCTCTTCTGTCCAACACTTTTCACATTTTAGTCACCTGATTTGTAGATTGTTAATGTTCACGTAAAAGGGACAGACAAAGTGAGGCACTTTTTTTTACCTCCTGAGGAGTCAGTTTAAGCTTCTTTATGCTCTCTGTTGATAAATGAAACACTACAAGGAATAATACGGATGCAGCTTTATTATGAAGAGGTTCAAACACGAATGAACATTTGGGAACAATTATGGCTGCCTTAAGGATTTGCTCAAAACATGAGATTATGATGTACTTTAATAAAAGGACAAAAATATTTTATAAATGTTTTTTTCCTTTGCTCCTTGCTTTTATTTTTAAAGGGGCATGTAAAATCAACTTTTTTGAGTTTTATATCATGTTATAATGGTCTACTCTCATAAAAAACATTGACTCATTCATACATGTTTGAGAAATCCTGCAGTGTTTTTAGGAAGCCATGCTGAGGAGCAAAACGACAGGTGGGGGCCAGAAACATCTTCTGCTACCAGGAACGCCCCTTGGACGTGTCTTTAAGCCGAACTTCCTCATGGCGGAGCATCCCCCACTCCCCCCTCCCCACACACCCCACCCATGACTCCTGCAGGCTCTCGGGTGATACTGAAAGTGAAACTGGAACTGTCTGCTGAGCTCTCAACACTACTTCTCACTCAGTGAAGCTCTTTTCAGATTAAAAATACCTTTGAGGAAAAAGGCATTTTTCCTCAAAGGTATTGAGGAAAAATAGGCACTGAAATGGGCGAGACAGAAGTGGAAGGTGGTTCTTAAAGAGACAGAGGCCAATTTCAAGGCGTTTAGAAGAAGAAGTGATGAGAAGATAAGAATATTTTCTATTTAAACATAAAAAACAGCATTTTAATAACAGCTAAAGGTGACATAGATACTTTATTATGGTTTAGTATTTAAATGTATGCCTGAGAAACACATGATATTGCCCCTTTAATATTCATTTTGTCACCTCACTGTATACTGGAAAAAAAATGCACACAAAAAGCCAGACATATAAAATCCCACGTTCAGAAACACATCAAAGGTCGAGATATCAGACTAAAGTGTTTGACTATGTTTAACAGCAACGTGAGAGAACAGCCCTGAGTTAAGTTTGTCTGGACCCAGCTTTGTACTTCTGATTGGTCATGTGATGCAGGCCAACTAAAGGCAGTTTATAAAAGAGTTTACAGAATGCAGCTTTTGCAGTCTATAAACACATTTCTGCAGATTGTTCCAATGGGTCTGAATAAGGTGATTACCACAAGGTGAGACCCACACTGTGATGCTCGTAAAATTGTTAGATGAGCTTTTGCAAGCATCACTGTCCATATCGAACATCTTGTCGATGTGAGTTGGATAATGATGACACAGCAGGCATGGGCGGAGCCAGGGGGTGGTGGCCATGGCCACCACAGACCAATCTTTGGCCACTCCCATTGGCCACCCTGCTGCATACCCCTTCTACAGTGAAACAACTTTTAGGGGTGTAATAATCCTCCTGAACAGTTAGTGGCAGTCTTTTTAACAGTGTGAAACATCACCAAGCTCAAAGAAGTGACAAAAAAGTGATTGTTTCCGTTATATACAGAACATATGCCTATCTGACTTATGGTGACAAATGTTTTTGGTTTTTTGTCATCATAACACAGTGTCTTTTTCTGGTATGAAGGCTGCATGATGCTCTGTCCCTTTTGGTTATGAGTAGACCTATCGCTAAATCAGAAAAAGTGAAATGTCCCTTTAAATTCACTGTTGGTGTTTATCAATATTGCGCCTGTTCATTGGGTAAAGTTAATAATATTAGTTTTAAACATGCAGTTGAGGATCATCATTATTTGGCAATCTGTCTCTGAAATAACTATTAAATCAAGTATTTATTTTTGTAGGTAAAATGATGTTTAACAACCTGGTAAAATACACCAGAATGCAGGAAATGGCATCTATTTTGTTCAAATTTTTTTAGGGGAGGACCCCCAGAACCCCCAACAGCCCACTTTTAAAATGATTCTGACACCCGTAGTTATAAGGTTGTCACTGCCTGTATATGGACATAAGGAAATGACCAAAACACTCAAAGATCTGCAGAAACTTTCAAGTAAAAAATGATGTAATTTTTCTGGCCACCCCTGTGTGAGTAGTGGTCCCTGTCTGGCCACCCCTGAGAAAAATGTCTGGCTCCGCCCCTGACTAAAGGTACACTTTTCTAACAAGCTTTGATTTGAAAACTAGCAATCAGTATTTTTTAAAAAACATACTATTTAAACGTGAACATGATGTTTTACAGTACATGCTAAATATTCAACTCAATGAGTCTCCCCAGCCTTGCAGAGAGAGATACTGTACACTGACTCCATTTTTCACTGGTAATTTTTTTTTTTTTTTTGGTCTTGTTCGGTTTCTCGCCAGAAACTCTGCTAAATGAAATCCTTACAGACTAGCTGCTTTAACCAGCAAAGGAGCCACAATAAGTGAATGTTTGATATTTCTTCGGTGTGCCAGGCTAATCTAGCCTCATGGCATGCAGCATTACGGGGCTAATAACAGCTGTCTGGAGCCTAGAGGGGACACAAGCAGGCCTGGCTGTGCTAACTGGCCCTGACAGAGTCATTAGAAGTGCTGGCACTCAGAACAGCAACAGAACAAACTCCTCGCGTTTCCTTGCTGGCTCACAACCGTTTACAAGTGCAAGGGGCATTGTTCACTACACTTGTCCTCTGACACCTTTCTTTTGTTTTTAGTAACTCTCACCCGTGCCGACTCTCTTTCACTGTTTGGCTCGGTTTCTGTAATATTTTGACCGAACCAGCTGCTCCCAGCCAGTTTTTGCATCATGCTGCGTCGAAAGGCTCATTCTTTTCTTAGTTCTGCACACCCACAATCTAGTTAAGCCCGAAATAGAGCCGAGTGGTGGGTTCGCTTGCTACTTTCATTCTAAATAAGTGGCATCTAAAAATAAAATAATAAAAAGGCGCATAAATGATTGCAAGTTTCTAACACACTTTGGTGATCTTGACAGGAAGATGCAGGGCTGGAGGCTGGCATCCTCTTCACTTTGTGTTACTGTATCTACATCTAGGTCTGTCTGAGAAAAAAAAAGGGACTTCCCCAGGCAGACAGCAAAAGCAAACATTGTTCTACCAGCCAGCAGAGCCGAGTCAATCAGTGGAAGCAGAGAGGGCCAATGATAAACACAAAAAGGCCAATGAGATCCGTCTGGACATAAAGACACTAACAATAGAAGGAGGGATGTACATTCCTGTCCCACTCCAGCCATTTTATTTGCCTGTAGAGGCATTTAAGCACATGGCAGTTTAAGACTGGGAGGAGAAAAACCACTCTGGATATTTAATCAACTTTAATATGTGTTTTATATCAATGCGTCAAGATCACGTTTTCAGAAAGACATTGTGTGAATAAACAAAGAAGTACTTGTTTGGATATTTCTGTGTGTGTTCCATTTAGATTCGTAAGCGTTTTTTATTAGTTGTTTAACGATAAAGTGGAATTTGTTGTTTAGCCGCAAGATTAACGGCATGTTTTTATCATATGTTGTGTTAATGCAAATAAGCAGAAAAAAAATATAGGTTAACATTCCATTATAAGGATTTTATTAATCTCGCTACCCAAGATGTCAACCTTTATTCTTTAATAAACAATAACTATTTTAACGGCACATTTTCTACAAATCTGCAGCTTGCTAAAAGCTCACAAGGCGCTGCAATGTGTTAGCTCATTAAATATCAGGATTGGCTTTCTTTCCTTTTTTTCTTTTTTTTTTTAATTGGCTGGGTGGTTACAGGGCACAGCTGTGGGGGTACAGTTACCTGCTGTAATGTTAGCTGTTGCATGTTATATTATTTACACAGACCTGGACTTAATGGAACACATGTGCGTCTGAAACCGACATTCTTCCCAGATTAGCCGAAAGGCTGCACACATCACACTCAGGCGATGAGAGGAATGCAGGGTCTCGACGACGGGCTCGCGGGGAGGGGGCACTATCACTCATCTCTGCTATACAGCGCTCCCCACATATGTACACAAACACACAATAAGTATTTATATTTTATGGATTTGTATTGGGGGAATGTTTTACACTAAACAAAGTTGGCATGCTTCAAAATTATTGGTACATGTACTCCAAACTGCTCTGAATTCTTTGCACTGATGTTTTACTAAACCCTGCTGCCCAAACATACATCAGTTGACTTTTTAGCTGTGGTGGTCCAACAGTCAATAACAGACTACAAATCACTTTTCCAGTGGCTTAAAGATACTTATCGACACTTTAATCTGAGAGAAACTGCTGCGCATTGCACGTTGCATGGTGATGAATCGCTTTCCTTGATACATGTTTTGTGATGAATGTGATATAATTTAATCTGACAAAAAATGATACATGATATTCTAACATGCTTTGCATCAAGATTTTCATATATTGCATTACAAAACAGCAAAAGAAAATCCATAAAAATGTCGAAGGTCGTATGAGTAGGTAAGTGCTACTAGAATTTTTTTAGCAGCTTCCTTAGATTTTTTTTTCAGACTCCTCACTTTTATGTAGTCGACTGTTCTTTGCAGGGACTTGGGAGGGATTTACTCAAGTCTTTTGATGTTAAATTATCCACAGCATCTCTGCAAACATCTGTGCGTTAGAGCTTATGGACCTTGAAGACATGAAAGTGCAGCTTATTTCAATGAGAAAATCATATTTAAACTATACTAGAAACTATACTTCATTAAAAAAAGACATGAATTCATAATTGGCTCAATATCCTAGCAGAACTATATATATATATATATATATATATATATATATGAACATCCCTTGCACATCACATGTATATCTCTTGAGTTTTCTGTTTAGCCACACAGACTTCACTGTAATTCATACAACGGCACTGAATGGGAACAACATGTCTTTACGTGTAAAGGAGATGTCAGCTATGACTTGTGCAGCTCCAACATAACCAGAACATGAAGCCAGAGGCTACCTGCCTCAGGCCACTTCCAGCACTCAAACTAGCCATCACACTGCTGGATATATCTAATCGATGTCAGGGTTTGAGCTGTACACATTTATAGAACACCACTATGGAGGACCAAACCTATCATTATTGGAAATAAATGTATAAATATATAACTGGCGTATTAAAATAAATTATAGGGTCAAAAAGAAGTTTGACAAATAAATTATTGTGCCATTAAATCAATTACAT
>NW_013952453.1:854366-863647 GCF_001266775.1 Austrofundulus limnaeus | reverse complement strand
TCAAATTAGTTGAGTTGTACAAACTTAAAATTCTCAAATTAGTTGAGTTGTACAAACTTAAAACAATCAAATTAGTTGAGTTGTACAAACTTAAAACAATCAAAGTAGTTGAGTTGTACAAACTTAAAATTCTCAAAGTAGTTGAGTTGTACAAACTTAAAACAATCAAATTAGTTGAGTTGTACAAACTTAAAACAATCAAATTAGTTGAGTTGTACAAACTTAAAACAATCAAAGTAGTTGAGTTGTGCAAACTTAAAATAATGAAATTAGTTAAGTTGTACAAACTTAAAACAATCAAATTAGCTGAGTTGCACAAAATTATAATGTACAAGTTAAATTACTTAACTTTATCGATTTCAAATTACTTGAATTTTTTGAGGCAACGAGTTTGCATAAATTTTTTAAGTAAAGTCCACTTATTGCGTCTTACAGTGTACAGACCATGTGCTGCATAGAGCTAATATGCTGTCAGAGTGCTACAGATAGCATGTATGCCTAAAATCTTAAAGGAATAGTTCAGATCTTTTGAAATATGGTTTATGAACAATTAACATCTTACCTGTTTTAGATAGATAGATAGACTGTTAGCAAAGTATAATTATCTCAACTGTTCCTGTTTACAAATCACCCCACTCGATACGTACACTCCTGGTGTTTTCATGTTCAGTATCAGATATTGATACCAACATATTGATACCAATGTTTCTCAAAGCTAGTCTTTCAAAGAGCTAGAAAGTTATTAATTGTTCATATTTTTTCTACAGAAGCTCAATTCTAAATTTTTGAAGTATCCCTTTAAGCATCCAATTCTCTTGGTTTGGTTATTCCCTAAACTGTCCCTTGCCTTCCTTCACAGTTCTACTCAATAATAGATTTCTCGGTAGAATTTCAACCGGACCAATCAGCCAACAGGAGGAGGAGTTGTGAACGACGGTGTAGATTTTCTGTGCCGTTTTAGTTTGCTTGTAGTTAAGCAAAGGCAGCGGAGGACGTGAATGAAGCCACTTTGTGTTGACAAGTCTTTCAAATTAAATTAGTCTCACAAAGCTTGCAGCACTCATTACAGTCATCTCCTTCAGCTCAGTACTTCTCTAGAGGGTGGTTGTTTACAGCACATGCAATTTCCAGTTAGCTTCTTAGCCTAGCCTCCTTTACGGTCGAGCTGGCGCACTGCATACATCACAGCAAACGTTAGCGATTGGGTGAATCAGATCCTATTGTTTTAAACTTCAACAGAGTCCACGCCTCCAGCCTAAACCCACGTCTCAATAGCCGAGGTTCCAGAGCCTCTGTACAAAGCAAAGCATAGGACAAGGGGCTGGTTTTTACCAGGCTAGTTATTCCCCTTTGATAAATGAATCATTTCCAGCTAGTGCTGTACCAAACGATTATTTTCTAATTGATTAATCTAACGATTATCTTTTCGATTAATCGATTATTCTAACAATAAATCTATTAGTTATTCTGATGTGAGTGCACTGGATATTTAAAATGTTTCATCAAATTAACAAGAACAGTTCTTTAATATTGTAATATTTTCTGCAATAGTTTTTTTCATGGACACAAAATATGCACTCTAGAGTCAATTCTTTAACATCAATATAAAATCTCAACCAAAGCATATAAAATTCAAGTAAAAGAAATATAGTGCAAGATGTTAACAATCTAACAAATGAACTAAATCATGCAAAATTCAAATCACCCTCTGGAAAAAACTATAATAAACTTTTTTTTTATTATTTTTTATTTAACATATTTCTCAATATATAAAANATAATTTATTTGTCAAACTTCTTTTTGACCCTATAATTTATTTTAATACGCCAGTTATATATTTATACATTTATTTCCAATAATGATAGGTTTGGTCCTCCATACTATGGAGCCTATAATTTATTTTAATACGCCAGTTATATATTTATACATTTATTTCCAATAATGATAGGTTTGGTCCTCCATACACCACAGCATTTTTCTCCTCATAACTTTGGTTGCCGTCACTGCTTTTTGGTGATTGATATTATACAAATTATTTCAGTTTACAATCAATTTTTTTACCCAAGTATGTCCTCTTGTTACACAATCCATCATCTCTTGTCTTCTTTTGTTTGCTTGTGCTTTTTGACCTTCTGCACTGACTCCACCCTTCCTCCTTTTGCTGTTTCTAGTGTTTACATTTCTCTAATAGTTTCTGTTCCACCAGCCAGCAGAGATCACAGTTTACACTGAATCACAAAGCATCAGCAGGAGACACCACACTTCCATATCTCTGTCAGCTTGTATATTCATCAGTCTTACTCTGTGATTTTCACCTCATTCTCAACAGTTTTTGTGTTTTTTTTCTCTTAAAGAAACAAGCTGTGTTAACCTGCAAACATGTGTCACATAAAAAAAAAATAAAGAAAAATAATGATTGGATTTTATCTGGAAGCAACATATTCCTGACCAGGGGCGGAGCCAGGGGGTGGCCAGGCCACCACAGACAAATCTTTGGCCACCCCATTGGCCACCCTGCTCTACACACCCCTTACACAGTGAAACAACATTTAGGGGTGTAATAATCCTCCTGAACAGTTGGTGGCAGTGTCTAACAGTTTGAAACATCACCAACTCTATCACTGAAGAAGAGTAATGACAAGGAAGTAATGTTTTCTTCATACAGAACCTATGCCTGTAATCTGACTTATTGTGTCGATTTTTTTATTTTTTTTTTTTTTTTTTTTTTTTTTTGTCACCGTAACACGGTTTTATGTTATGAAGGATGCATGATGTTCTGTGTTTGGTTATGAGTAGGCCTACGACTAAATCAGAAAAAGTGAAACACCTCTCTAAATTCACTAAATTCATTGGGTAAAATTTATAATGTTAGTTTTAAACATGCAGTTGAGGGTCATCATTATTTGGCACAATGACGTGTTACAATTAAAAATAAATCAACAAACAATACAAAAGTAAAAAGCACCCCTAAAGTTATTGGATATGATAAACTGTGTCACATTAGTTAACCTTATCTCAGATATAGCAGTGAGTTTAAAAACAGGATGATGGAACTAGTTTAATGAAAAATCTGTCTCTGAAATAATTAAATCAAGTGTTAATTTAAGTCAGTAAAGTATGTTTAACAACCTGGTAAAACACACCAGAATGCAGGAAATGGCGTCTATTTCGTCCAAATTTTTTTGGGGGAGGACCCCCAGACCCCCCAGCAGTGTGTCCCCCACTTTTAAAATGGTTCTGATGCCCATGTTTATAAGGTAGTCACTGCCTGTATAAGGACATAAGGAAATGGCATATAACATGAAAATCTGCAGAAACTTTCAAGTAAAAAATGATGTAATTTTCCTGGCCACCCCTGTGTGCGTAGTCATCCCAGTCTGGCCACCCCTGAGAAAAATGTCTTGCTCCGCCACTGTTCCTGACAAAATCCAAAACTGATTTGACCCACATGAATTAAAGGTGATTTTCAAACTTTTCTACTTTTCTGTTCAGATTTTTTTTAAATTTCTTTTTTTGCTTCTGAATCAACTTTGTGTCACCAGTCACAGATGACCTGCAACAGAAAGTTAATTCTGTATCTGGTGAACAACAGTGCAGAGCCAGCTGCATGAGGAGGCAAACAGGTTCGATAGGAAACTTAGCAGCACTCTTCTTAAACTGTACCAAACAGCCCACTGACTGGATTAGAGAGTGGATTTAATCCTTCATCTATTCAAAATCGCCACACTGGAATATGACATAAAAACTGCAGATGTTATCATTTTGCTTATTTTATTATTATTTTAAAGCCGAAGTTTAGTAACCATCAAAAAGCGAAACTAAAATCAAATTAAAAAGAAAACGCTTTCTGTCGAATCTGCATAAAAATAAAAAAGTGAACTGATGAGATGAACAAAAAAGGACGCTTTTTAAAAAGCTCTGCCTTTGGCAAGGATAATAACTGAGTCCTGATGGTAGAAACGTGTTTGCTCTATCTGCAGTCACCTTCTCTCTCACAGTCACACAAAGACACATACCTGCCCTTTGCATCACATCTGACACAAAAAAGCAAAGAAGATGGAGTGCATTAATAAAGCGCAGTTGGTGCCCTTGTTCTTGCCGACACAGTAAGCAGAAAATAAACTGTTCATTTTATTTTATCTCTCTTTTTCCTTCCTTTAGTACCCCTCAATTTTTATAGGCCTTTTTCCTGAAGACAAAAGAAACGAAAACAATGCAATTTGGAGCAACAGCTGACGAGCAGAGGCAGCACCTCTTGTGTTCTTGCCACGAGTGGTTTGTTACAAGCAGAAAACAGATGGCTGAAAGAAGATTTAGCCATTACAAAAGCCAAGGATTTTGTATTCCCTTGTTTTCCTGATCTGTACACGCAAAGGTAAAGATTACTTTTTGTACAGAGAGATGAAAGTTTGACCTGAATGATTCCCGTTAAGTGGGAAAATCTCTGTGAGATTCTGTTAAAAACAAACTTAAATGTCAATCAGAAAATCAGAAAAACTAAAATTACTGACTGATTAAGTGATTTTTTCATATATAAAAGGGCAAATAATCCCAAGCAATATCTTCTCAGCCTACAGCATATGTATTGTGATGTGACTGAAATGACTCATGAAAGCTTTTTTCTTTAAAACCAGCTGCCAAATTCTCACCTGTTCATTGTAAACTGTTAGTTTTAGAATATCCTCCTTCAGCTTGTTAAATATCAGTTTGCTATTTTCCGATTGTTTCTTTGTTTTTAAATTTGTCAATCTGCAAAATTTGAAAGAGTTGCTTTAGTAATAACATTATTGCAGTGACACATTTGTCACACACAATATGAAGTTTATTAAATGTGAGAAAAAACTGAATATTTAAAAGGAAGTATAGATCTGAGCAGGCAGTTAATAGGAGCTTGCAATGTTTTAAACTATTTAACAGTAAAAACAAGGTCTTCATCAAATATAAATTCACAAAAACTGCGGTCATTCTTTATAGAGATGCAACTTGCGAAATGACATTGCCAACTGTACAAGATCTACACTCCAGATTCTGTAAGTGTTTTTGTCAGGTAGTTCTATGAAGTAAGATCCCTTGATAAGTATATTTAGAAATTCAGCAACACAGTGAGAAAGAACGAGTGCCTGAGATGGGAATGGAGGATAGAAGAAGACCCAGCTGCAAAAGCAGCACAGAGAGTGGCCAGAAAAGAAATACAGATGGAGTGATAGAAGTGAAAGAGCTGAAGTGCTGACTACAGGCAGCTGATTTGGTTTCAGAGAGCATTGTTACAGTGCTTTGAATTAATGCCTCCCAAAGAGTCCGATTGTAATTCTTGGGTTGTGCTGGCAGAATATTTGACAGCCCGAGGTGAGCTGCTGATCTCAGCTGAACCATCTAATGTCGGTGTGCGCATGCGTGCATGCTTCAGGCCCAAACCACACCCTCATGTTCGAAACAGATAATAAACAGACAAAAAAAATCAAACCACAAATAACCATTAAGCACAAACATACACCTATTTTTATATGCTAGTAACTCATGTAGTCAGGTAGATTATGCACATTCACTTCATCCAGATTGCAAAGTTTAATCAACAGTTTTCTTTCTCTCACTCTGTCTTCTTTTTCCCACAGGGAACATGTTGTCCCTATGGACTGCTGAATTTATAGATGTCTCAAACAAGAATGGTGCTTCATTACAGGCATAAGAAAAAAAAGAGAGGCACTCCATCAAAATAAACCCACTGCATTGTGCTTACTAATGTAGACAGCAAAAAAAATCAAGGCAAATTATTATTTAAAGCTGCACTGTGCAAATGTGCAGATTCTGCATTTGTTGTACTGAATTAACTGGAGTCATCAAGTTAACGCTCAAAATACCTTAGCCTTTGCATAAAATTGTTTTTATGTTGTTTTGCAAAAGGCTTGCGTTCAGCGCATTAGAAATGCTATAAATTCATTTATTAGCAAAACAGACAGCGGCTGTTTTTGCACCGCCCATTGGTGGCACTGTTGCACCTTTCTGTCGTCGTCCCGGAAGAATGTGAGTATCAAAGGTTCTCGCAGACCCAAATCGATGTGCATGCGTGCGTTTGTGTGTGTGTGTGTGTCTGTGTGTGTGAGGCAACTAACAATGTGCAAATGCAGCTCTAACTGTAACCACATTGTTGTCATTCATCCGACTCTGCTGGAGAGCATTCACTGATAAAACCAGAAGCAAATATGTCTTTTTTCTGCACCCAACAAATAAAACTTCAGCAATAAAAACAGTACATTTGAATAAAACATATTGAGTTTTAATAAACTTAAAATATATACATGAGCATGACAAAATGCAAATGTGATGTAACAGTGGAATAAAATGCCTCTGATATGCTAACACAGCATGGACACAATAATCTCTGTCATCAGGTTGATTCTTTGTGTTGAGTCAGGATGAAACAAGCTTTGTGCCCATTAAAAACATACAAACACATTGCTCATCCACGTCAGACAATTAACTAATTACATAATAACTAATAAAACCTGCAATAACAGAACTTAATATTGCGATCAAATTATGACTTGAGATAAAAGAACAAATACTTAAGTATGAAGTGTTAATGACTTTCTGCTTTGGGTTTAGAGCAAAAAAACACAACTAATACATCATTTTCATTACAACATGTGCAATTAGACACAGCTGCTGTATTAGCAAATAAACTGCATGCAATAGTTTCTAAATGACTTTAAATCATCGCCCCACGTAAAACAATTTCTGATGCTGTAAGTACTGAAAAATGTCCCTTGATGTCATTTTAAAAAACAAATAACAAAATTTTAAAAACTTAAATAATTTTAAATAAAAGCTAACAACCCTAAAACCAATTTCAAATTCTCTCATTGCAGGTTGTCCAACATTTTCTCCACTCAGCAAGTGGCGATGATTTGATGTAAAATCTCTGGTCCATTTTGTTTATCAGGCTGATGCTGACAAAATGCATAAATGCAAACATTTAAGCCAACTGCAATTTACAGTTTTGTTTTTTTTTTTTTGTGATAGGCTGTTATCGTGATGATGATTAATTTGCGATATAATGTAAGTCTGTGGACACAATAAAGAATACTGACATACAAAACAACAAGTCATTCAGATTAAATGCAGTTTTTTTGTACAATCAGACACAATGGACCTCATGCAATAACTGTTCGTACAAACAGATTTGTTCTTAAGTTGTGCGTACGAGTGATTTCGGAGAATATGTGGTATTGTAAGATTTTGTTCAGATACGAACAAAATTCACGAGTGGTCCAGACCTGTTGTATCTTTTATGAGCAGTCAGTCTGCTATTATCCAGACAGATTTTCTTCATTAATAACTTTATATTTCATTAGTTTGAAGATATTATGAGTTGAAAATAAATCACACACTATAATTATGTTGACAAGAGGCTATTCTGTTTGAATTAGAATTATAATTTTTAATGTAATAATGTAGACTAACAACAAATTGGTTAAATTAAAATAAATTGGCTGTTAATTTTGTTGTATAGAACTAGAATATTAAAATGAAGTTAATTGAAGTTTTGAGACATTTTAAAGTGCTTTTTTTTTTTTTCAGAAACGCATCCGACCACTTGACAGTCGGGGGAGTTGCGTGACTGCTCCTCTGAAGTGAAAACTATGTAACACAGTTGTTTACACTGAAATTAAAAATATTTGACCAAAGAAAAACCAGAGCAGGTTCACAGAGAGAGTTAAATATGATTTGGATTTTTATTTCTGTGACTGTAGGGCCCATGGGGGACACAACATTAACAGCAGTTGTCATTTCATTCCTCGACTTTAAAGCAGATACTTTAATTCCACAGCTGATGCTGCTAAAAATTACTTTTTTGTGGATCTCCAAGAGCAGAACTTCAATCTCGGAACTCGTAAAGTTCTTCTTTTTTACTTTGCAATGTCACATATGACTGGCCACTTAATGGTATGTGTGGCAGGAAATGTATATCCTTATAAAATGTTTTTTGGGGTGGTAATTATGTGAATCACCTCTCCCCGTGCACGAGCAGCTGGATACGCATTCATCAGTTTACGCTCCTCATTTACACAATTTTACTGAAGACAGAAGAGCTTGTTGAATGTGACGTGACATGTTCGTATGAAGCCTTCGTACGAACAAAAGTAAGAGAAATTTAAGNATGTGTGTCAAGGACAGAAAGGCAGATGTGGCAGTGGAAGGTGTCAAAGCAGTTTGGAGAGAAAAACAAAGTAAAGAACAAAAAAAAAGAAAACGATTAATCAATTATTAAATTATCCATTGATTATTTTAATAATCGATTAGTTGTCGATTAATCAATTAATCGTAGCAGCCCTATTTCCAGCTGAGTTTGTTGAGAAAACTGATCGATCAGTCAGTAAAGCAAGCTTATTCGTTTTTATTCCAGAAATTGGTCATAACTGAGCATATGAGCTGTTATGAGCTAAAATTAAATAAACAAACTGACCTTATAAGTAGGTCATTGGCTGTCCTGATTTCTAAAAGGTGTAAACCCAAATCAGTTAACTTTTAATTAAGAGATTTATGATTTTAGAAATAAAAATGAAACAAACAACAACAACTTCTTCATTAAGTTGTTCACTAGTTTATTGACAGTAGAGTTGGTGAGTACTGACTTTCCTCTTACAGGAGCACAGCTTTAGAAAGTCCTGTGCCGCCCACAGTTTATAAGAAGGGTTTGTATCATCAGCTGTGTACGTGAGAATGAACGCCCCGTCAGATGAAACCAGTGCCTCAGCATGTAGAAATTACTGTAATCAATGATATGATAATCATCTTGTTGTCTCCCCTCCTCCGGGCCATCAATCTCTGATTCCACTTTAGGCCTGAAAATTAGATTTGTGAAAACTCCCGATACATCTTGTGTCAGCAATGTCACGTAACTCCAGGCAAATCAAATGAAGAGACATGATCAATGTAGTGAAGTGGCAGTGAAGGAGCAGACGATGAAGCTAATCCATGCGATGCCACTGATGACCCTTTTCACAAAATTTGCTAATTCATGCGAACAAGTGGGCTAGCGTGGGTGGTGTAGAGGTCAAATTTGTTCCAAATAGTTCAAGTGATCAGGTTGGAAGCTCTGCCCTGCCTGATAAGGCCACTGTTTATTGTCTAACTTCCACTCTCTAACCTGGGGAACCTCACACACAGACACAAACATGGTACTTTCCACTATTTAGCCATTACCTCAGCGTGTGTGTGTGTGTGTGTGTGTGTGTGTGTGTGTGTGTGTGTGTGTGTGTGTGTGTGTGTGTGTGTGTGTG